>NW_022107431.1:90568661-90572810 GCF_000313985.2 Echinops telfairi | reverse complement strand
TTCATGAGTCTGAAGAGGACTTTATAGATTGGTATCAGACATATGGGCTAATATCAGACTTATGGACTTGATCTGGACTGGGCTGAGATGTGTTCTCAATATTCAACTGCTCTTGAATATAAAGCTCTTTCTTATACACATATGAGTGTCCATGAATTTGTTTCTAAAAGAGCATCACTCTTGTTAAGCTTGTCATACTTGAATCTAGTAACATAAAAATCGCAACATAAACACATTTCAACTCAGTCATTCTCCCAAAGTTCATCATTTCTTTCATTATATGGGTTTTTAAGTACTACAATGCGTTATTAAGGTGAATTTTAGACTATCATCTTAATAAAAACTCCTTAGAAGAAGGAGATAATTCTTAGAGGAGTTTTAAGAGTACTCATTCACTCTATGTTGACTAAACACAGGCCCTGGTTACTATAAAGCCTCAGCAGGTAGAAGGTAGAGAAAACAAAGCAGGCCGAGAGCAGTTATGAGAGCGGTCATAAAACCATGTGAAATACTGACTTTAATTTGATCTTTACACTAACTTCATAAAGAAGATCCTCACAAGGTTCATGTTTTTCACATAAGCAAACCGAGGTCTGGAGAGGTTAAGCCACACACACAAGCTGGTCGGGGCAGAGCTCAGGGACATTGACTCCAATGTGAATTCTTAACCTTCATACAATAATCTACCCAAGGCCTCTTAAGAATGTTTAAGAGCAAGGATGTTACTATGAGGACTAAGGTGTGCCTGACCCAAGCCATGGTATTTTCAATTGCCTCTTATGCATGTGAAAGTTGGACATTGAAGAAGAAAGAAAAAAGAAAAATCAATGCATTTGAATGATGGCGCTGGCAAAGACTGTTGAAAGTACAGTTGAAAGTACATGAGCTGCTAGGAGGACACACCAATCTGTCTTGGAAGAAGTGTAATCAGAGTGCTCCTTAGACGTGACAATGGTGAGGCTTTGTCTGACATACTTTGGACATGTTATGAGGAGAGACCAATCCCTGGTATCATGCATGGTAAAGAAGAAGGGTATCAAAAAAGAGGAAAACTCTCCATGAGATGATTGACAGTGGTTTCAAGAATAAGCTCAAATATAGCAACAATTGTGAGGTTGGCACAGGACCAGGACCTGTTTTGTTTTGTTGTACATGGGGTTGCTATGAGTTGTAACTGATTCCATGGTCCCTAACAACAATAACAACAACAACAACAACACAGTATTATTTTCCAGTCACTAGTCTGGAATACTACTATTTACTTTAATGGAGTTGGAAGAGGTGCAAGCAAGTAATCACAAAACTGTGATCCTGGAGTGTAGTGAAGGGAAAGACTATGCACTATGAAAAAGGACAAAAGAGGTACTCATATAGAGGGCATGTTGGATGGAGATTTGGGGATAGACATTGCAAGGAGAAAGGAATTGTGTTTAAGTGCCAAAAGGCATGAGATAATGCAAAAGTGAGATGATTCTCAGAATGGTGGCAGGCTGGGAAGATAGGCAGAGGCTAAAGGGTTAAGAATACTAAATGTATAGCATGATGAAGAGGTCCTTAAATTGAAAAATCCTCCACCCCGCGGAAAGTTGGTTGCAGTACAGAGAATGGACAGAAGGGGCAGAATGACATTTGTTTATCATTTCAACTCTGTTGCCCTGAAGATACTATTTTAGAAGAGTGAAGGTTTATACTTTGTGGAAGGAGCTTTATATAAATAAAGCATAATGATATATCATCTTTGTATTTTGATTGTTGGACTCCTGAATGGTACAGATATTGAAGTGCTGGTCTACCAAAGAAAATTTTGGAAATTTAAATCCATCCTGTGGTGCCTGATAAGTTAGGCTTAGAAGTCTACTTCCAAAAGGTCGCCCAATGGAGTGCAGTCCTACTATGCACACAGAGGGTCTCCTTAAGTTGGGATGAATTGATGGTAACTAACAATAGCAACAACAAGGAGACCACAAGAGGTAATTGTGTTTTTAAAACTTTGCATGTTATTTTATTTACGAGGACAATTTTTGTAATTGTCCCGCATTCATATTTCCTGATTGCTTTGTATGGAAATAAACAACCCATTTCATTGATGAGGAACTGGACAACTTTAACAACTTCTCCAAGATAATACTACCCTAAGTAGCCAAAGGATGATTCCAATTAAGTCTGATCAAAGAAAGCAAAATTAGATGTTGCTTACCAAAATCAAAACCTGCTGCCACAATGTTGACTCCCACTCATAGCGATCCTGTAGAGTGAAGAGAACGAGGGTTTCCAAGGCCATTGTCATTATAGGAACAGACCGCCGACAGTGTCTTTCTCCTCTGGAACAAACATTTTGGTTAGTAACCTACTATTTAATCATTGTGCCAGGTGATGTTTGCAGCATCAAAATTGATAAGTTCTGGTGCATCTGAGTTTTAGGACGTCTCATTACTTTTGTAATCACATTTAACATTTGGCAAATGCTGGTCAGCATGAATCTTCAGTCTTCCTACTTTGAAAACTGATCTTGCAATTGGAGTCGATATTGCACTGAAATCTTGGGGAAAATATTAGTGACAAACACACAACAGCTCTCTTGGGTTAATAGCAATCTACACAACAAAGCTATAAAAGGTTTATAACCCTATTCTGTGCTCATAGATTTGGTATTGATTTCTGGAAGTACACACTAGCAGTTCAGGCAGCATCCAGCAAAACTACAATAGGCTTTTTAAACCCAAGTTGAATTTTTTTGCTCCATGCAGCACCATTTCTCATATACTTGAGGTTGACCTAAGTTTGGGAAATTTGCCAATCAGTTGTTCAGACTTCTTTCTTCATTTAATAACCCATAGGATACTACTGACCAACACAGGAAGACATCTGTTATAAAGAAACCCAAAGCTACTAAGAACTTAAAATAGATGATCACCTTGTCCTTTTTAATAGATACTTTGAGTTAAATATTCAATTTAATTAGCCCAGTTATCTATCATGAACTTTTCTAAGGTTTGACACATCAAATTGACCAAATTCTTACAAGCGAACTGGAATAATTTACCTAATGATCCCAGAATTTGGAGTGGAACTCAGGAGTGGGGTTTAGCAGATACAGTAAGTACCTTTTTTTTCTCCCTCAGTCCTTAGCAGAGGGTTGAAGTTCAGCCAGAGGTCTTGTATAATAGGAGTTTTTAGAAGTTTTTTTAGTGAGGTCCCTATTGGAACATTATCTATATCGAAAACAACTGCACATCATTTGATAATCACGGGTAAGTTTCAGCTTGGGAAAGATCTCATACTGCTTAGTTTTATGCAAAGCGGAGAGGTCACCATTTTGAGGATAGCAGCATACATGTCAAAGAGGACTATCTAGTGAAAGAATGGAGGTAGGGAAAAGGAGAAAAACACTTGAGTCATCTGTGGACACCAGGAGGCTTTCACAGCCTCTTCTTGGCTGGAATATAAAGTGAGGGGGTTGGCTTCCTGGTCTCTAAGTTCCCTTAGAACTGTAACTCATTCTACTTCTATGTTCAGTCACATGCTTTCTCAGAGTGCGTGCAGAATTGGGCTGTCTAACCAGGAATGGCCAGGAAAAGTTACCAAGCAAGGCTACCTGCTGCTATTGTTATTAGGACTGTGCTGAATTCTCATGACTCCTGGCTTTTTGGATTCTGCTGATTCTCATGGACTAGTCACAACATTTGCAGAAAAGACCTCACCCCAAAGCTTGTCTGTGGCTCTCCATTCATATGTATTATTTCTTATCTTAGTATTTCTCTGGTCTCCTAACTCAGTGGGTTTCAAATTTGGGGGGACATAACCCATAATACAAATACATTTAATACAGATCTACACACAAACCCATGATTTATAAAAAAAATACCTCTAAACAATACATTATTCCATGTGCTTTCCTCAGAAATTTTTATTTATATTTTATTTGTCAAAAGAAATGTTAGTTATTATCCAGTAAAGTAATATCACAACTCATTCTAGGCCATGACCTGCAGTTGACAAGCACAGCTCTAAGACACAGAATTTCACCTGAATTAGGTCCTCTTCTTTATTCCATTTCTCTTTTTAAAAAAAATCATTTTATTGGAGGCTTATACAGCTCTTATCACAATACATCCATATATCCATGTGGCGAAGAAAGCTGATGGTGCC
>NW_022107431.1:90553524-90566882 GCF_000313985.2 Echinops telfairi | reverse complement strand
CTTGTTTATCTTCAAGCCTTTAAGACCCTAGATGCTATATCTTTTGATAGCCGGGCATCGTTAGCTCTCTTCACCACATTTGCTTATGCACACGTTTATCTACAATGATTGTGTCAGTAGAGCGGGCACCCACTGATATGATTTTAAGTTCTTTGATGTCTGATATCTGATCCCTTCTACACCTCGTGGTCAGTCAGGCTTCCACCTTGATTTTTAAAACATAATTTCTTTTCTTTTGCTATTAGAATGATTATTCTGCTAACTTTGTTACAACCGCTAAAGTTTTGACAGAGTATCTACCATATGTCTCGCTTACTTCTTCATATGTGCACTTATTGTTATCAAACATCTTCTTATAACTGCCTTTGTTGTATCCCATAGGTATGCTGTGTTCTCATTCTCATTAGATTCTAGAAACTTCCTAATTTCATCTCTAAATTGGGCCAGTGCCCACTCCTTTTGAAAAAGAAAGTTATTCATTGTCCAAGTATTTGCCACTGCCTTTTAAAAAAATCTTTCTTTTGTTGATTTCCAGCTCTATGGTGCAGTGACCAGAAAAGGAAATCTGAGTGACCTCCATATGTTTGAATTTATTCAAGCTTAACTTGTGTCTTAGCATGTGGTCTATTTTTGAATACGTTCCATGTGCACTTGCAAAGTGAAGCTTTTTGCAGTTGGGTGGAGGGCTCTGAATATGTCTATTAGGTAGAATTGTCTAATTGTAGAGTTTAGTTCTGTTGAGATTCTTTCCCACTCATCTGTCTTTTTCAGAGAGTGGTGTATTGAAGTCTCCTACTATGATTATTGATCCTGTGATTTCTTTTTTGTATCTTTTGAAGGATTTGATTGAATTTCATGTGTCTCTCATTGGGTGTGATATGTTCATTATGCTCAATGACTCTTAGTCTACTGATCCCTCAAGCATTATATAGTGCCCATCCTTATCTATTGTTATATCCTGAAGCTTGAGATACATTTCATCAAAGATTAGGATCGCAACTCCTGCTTTTTAAAAACTTGCATTAGCTTGATGTACTTTCCTCCAGCCTTTGATCCTCAACATATTTTTGTCTGTGAGTTTGAGATGTGTCTCTTGCAGACAGCAGATACATAGGGTTTTTTTTTCTCTAATGCAGTCTGCTGCCTTTGTCTTTTAATGGGTGAATTCAGTCCATTGATGTTTAGAGTTATTACATCCATTTATGGATTCTTTGCTGCCATCTCATACCTTTTGTGTTAGATATTTTCCTACCTACCTCCTTAGCAGTGTGTTGTGTATGTGTGTGGGGACTCATTCTTGCCTTCTTTTTACTGTTGTCTCAATGACAACTTGGGCGTTGCTTTCAGTGTGTTGATTTCTGAATAGTGTTACGCTATGCAGTGGTCTCATGTTTGCGCTCTGTGGATGTCACTCTTCTGTCCAAAGTGAGTTGGAATGAATTTTTTGTAGTGTTGTTTTTTTATTTAATGTATTCTCTAAAATTTTCTTTGTCTGGGAATGCTCTTACATCTCTGTCTATTTTAATGGATAGTTTAGATGGATAGAGGATTCTTGGGCAACCATTATTCTCCAATGTTCAAAAGATGTTACTCCACTCTCCTACTTCATGGTTTGTGCTGATAAGTCTGAGCATATTCTTTTCTGGTTACCTTTATAGGTGGCTGCATTATTTTTTCTCTAGCTGCTCTTATGATTTTCTCATTTTCCTCTAAGTTGGATAATGTGACTACTACATGCTTTCATGTATTCTTCTTGGGGTTCAGTCTAATTGGTGACCTTTCTGCTTCCTAGATGATTGATTCTCATTAATTAAATTGGGGAAGATTTATTCCAGGAATTCCCTCACTATTTTGACTGTTGATTTCTTCCTTATGTTCTGGTATCCCAAATATTCAAATATTGTTCCTTTACATAGCATTGCTCATTGTTATCAGGTTTTCTTCAGCTTCTTTGATTATCTTGTTTGAGCGCCTTTCCCATTTGTTGAATTCTGCATGGCTATCTTTGAGGTCGCTGATACTGTCCTCCACTTCTTTCAGCCCGTTGGTGAGGTCTCTGACTGTATTCTTTGATTCTGTTGCATTGTCCCATGACTCTTGTATTTCCCTTTGGTGTGTGGACTCTATCCTCTCTATTACTTCCTCCTTTTTCTATATTGATTTCCTCATATCCTGTATGATCATTCTGAAGATTTCTTTCTGTGGCAGTTCAAAGTCTGCTTCTTCAATGTAGATCACTAGTTCTGGTCCTCCTCAGACATTGAATTTTGGTCCTTTTGTTTTCTTGTAGTGGTTGCTGATGTGGGTTGTTGCATGTTATTTATTTTGGTGGAGCTCGACCCTATTTATGCAGATTCCAGGTGTCCTGTGTTTTCTCTCTCAGAAGCTTGTAAGATTGATTCTAAGGACTCCCTTGTGGTAGTTCCATAATCTGGTGTCAATTTGGGGCTTGAAAGGATTAAGAGTAAAGGGGTGGAGTCTAGTCTGTCAATCAGATCATAGCCAATGAAGCCTCTGTGTGGGCATGACCTTCTCCTGAGAATTCTGGGAACTCCTGGATTTACTCCTTGCAGGCAGGAGAGACTTTGTCTCTGCTCACTCCCTGTGAGACATCTGTAAGGAGAAGCCACATGGATGTATCCTGATGCAGCCACAAGTCTGGCCCTGGAAAAGCCACATGGAGACCCCTGTCAACACTGCGATACTTACAATGTCACTGGATCTACAAGACTTCCCAACTCACTGGCCTGTGATTTTCCTGCATTTGGCATCATTGCATGTGTTTCATGAGTCTGAAGAGGACTTTATAAATTGGTGTCAGACATATGGGATAATACTGGACTTATTGATTTGATCTGGCCTGGGCTGGGATGTTTTCTCAATATTAAACTGCTCTTGTATATAAACTACTTCCTTATATACATACGAGTCTCCCTGAATTTGTTTCTATAGTCTACCCGGACTAACACCTACCTGGAGCCAATGGACTGTGGGATCAAGTTGCATCTCTATTTCACTAAGGTTTACTCTCCCCCTAGACAGCCAGGCGTATCTATTTGGAGTGTAACTTGGGTGGCCCTCTCATGCAGGGTGGGCAGGCTGATTGAATGGGAAGTGTGAAGCAGCATGGGAACTGTGGGGAGAAGCACATGGGAGGTGTAGCGCAAGCTAAGAAGGCCTGGGCAACAGGCCACAGGTCACAGCAATTCTTCAGCACAGATGGGGGAGCAGGGCATATCAATGCCACAGGGAAGGTCAGATAGTGGGCCAGAGCAGAGCCTTGGAGGGAAGTGAGGTCTTATTGCACGTTCCAGACCCCACACTAAGCGTCCAAGTCCCCTAACCCAGTGATCGCTGCAGAGCTCCTAATAGGAATCCCTCTACCGCAGCACCATCTTCCCTGGAGTCCCTGTATGTGTGTTTATTGAAGCCACCAATGCAAGGGAATCAACAGGTAGTATCTCGTCAAAAGGATGGGTTTTATTAAATGAATAAATAAATGTTACAAACATAGCTCCATCTAATTTTTTATACCTATGGATAGAAACAACATTATTACAGGTGTTTAGAATCCACTGTTGCACAGATGAACATTAGAAACTCTAAAAAGAGTAAGAAATGTACATTTGTGATATCCACATTGACAGAACCCTGATTACAATTGCCATTTTAACAACTGTTTTGATGGACTCACAAAAATTAGGTATAGGTTTTGCCGAATTGTGTGAACTAGTGCAATATTTTTTGTGCTATGGGAAACTTCATTTTGAGGTTAGGGCTAATGTCAACTTTTAAACAAAACTGAAGTGGACATTTTCCTAACTCATTGAAGCTTTGCAACCTTTTTAAGCAAACATCATGCCCTCTCGAGTTTTCAGCTGCCAAGTGCCGAAAGCACTGTGCAAATATCAACTAGCTCTAAGAGTTATTTTCTCCATCATCCTTTTAAGCAAGGTAGAAGCTAATAAAGATACTTTTATGGAATAAATTGTGACCAGGGGCTACTTTTGTATTTACCAATATGATCCAGAGAGCCAGGGCTAATCAAACTAGTGTCTTTTGGGGGTCTCTGCTAGACCAGTTAAATTCAAGATAGAAAGGTCAGCTCAGAACAGTGGTTCTCAACCTTCCTAATGCCACGACCCTTTAATATGGTTCCTCATGTTGTGGTGACCCCCCCAACCATAAAATTATTTTCGTTACTACTTCATAACTGTAATTTTTCTTCTGTTATGAATTGAATGACACCTGTGAAAGGGTCGGTCCACCCACAAAGGGGTCGCAATCCACAGATTGAGAACCACTGGCTCAGAGGATTATGGTGCCAGTTTGGGGGATTCCTAAAGGAAATTTTGATAGATTTTCTTGAAGGACACATAAGTATCATGAGTGTTTATTAGATAGGAGTTTTAAGAAAATTGGAAACTGTACTGGTGAGAGAAAAGTCCAAGAATGGTTGGTGTGGTAATTATACAATTTCATGTAAACTTAAAAAAGAATGAAAGAGTGGAATCTAGCCTGTCAATCAAGGCACAGCCTGACATTCTCTGATTGAGGGTGTGGCCTTCTCATGAAGATTCTGGAAACCCTCACTCTCTCTGTCTCTCTTGATTCTGCCATCAGAGGAGACAGGCCACTCTCTCTGCTACACATTCCTGTTGACAAGCCACATGGAACCACACTGGTGGCAGCAGAGCCCTGGAGATATGTCCATTTCCATTGGATCTATAGGACTTTCCACCCACCAGCCTGTGTTCTTCTTGGATTTGGCATCATTGCTTGTGCTGTGTGAGTCTGAAGAGGAATTCATGGGGTAATATCGGACTTATGGGCTCATATCAAATGTATGGACTTGATCTGGACTGGGCTGGGATGTGTCCCCACCCCCCTTATTAAAAGATCATTTTATTGGGAGTTCTTAAACTTTTAACCCTCCATACCTCAATTGTATCAGGCATATTTGTACATATATTGCCATCATTCTTTTCTAGACTGTTACTTTCTATTGAGTCCTAGGTATCAACTCCTCTTTCCCCCCCTCTCTTCCCACCCCATCCTCCTGACCCCTTGATTAATTATAAATTATTATCATTTTCATATCTTACACCAACCGCTCTCCCACTTCACCCACCGTTTCTGTTGTTCACCCCCCTGAGTGTGTGTGTCTCTGGGTGTGGCTATGTGTCAATCATTGTAATCAGTTCCCCCCTTCCTCCCCTCCTCTCTCTACATTTCCCCTGGCCTCCTGGATAGCAAGGATTTTCTTATAAGCATTGTGTTGGGAAACCTTGTCACACCGACCCCACAACCCCAATCTTGTTGCTTCAGAATTGTTTTTGTTCCTCGAACTCAACGAATATTCCAAAGGAACACAATTTAGGTCATTTGACATGTCTTAACTGCCCTTTTGACTACGGGATAGTGCAGAGTTCTTTGGGGAAGGGTGAAAAGGATGGAAAGGTTGCCATCAGAAGTGAATAGATCTAGATGAAGAATATTTGAGGAACAATAACTTCACCTTTTTGATAATTTTATTTAATAAAGGTTAAGACAGAGCTTGCATAGGGTCGGTGTGGGTCAGAGCCAACTGGATGCTGTCTAACAACAGCAGCAAATAAAAAAAGATATTTTGTAGCAATAGTTGAAGACTCAGTCTCATAATCCGTGCAATTAAAAGTATCCAGCCCAGAGCAGCATGCGGTAAGTGCTTTTCCTAGCTATTCTGTTTGTTGCCCCAGTCTGTTCTACACCATTTTATACTCTGTGCCAGAAAGACTGGCTCCTTCAGATGCCATCATCTGGTTTTCCCCTTGGCTGAAGTCCAGTTGGGTTTGTATAATAGAAGGAACATAGATTTCCAAACTTATTTGGGCTACCGATCCTTTTTCAAGGAAAAAAAAATGTACACAGCCCTTCCCATGCCCCCACTCACTGAGTAATTAGAAGCTTTTGTAGGGTATCCCATAATCCAGGATAAAGGATACGAATCTGACTTTGCAGTCTCCCTGGTAGTTTTCATGTCTGCCTCCCCCACCCAGGGGATATGTTTGCCCACTTTGGGAAACACTGCAGGGCAAGATCAAAGTGAGAACTGAGAATTTCTTCCCCTCTTCCTCACTACTCAGACACTGGAATAATAAACATCTGTCTTGGAAGAAGTGCAGTTGGAATTTTATGTGGAAGTGAGGATGGCAAAACTTAATCTCATGTACTTTGCACATGTCGTCTGGAGGGGCTAGTCCTTAGAGAAAGACATTATGCTTGGCAAAGTCGAATGTCAGCACAAGGAGGAAGACCCTCAATGACCCTCAATGAATTGGCATGTGGTTGCAATGGTAGGCTAAAACTTCACAGCCATTACGTGGATGGCACAGGACCAAGCAGTGCTGCACTTTGTCATACATAGAGTAGCTATAAGTCAGAATCAAGTAAACAGCACCATCAGCAACCACATCAACATCAGCAGGGAGGGCCTTCTCCAACTATCACTCTTATGAGACTTCCCACTTTTGCTAGTTTTGAGTACCTTCAGAGCCTTTGCTTATTTCCTACCCTTGCCCACAACTTGTTAAAAATATCATATTAGAGTGTCTTTATTTGAACTTTGCAAGTGAATTATATTTTTGGCTGAAACTACTAACCCAAACATAGCTCTGTATGCATTAGGTATGTAGTGGTAACTGATGATTACTACTGTCATTGTTATAATAATAAATTATTCCAAAGTATTTTTCAGGTCTAGGGTTCTGACTTTCTTATTTTCAGCATTTTATTTATTGTTCAAAGAGTCATGATGGCATGGTGGGTTACACATTGGGCTGCTAGCCACAAGGTCAACAGTTTGAAATCACCAGGCCATCAAAGGAGAAAGATGAAGATTTCTGCTTTCTTAAATATTTACAGCCTCAAAAATCCAGAGGAGCAGTTCTATTCTGTCTCATAGGGTCACTAAGAATCAAAATTGACTCAATGGCAATGCGTTTTTTGTTTGTTTTTATTTGTTATTCTGCTATTTCATACTTTTCCAATACAATTATTTTTTTTACTAATATTGAAATATTGGACTCTTGATTGATGGGTTGGAAAAAACCTTGAGATACCAACTCTTCATTTTCTTGCTTCAAGGTGTGAAATGTATCAAGGATGGAGAGGAAACTACACAGTTGTGGCCTTCACACGCTTCATGTACCCCAAATCCCAAACCCAAATGGCCCTCCCCCTACCAAGACCCCCCCAAACCCAACCCATTGCCTCTGAGTCTATTTTTACTCATAGAGACCCTATTGTCTCATCTTTCCCTGTGAAGGGGCTGGTAAGTTTAATTAATTACCCACTTTATGGTTAACAAGCTAATGCTTACCTGATAATGGCACAAACCCAAGGATACATTTCCAACAATATGGATAAACAGGAATGGGGTGATAGATAAGAGTAAACAAAAATCAAACCAGATCTCAAGCTGATTCTGGCTCATGGCACTTTAACATCTTGATGGATGCCTATTGCCAGACTTGCCCTCCATGGAGTAGCTGATGGTTCACTTCATCAACTTTTGTCTTAGCAATCAGTGCATAACCACTGCACCACCAGGGTTCTTGGAACAAAATGCAAGCTCCAAAATGAAACTCACTGTTATTGAGTCCATGTTGACTACTAGTGACCCTTTGTGGGTTCTCAAGATGGTAACTGTTTATTGGAGTAGATATCTCAGTCTTTCTTATGAGGCACTGCTGGTAGATTCAAGCTGCTGGGCATACAGATCACATCCCAACCCATAACCACTATACCACCAGAGCTAGGAGAGGATATTTAAAATGTTATAAATCAAGGAATTTTAAACCTTGATTTACAGGTATCTGGGGGAAGTAGATGCAGATCGATGGCAGATACGCATAGCAACTTATGTCAGATTGGGCCAGGAAAGAGCTCTGAGCTGGAATTGCCAATACAGCCCACCCTGCCACCTGAAACCCAAAGTAGAATGATTAGCACCTTTGCTTCCTTGACGCGATCGATATTTGACTTCAGTAAATTAGCTCCAATGGTTTTAAGTGGAATGCATTTTTGCTGTGTTATTTGTGATTTTTCAAACAAGCCTAAGTAGCACTCCATTTCCAACAATATTTTGTTTAAATAATAGGCTTTGATGTAAGCCAAATTGTACTTTCACTTGAATTCACCCTCACATATATCCAGTGGTAAGACTCAGTTGGCTCACACTGGTTTGGGAGAACCAATACCTCATTTTTTATTGACTTCAGTGAACTGGTTGTTAAAATGGCACTTGCAAACTTTAAGGTGGCCACTGGAAAGCCGCCCAATTTTGAAATCACAAATTTACATTCGTTTCTCCTTTTTCCTGATTTTATTTATTTTTCCAAAAGCTTAGTTAACATGCAATTCACATATCATACAATTCAATATTCAATCATATCAAGAAAAGGTATACCATCGCCACCACAATCTGTTTTAACATTCATCTGTGCAACAGAATATTCTAAATGCCCATAGTAATGTTCATTCCACCCACAGATATAATATATTAGATGGAACTATACTTGTAAAATTTATTTATCATTCGTTAAGACTCGTTATCTTTAAATGTTTACTCCCTTACATTTGTTACATCAGAAACAAACATAGAAAAAATGCCAAACAACTAGAGGGTGACCTGCTGTCATTCATTTCAGCTTTATGCTATGCCCCAAATTCCCACCAGGTGTGATGAATGAATTATGCAATTCCTGGCAGTGTTCAAAGAGCTAAAACTACTGTCAGACAATTTCTGTAAATTCAACAGAAGTGGAAAGGGATTTTTCAAAGTTGAACATAATATGTTTAGAGAGAAGTTGCCTAACTGTTTCTAATATATCAAACACAATGACTATTGCTTAGTTGGCCTACCTCTAAAGAAACGGGATCCTACTCTTACAGTGCAAAGCTGGTTAAGGATAAATCACTCAGAAGTTGAAGCTCAGATAAAAGTGAAGAATATTTCATGTGAGGATGCCAATCAAGAAGCAATATGGAAATATCTTAAATAACAGGATTGTTGTATTTTGGTCAGGTATTGTTTAATATTTTTAAATTAATACCTTCAAACTCTTTTTTAAAACACGATCTAGGTTTGTGTACTTCATTTATCATTCTTATTTAAGTATTACTTGTATGAAACAGAAAACTCCCTTTCACTATATCATTTTTTATACTTAAAATGGTCATTATACCATTGAACTGGTTGTTAAATTATTTTAATCCCATTGCTGAATATATCCATAATTATTTTAACATTTATAAAATAAAATCTTTCCATACTGTTTTTTTTGTGTGTGCGCATTATACACGTATGAGTAAATATTTGTCAGGTTAAATTTGCCATCTTTGTCTCCTTAGGGATTATTATCTCTTAATTTGGCCACTTTCTGTTCTTTTACATTTAAAAATCTTTCATTTATGAAATTGCATTAATGATGATAATAGCAAACTACATTGATTTAATGCTGTACTAGGTACTGTGTTGTTTATCTGCATTTCACATATAACTTCCCTGCGATTCTCACAAGAACCTTATGGAATAAAGAGGATAAAGTTGAAGCATAGAGTAGTTAAGTATCACTCTCAAGTTGCCACTATTAGGTGACAGAGTTGGGAAATAAATCTAGATAGCTTTTCTCTAAAGGCAAAGTTTTACTGTTTTCTATCATTATACAGCAATTGTTTTGTTAATGGGAATATTTACACATATTGTTTCCAAAGCCTGCAAACCCCTGTGCTTGTCTCTCTATTTGCTAGGGTTTTGTTGAGAATTTTTGCATCAATGCCATGAGTGTTACCAATCTATATTGTCCTATTCTGGTAACATTTTTGTCTAGTTTTGGTAGCAGAATTATGATCACTTTATACAATGAATTTGAGAGTTTGAAATCCTTTTCTATATTCTTGAATCAGTTGAGTAAAATTGTTGCAACCCTTATCTGAATGCTTGGTAGAATTTACCAGTAAATATGTCCGGGCCTGGATTTTTTGTTGAGAGTTTTTAATAACCTGAACAATGTCTTTTTTTGTTAAAAGTATGTTCAGGTTTTCTACCACAGCCACATTAGTTTAAGTCAGTAGTGTGTTTCCAGAAATGTATCCATTTCTTCCAGGGTTTTAAATTTGTTGGAGTACTAGCCTTCGTAGTATTATTGTTATATTTTTTATTTCGGTTGATTCTGTTCAGATGTTGCCCATTTCATTTCATATTCTTGAAATTTTCATCTTCTTTTCCTTTACGTTTTCCAGTGGTTTGTATATTTTGTTAATTCTCTTAAAGAGCCAACTTCTTGTCGTAGCAAGTCTAAAGCCCATGGTTTGGAGAAAGGAAGGGAGTCTACAAAAGATCTCCATTACTGAATATTTTTAAAATGATTCTAAGAATAAAGACTTAGAACAAAGGTGTGACGTTGCTAGTTTAGCCTGAACATTTAGAGTTAAGACAGAAGTAAAAGTAAGGGAACCCCTGAAGTAATAAGAAATTTAATCTAAATTCATCTCTAGGATCACACTAGAAGCAATCGGTAGACATACTCCCTATTTAACTCCTCTAGGAGAACAAGTCACAAACATTTTCTCAGTTGCACCCAGTAATATTGAGCAACTCTCAGTCTCAGAAAGTTTTCCCTTATACGCAAGAGTACTTCAAACAATTCATGTAAAATTAGAATGAAAGGATGAGTTTTATATTGAATTTTTTGAAAGCCCCTCATATAATCTTTACAATATCTTTTAGGTTGTTTTAAGTTCACCTAAAGCTATCTCAGAAGAAAGGCCAGGTAATCTACTTCCAAACAAACAAACAAAAGCATCCAGCTATGGAGCACAGGTCTACTCTGACGAACCTGGGATCTCCATGAATTGAAATTAGCTTGACTATAACTGTTCCCCCCCTCCACCCCATTTAATACCAATGACAAAACAAGAATAGCCAACTAGAAATGTGCAATTACTCTCATGGTCAATCACTAATACAAAGTAAATATGGAGTAGACATGCCATATGGGGTGGGGTTGGGGTTCATAAATTTATGAACTATTATTTAACTGAGAGATATTATAAATCAAAGAGGAAGATACAGGAGTTAGGTGAAGCACTGGGGGTCCTGTGATCTAGAATACATTTTTCTATGCACTAACCTAATCAATGCTAAGTACTTCATATCTGCCACTACCTCATGTCATAGTCAGAAGAGGAATAATACTATCTATAAAGTGTTTCAATTCCCTCAGAAGAATACCACACATGTATGGGTAATGGGCTATTATCATTATACAGAGCAGAGACAAAATCCTCTTGCCAAGTTATCCTCCAAAATTTTATACCTATTTTATGCATCAAAAAAAGAAATGAGCATATCCTTTTATTTATTTTACAATGAGCTCATTAATGTGTGTTTGGTGGGAATAGAGAGCCAGAAATCTTGCATCTCTCAAGACCCTTCCTTAGCCCAACCACCTTCCTCCACTTTCAGCAAAGTTTAAATAATGTCTGGCCTCACAAGTTCTCCATGTAAATTTAAATTAAAGCTCAATAAGAGTAACTAGTATTTGTGTTGTGTAAACTTTGTTTCTTATAAACTTTCACCTTCTTCTCACATTCCCTATTAGCAGGGTTGGGGATAGCATCCCCATTTTTCCGTCATGGAAACTGGGACTACAGCAAGAAA
This sequence comes from Echinops telfairi, assembly GCF_000313985.2. Lineage (NCBI taxonomy): Eukaryota > Metazoa > Chordata > Mammalia > Afrosoricida > Tenrecidae > Echinops > Echinops telfairi. Next base: position 90,555,178 of record NW_022107431.1, on the reverse strand, counting down.
AATATTCTGGTTTGCTTCAAAGTATCTAGTTAGTCATTGGAAGAGGCAAGTCTTGGACCAAAATAATCTGACTCTAAATGCAATGAATAGTTCTTCCATTATGCCCAGGCTACTTCGTGTGGTAGACAAAACCAAACCTATCATTGTGATAATCTCCTTTCCTTGAATGTGGGCAGAACCTGTGAAAAGGATGATAAGTCATGGTCTTGTGATGATTGTTTTTATATGGTAAAACGACTTTGCAGATACAATGAAGTTCCCAAATCAATTGACTTTAAGGTAAGGAGATTGCCTGAGTGAGCCTCACAAAATAACATGAGCCTTAAAAATATGGAACCAGAGGTCAGAGGCTGAGGAACTCGAGTGTTTGAAGAGGAAGGAGTCAACATGAGGAAGACTCTTTATTGCTAACTTTAAAGATGGAAGCGTCCTTATGGAGAGGAATAGAGGGAGCCTCTAGAGCTAAGTGTGACCCACTGACAACTAGCTAGGAAATACAGAGTCCAACCCTACAAGACACTGAATTCAATGAACAACCTAAATGAGCCTGCAGCAAGCCGAACACAACCTGGCCAACACTCTGAGATCAGTTTTGGGGTACTTCAAGTGGAAAGCAACATCTTGCTGTGCTGAATTTCTGACCCACGGAACTTTAAACTTACAAAGTGACAGATGGGCAGGTGGCAGTTTGGAACTCCAGAGATCAATGCGAGAGAAAGGAAGTGACCTGGGTCTCCTTGAGGCCAATGGTCTGCCATTCCACCCGCTATGTTCTCCTCCTCCATGGCATTGAACCCTAGAGCTCTGGGTTGAGATGCTAGGGTCACACAATGGGACCCACTTAGCAGCCTGGGTCTGGGGAGGAAAGCTTCTTGTGGATCAGCTTTGGGCATGTGGTGTGAATAAGAAGGAACCCTTTGTTGTGTTCAGCCCCTACGATTGTCCAATGACTTGTTTCTCACAGAATGACCCAGCCTACTTTGACAGATACACTTGCCTTACATGTACTGGATCAGCATGTAAGGACCAGCGTCAAAAGCACAGTCACCTTGCTATACATGAGGGATGAAAGCCAGGCTGGCTGTTGCAAACATCGATTGCTGAATGCTCAATTTCCCTTTATTGGCCAAGTCTACAAACTTTTATTCAGTCCATAACCTTTATAAACACATGAATTATTTTTATAAGATGTTTAAAATTAGTTTTATATTATTTTAAAATTCTTAATAGACTGTTTTCAGAGAAGCTTTGAGTTTAAAGAAAAATTGTTCAGAAAGAAAAGGGAGTTCTCAAATGCCCCATCCCTCTTGCACGTTCTTTCTCTGATCAGCGTCTTACATTCCTGTGCTACATTTGTTACATATGAACAATTAATTATGAACTATTGTGCTTAGTATCAGCGTTCAAAATCTGTCTCATAATATCGTGTAGTCATTGAAGGCTGTGTCTTGCTATCAGGCTGAATCGATTTCAGCTGAGCTTCTAGATGGAGATTATTTGTAAAGGTGGGTGAGTGCAGAGTGGAGACTCAGAGTCCATCGGTTGGCAACTGAACACCGCCCTGCTGAGGGGTTTTGGAGAGGAGATGAGCTAATCAGGGTGCAGGGTAGCAATGACAAAACATATAACTTTCCTCTAGTTCTTAAATGCTTCC
>NW_022107431.1:90543053-90553328 GCF_000313985.2 Echinops telfairi | reverse complement strand
TACAAGAATCTAGTATTGCCTCCTCCCTGGGGGATGGACAGCAGAGAAGAGGGCAGAGGGAGACATCAGACAGTGTAACTTATGACAAAACTATAATAATTTATGAATTATGAAGGGTTCATGAGGGAGGGAGGAGGGGGAAAATGAGCAAATGATATTAAGGGCTAAAGTAGAGGGCAAATGTTTTGAGATTGATGAGGGCAACAAATGTACATATGTTCTTGACTCAATGGATGTATGTATGGAATGTGATAAGAATTGTACGAGCCCTCGATAAAATAATTAAAAAAAGAAAAGAAAAAGAAGAAAGGCCTGGTGATAGACTTCCAAGACTGATTCAATAAAAACTTTGTTCTTGGGGATTGCTAGAACACATTATCCTAATTTTGGAGATGAAAGATAGAAGCACACCCTTCTATGATTTTTGTAGTTCAGGCCTAATTTTTTTTTCTAGAAGACCTAGAGACTAGGCATATGGATCATAAAGTTTGGATCAACCAGCAATCCGTCATGGGGATGGCATATCACCAATTGGCACACACCAGGCATGGTTGTTTTCCACTGTGGATGGGGTCCCCATAAGTGGGGACCCAACTCAACGGCAACTAATAAGATCAGCAACCTCGTTATTGACTAATGCATAAGGTTCCGTATCCACCACCCACCAGTGTCATACAAAGTAGTTTTATTGCTCCCAAATGCCCTGTTTTGGTTCAGTGAATTACTTCATGTGCCACTTCCAGCTATAGTCTTTGTAACATCCACCAAATGACTGGGAGGGACCATGCCGATTGGGTATATAGACCTCTAACATAGGGATAGGCCACTGTCGCCATCCTGCTGGGCATTTAAGGAGCCATTTCAGAGCAGGAAGGGGGATCTCACGACCATCAAGAAGGAAGAGCTAGGAGAAGAGGGTACTATTTGAACTTCAATATTCCTGCACAGTGGACTTCCTTGGTTCAGGAGACAGAACTGTGACACCAGGGAAGTGACAGCAGCTGAGGCAGTCGCTCCATGACCATGAAACAGAGCAGTGGACTTTTCAGTCTCTGGAGTGAGCAAAGTTGAGTGTCTCTGGGCAGGAGGCTTGTTGAGTGGTTGCTTCCAGGCAACTGGGGGGGGGGGGGGGGAGGTGTTGGATGACATGGGAAGATAGAGCTGAGTACCTTTGCATTAAGATTTATGGTGAAGTTGGGATCCCTTTGGGCTTTTATTGAAATACTAAAAGAACTTTGTTATACTTGCCCTGTCAGGACAGAGGCCCAGAGAGAGAGAAACCTGCAGGCATATTTAAAAAGAGGTATTCCTGAGGGGAAGAACTGTATCTCAAGCAATTCTGATCCAGAGTTCTAACCTGTTAGCTTCCCTGATAAACTCCATAATTGTGAGCATTTCCTGTGAGTTTTCGGTGGCCATTGCAATTAATTATCAAACCAAACAGACAAATAGGGAGGGCTGTGGGAGGAATGGTTGGTGTAAGAATTGATAAAGAAGGTTGGAGGGGGGAGACATGCTTCGTGGGAATTAACCTTGAGCTAAAGTTGAACTTGGTTCTCCTTCTTTGTGAAGACAGAGGAGGCTAGATGCCAACCCCACATCATTTCTACACCTGTGTTCTACCTACTAACTACTTTGGAGGGTAAGAAGAAAAAACAAGGTTTACCCTCAGCACCAATATTGAGAGTAGCGATACCAGGAAGGGAAGGGGATGGTGGGGTGAGCAAGGGGGAACTGATCACAAGGATCTACATATAACCCCCTCCCAGAGGGACAGACAACAGAAAAGTGGGTGAAGGGAGACATCGGTCAGCGTAAGACATGAAAAAATAATAATTTATAAATTATCAAAGGTTCATGAGAGAGTGAGGGTGGAGTAGGGAGGGAGGAAAAAATGAGGAGCTGATACCAAGGGCTCAAGTAGAAAGAACATATTTTGAAAATATTGATATCAATAAATGTATAAATGTGCTTGACACGATGGATGGGTGTATGGATTGTGATGAGTTGTACGAGCCCCCAATAAAATGATTTTAAAAAGGAAAGAAAAGAAAAAACAAGGTTTACTTATCACCATTTTTTCCTTCAAGTGTATCAGGAGTGAGTAAGGGGATGTAGGGAGTATGGTACGCTTAATGAGGTAAAGAAAGCAAGAAAAAGCATATAGTTTATTGATTCGACAACAGTTATTGAGTGACTACTAACTGGATTTTGTGGAGCACTAGGAGATTAGTAATGATAGCCCCACTTTCCATAAGAAGTTATAACTGAGATCAGTAATTATTGTGCCAATAATTTGAAACGACAAAATAGTGCATCCGAAATGCTATAGAGATATTTATATTTTTTAGGATTTCTAGCACATTGCATTTTAATTTGGGAGGAGGTCAAGACTATAAGCATACCCTCTGAAATTTTTACACTTCCTGTTTCTCTGCAGTATTTCTGTAGAAGACCTGGAGCATAGATGGATGCAGGAGGTAAGTTAAAGAAGTAACCTTTAGTGTCAAGCCAAGGAACTTTAAAAAAAGAACAACCTCAAACTCCGTGCCATCAAGTCGATGCTGACTCGGAGTGGCCCTTATAGGAATGTGTAGCGCTTCCACTGTGGCTTTCGGAGCCTGTAACTCTTTCCAGAACTAGAATGTCCTGCCTTTCTCTGTGGAGAAGCTAGTGGTTTCGAACTGCTGACATTGCAGGTAGCAGCCCAACTCATAAACATTATACAATCAAAGAACAGTCACTAGCAAATATAAAATGACAAATATATACTATCAGTGTTTTGTTTGCAATCATCCTTAAAAATTATTCAAGAGTTATCATGTTTTTTGAGGTAGCAGCACTAGAAAAATACTTTCGGTCACAATATTTGTTAAAGGCTTAAATTTTTTAAATGAGCCAAATTGAATAACATTTGTCCTTAACCAAACACAAGCACACTTATTTTGAAAGCAAACTTTTTTGGCGGTAAATTTCATTATAGCTGCTCACACGTAGAGGTCAGAGTGGGCATCTGTCAAAAACATTATTTCAGAGGACTTTGAAATAAAGCAGAGACTAAATCAAATGCTTCAAATCTTTGTTTCCAGGCTCATTCCATCATCCTTGTTGTCCCCCTTATTGATTAATTAGGCTAATAAATTTATAAAGATATTCTTCCATCTTTTTCTCAATGTTCTCAAATGAAACTAAAATTAGTGGATTTCTTCAGAAACATAAGATTTTTGGAAATAGCTATTAGCAGGGACTCTTAAGTTTTTAATTTTACCTTTCTTATTTAAAGTACAAAAAAGGAAGATAATTTTAGAAATTTGATTTGATTTCCTTCTCCTTTATAATTTTTTTTAAAATTTAACTGAAATCTAAAGATTTGGAAATCTGAAGATTTGGAGGATTTGGAAAACTGAATATTCCTTCAGGATCTCTCTCTCTACTTCTCACGTTAAAAAGCCAGTGTCTTGAACAGAAAGTGGAGTTTCCAGGGTATTGTTGATGCTGTTAGTTGCCTTTGAGTCAAGTCTCACACATGGCCACCCCATGTGTGGGTTTCCCAGGCTCCACAGGGCTTTTTGAAACAAATCTCCTGCCTGTCTTCAAAGTGCCTTTAGATGGTTCAAACTGCTAACCTTTCAGCTTGCAGTAGAGCACTTAGCTGTTTGTGCCACCAGGGACTCTCCCAGGGTATGATGAATTATTAATGAAATAGATCTAGATGGTGAATTATGAAGATTTCCCTCTAACTTCAATTGCAGTGAGCTTTTGGGTTTAGGGAAGATCCATACCTAGACTGTGCCTTGAGGTGGGGGATAAGGGGGTGAGGGAGGACATAGAAGACTGGCATTCTTAAAACCAGCACTTAGTACCTTCTGAAATGATCCATTCTTCCCTCATTACCAGATCCAAGTTACTCCATGGGGATATTAATTACAGTGAAAACATTTCACTTCAATGAGCAACTTATCTCTTTAGAAAGTACGTACAACTAATTCCAATCTGGCTGTTGCATAAAAGTGCCATCAAAAACATAAAAGTCCAAGCTTTTAAGTGCAAGTTTTTTTTCCTTCCTCCACAAATGAAACATACATTTAGTATTTCTTTATTTAAAGACATGCCTGCCCACAAACATCTGAGAAACATCTGCAGACAAAATGCCAAAATGCATAGAATTTTGACTCACACCTCACCACCCACCAAGACCCCTGTCAGCTCACAATAAACACCTTTCTAGCATCTGCCCCAGAGAAAGAAACGCCACATTACCCACAGGTCAGCGCAAACAGATGTCACTTATGGCAGACCCTAATCATATCCATATCCAAGCTCGGAGGCCAGTAGTGAAAACTGACTTCTGGAGTAGGGGTTCTCCCAGTTAGAGATGCTCATCCGTGTCTCCTCCCTCTGTCTTACTCATGCCAAGGGAGGGGGATTGTATGAAGGCTCGTCCCTAGAGACTGTCCCTCTGTCCTGCTGACAGAGCCCATGATTGAGTACCAGGGTTAGAGAAACAGCCGAGAATTCTTCGTGGTTGGCCAGTATCATAGCAGTGTTCCATGTTTCCCATTCGGCCGCCTTGGGCTGCTCTCTCAAACGACTGCATCAACTTCTCTGAGGAGAACATAAGCTTCTTCTACTTGTTCCCTTTGCTCTCTGTACACATCTTCGTACTTCCCCATCCTTTTGACTGCTACCAATGTACGGCTCTGACCTTAGACTGAGTTCCAGTTAGAGGAAACGGCGTTGGGGGGGGGGGCGGTGTGGAATGAAAGAAAGGTGGAAGGAGAGAGGAAGGGAGGCAGGAAAGAAGGAACCAAAGAAGGCAGGGCAGAGGGGAATATGGGATGTGTTTATATGAAGAAGTTTAATGCAGGTGCATTGCCCAGAGTGCAATGTAGGGAGGCCATTTTTGTTTGTGTGCTTATAAAATTCACGCCAACAACCAGACTCAGTATCTATAGAAGACTTTTTAAAAGTTGTGTCTGTTTTGTTTGCCTCTACAGACCCATTCTTAACCCAGCCCCCTGAGGCCCACCTTGAACAGGTTCCCTTAACCTCCTGGCTTCTGGTTGGATTTGACCCTGGATTGCTCTAGCATATTGAAGGGCAGGGGGCAAAATGAGGCCAATTGTTTCTTTCTTTAAGTCTCTTCCTCTGGGGGATCTTTGATTGCTTATAAATCCCAACTAAGTCCATAGTTTCTCTAATGTGACCACTATCCCTCCCTTTAAGTTGATACGGTGCCCTTCTCCTACTGCGTCTAATCCAGGGTACTGCACCATCCCTTGTTGCTTTCCTAACCCTTGCCCATGTGTTTTTAAATAGGAGCTTGATTATCTTTTACTCATTTTTCCTGCTCAAGTTTCCTGATGGAACCTTGAATGATACAGCAGGACACATCTGTAATTCTCTATCATCAACTGTTCTTTAATATAACAGAACAATTTGAGTGAGTGCATTAATTATATTAGGGAGATATTCAAATAAAGATTCTTCTCGGTGAAGTATAATAAAAATCACAAATGATTTAGAAATAAAGGGTTCAATCTCAAGAAATAGTCCAATACATTTGAAAAAATATTTTTACTCATTCAAATACAATTTGCGATGAGCTTAGTTTAATGTGAGAATAAAGTTAAAAAATACTCAGGAACATAGTTCTGAGTATATACACATATATATATATATATGTGAGTTGTCTAAGGTTCAGCAGTCTAAGGTTTAGCTTTGCCCAGTCTTTTTCCTTTAAATGATGCTTGCCTGTCTGTCAGTAAAGGAGGTATCCCATTCTCCTCATGACGTCCAGAGGACGTGGTTGTGTCGTCATAAGAGCACGATCTAGTGATACTAGAACAGGTCTACATTCTCAATGAAATCTCTCCATCCTAATGACTGAGCAACGATCTCATCTTTTAATATGTTTGTGTATCATCTCCCCCCACTGGAACTGAAGTCCTCTCTGGCCCTTACACTATGGATTGGGACCCTTCAGCCAAGGGTTTGCCAGCTCACTTCCTCTGGGGATTGAAACCTGATCTCTGATGGCACTGCACTGTACTCTAATAATGACTCAGCTCTTTATGACAACCTACAAAGTTTTAGCATCATCCCAGAGGCTTACTTAGATTATCTTTTCTGATAGGAGAAAATTCTGTCGTACAAAGTTATCCATTTAGAAAATGGCTTTTCCTATAATTCTGATAACTACCCTGAAACCTCATCACATGAATGTTGGCTTTTAAAGGACTCCAATTTACTTTTTCAATTGGTTGCTAGATTTATACAGCCATGAAATGTAATATTCTTATGGCTGAAAATTTTACACTATTATAACCAAGTCTTGTGTGCTCTGAATTGAGCTATCTATCATACCAAGCAAGCATTGCTGAGGCTTATTGCTTTCCTTTCCCCAGTCCTCTAACTTTTCCAGTAAAAAACTATTATGTAACAAATAATTATCTGTAGTTTTGTGTGCACACTGCTCTTCTACACATAGAACATGCATATCCAAATGTTCATTGGTGAACTTTATATTGCAATGACTAGAAGTCACTTTCATGAGATGTTTGTTGTAAGTTAGAAAAATATGAAATGCCTTTGTCCCTACTTGATACTTGCTTTCATGCTGAGAACACAGAAGATATGGGTGTGGGAAAGAAATTAGATAATGCCCGACTATCAGATAGAATATAGTCTGGGGTCTTAAAGCCTTATTTTAAAATAAGCAGCCATCTAAGTAAGATATCAACTATGTCCACTTGGAAGACGCACAACAACACCCATGACGCAAGGACTGTGAATTATATAATCCAAATTGAAAGAGGGAATAGTGTCCGAGTCTAAATTGTGAAAATCTGGTTTGCAGAGGGCTGTGGATGACAGTGGAAGCCCAATATACATTTGTGAGTTCTACACAAAAAATAAGTCTCTGATGATTTCTCCCTCGCTATAATTAAGGGAAGGGAATAAACTGGCTACCAAACATTGAGTATTGGAGAGATGACTATAGGAGATCAAAATGATAAACCTGACTTGAACGGTTAAAGCCTTGTCACTTGATCCCCCTCTGACACATGTTGGGTCTGATCTGGTTTTCAACATTTTCTCTGTGTGTTTGTTTCATATTGAGGTTTATCTCTGATGCATTCTGTCACTGTGGGTAGACTTCTTGAATTTATCTTATATGTTTTTCGGTACATGAATCCCAAGGCTGATGAAACTATAAAGACAACAAGTAGAACAAGGGTTCTTGGAGGGATACAGTGGGGGAGGGGAGAGGATAAAGGGAAGGTGATGTCAAGGAGTTCAAGAAGGAAGAAAATGCTTTGAAAGTGATTGTGGTTCTAATTGTACAATACTGCCTGATATGATTGAACTATGGAATGCTGATAAAAGATCTGTATTGGTTCCCAATAAGATAGGTTTTTTTAAAAAGAAAGGTCTTTGTGAATGATCTTTCTTCAAAAGTGTGGATGAGGAGTCCCCTTGTACCATCCAATTTCTCCTCTCCATATCCTTAACTGTTTAGAAGTGTAGCCCTCTACAGGTCTTTTCAGTATGGAGAAAGGTAATGTTATTAAACACAGAGATGATTACACCGGGAATGCTAATTGCTCTACAAACAAGCCCCAAGTATATACTACTTTATATTCAATAGCTTATTTCTTGATCCCATAACTTTCAAAGTAGATGTGTCATTAGAATTCAGATTTGCCTGAGCCCCAAACCCAGTGATCCAGGCTTCTTCCTTCTGCTCCTCTGTCACATTTAACATAGTCAAGGTGTCCAGGCAGATTTGCCCGAATCACTTGGAAGGGTAAGTTCAGTAGAGGACAGTGCCCAGTAAAGGATAATCCAGGGCTTTCCATTTTTTTCCACTTAGGACTCCTTTTTACCTGAGAATTTTGGGACACGGGCAAATGCTGCCAGAAACACCTTGAATTCATTATGAATTTGATTTTGAGTTACTTTTTAGTCATTGTGCATTGAGAAACATTTTACTGTTGCCAAGTTTCTCGTGATTCTCCACATTCAGCTACATAACCCCATATGGAGTTGCAATCCGCAATTTAAGAGGCTTTGATCCAGACCAATTCTACAATGGTATGCATCCTTTCTGTTTACATACCATTGGATGGAATTCAGTTACATAATTAAAAAGGAGTCAAGAAATACAGTCTAGCTGCAGGTTCAGGAAGAAGAGAAAATCAGTGCAGTGAACCTACAGGAGCATTCCTAGTGGTGTTGGGGTTAGGCGTTGGGCTGAGATCCACTTGGTTGACATTTGGAAACCACCAGCAGCTCTGTGGGAGAAAGACTGGGCTTTCTACTCTTGTAAACTGTCAGCAGTCTCTGAAATCCACATAGGCTCCCTGTGAGTCGAGCATTGACTCTACAGCAGTGAGTTTGGTTTTGACTTTGACCCTCCAATCTCCAACCCTGTGTCAGATAGACCTTGGCTTAAATCCTAGCTCTTTAGTATATAATTTTGCAACTATGTATGCCTCCGTTTTCTTACTTATTAAGAAACAATAAAGCCTACCTCGGATAGTATTGTTAAACTTAAGTGGAATAACAAAGATAACAGTAGGTGACATTGTTAGTTGAAACTGAAAGGTTCAGATGCAAATTGCTTTGTGGCTACTTAGATTTACATTACTGTGGATTTTGCTGGTTCCCCAGCAAGCTATGTGATATTCAGATGCCTTCTGTGATGTTTTGAAATTTCATCAGTAATCTATAATGCACAAATGCTGATAACATAAGGGAACATTAAATACATATTTTTTAAAATGGGGATTATCTTTTAATGGCTTACCCTGTTTTTAAATTGTACCTATCCAAAATTTATAATTCTTACTTTTTTAAAGTCATTTTTTTCTAGGAAATCATACTTGGTGTGGTGACCTGATACAATTTGAAGAAAATTAAAAATTCTTGCAGTTTATTCAACTACAATATTTGCTTTGAAATCTTGTAACCATAATAATGGGATAAACACTTATAATTGTCATCAAAGGTCAAAGGATTGTCAATCTGCAGTGTACCCAGGATATCCCAGATTCAGAAAAACATTTTGCCAATTCAAAATCTGAAGCTACTCCTTAACCAAAATTTCAGCATAAGAAAGATCATGATGATGTTTTAATTGGTTTTGTGAGTCACATATACTTACCTCCTTTTGCTTTCCCAAGATATTTTTTATTCTTTGCATTTCTGTATCTCTGATCCATTTTTAAAAATATTGGCAGCAGTGGGGTTTCTTCCAGAACTGAATTCAACCACTTGCCTGGGAATGTTGTCCAGTTGCTAATTTCACTACCGGAACTGTGTTCCCTCGCATTCTGGCCTATTTCCATGCATGCCTCCACTGGAAAAAAAAAGTCTGACAGTTCTGTGGATAATGGTAAACATATGTAGGCAATACTGTGCAATTTTTTTTAGAGCCAGAAAGCATCAGTAAGTATTTCAATTGTTGGTACAAAAAAAAAAAAATCAGTGTAAGAAACTTTGTTAAACATAGAACCCAAAGAAGACTACACGATAATGATTTTGATGCACAGCAAGGCTCTTTTTGTGTGTGTGTGCTTTCTATTTAAAAAGTTGACTAATTAAAAATGAAAGTCAGACTATTATGACAACCTAATCCCTAACTTTAAAACTTCAGGGGAAAAGGGTGAGTTGAGGGGCGGGGGGGAGAACATTTCAACTTGTTTGTTTTGGATACCATTTCTATTTCAAGTTCGGCCTTTTGATTCTTTAAGTGTACAAGAGAACTTTGACTTCCCTTAGCACACGAGGGACAAATTACAGATTGTGAGGTCATTTCCTTGTGGACTTCTCATACCACCAAGTAGATTATCACACTGCCAATGTCAAGAAGACAGAAAAAGGGGGGAGGGAGAAGACCAGTATCTTCACATGATCGTCAGTAGTTACTTCTTTTTGAGCCATTGGTTCAAAATTGATTTCTAAATCCTACTGTAATTTAAGAAAACTATCAAAATATCTACAACCCTTCTGCCCATTTGTTGTACTGTGATAGTTTACATGCTGCTGCGATGCTGAAAGCTATGCCACCATGATTTCACATGTCATCACTGTCACCCATGTGGATGGGCTTCAGTTGAGATTCTGGGCAAAGGTAGACCAGGAAAAAAGGCCTGAGAATCTACTTCTGAACACAACAGACTGCCCACTATCATGGGGCCAGAGGAGCCACCTAGGTCCACAGTGGTTCTCAACCTTCCTAATGCCGTGACCCTTTAATACAATTCCTCA
>NW_022107431.1:90519337-90542584 GCF_000313985.2 Echinops telfairi | reverse complement strand
GCAACAAATGTATAGATGTGCTTTACACAATTGATCTATGTATTGTGATGAATTGTATGAGCCCCAATAAATTGATTAAAAAAAAATAAATTAGTTTCGTAGTTACTTCATAACTGTAATTTTGCCACTGTTATGAATCATAATGTAAATATCTGATATGCAGGATGTATTTTCATTGCTACAAATTGAAGCATAGCGATAAACCACAAAATCAGTATGTAATTATGTATTGTGAAATATTTGTTTCTAATTACAAATAATTGAAATTTTGTCTTGAAGCATGGTGTAGCATGGGTAACAGTCTTCACGCCAGCAACTGGTATGTGGGCTGACCCACTGGAAATGGATAGGGGAGCGGTGTCTTCGTTCCTATGATCATTGGAAATATGTGTTTTCCAATGGTTTCAGGAGACCCCTATGAAAGGGTTGTTAGACCTCCCAAAGAGGTTGTGACCCACTGGTTGAGAACCGCTGCCCTATGTGAACAGCACCACATCAATGGACTCAGACACACTAATGACCATTACAATGATGTAGAACGGGCAACATTTTGTTCTGTTTTGCATGGGGCTGTCATGAGCTGAAACTGACTTGATCACAGTTTATAATAACAACATTTTAAAATGTAGAATTACATCTCCATCAGTCAACCTGTGGGACTAGCCATATTATCAATCTAATAACAACATTCCTATGCCATGTGAAAAAGGGACACCATGAAGAATGCTGTCATGGACTGAATTGTGCTCTCCCAAACATATGTTAGAGCCAAATGCCTGGTGCCTGTAAATGTAACCTTGTTTAGAATAGAGTCGCTGAAGATCTCATCAGCTAGCACGAGGTCACACTGAGTAGAGTTGAACTTAACCCTATCCGAGTGCTATTATATACAAGAGAAGAAGCAGGGAGACAAAGCCATGATGGAGTTTTACTGCCAAGTAGTGTCTAGGATGACCAGAAGCTGGCAGAGACTAGAATGAATTTCCTTTCGATCAGTGGTTCTCAACCTTCCTAATGTCGTGACCCTTCAATACTGTTCCTCATCTTGTGGTGACCCCCCAACCATAAAATTATTTTTGTTGCTACTTCATAATTGTCATTTTGCTACTGTTATGAATCAGGCGACACCTTTGAAAGGGTCATTTGATTCCAAAAGGGGTGGTGACCCACAGGCTGAGAACCACTGCTTTAGAGGCTTAGGAGAGAATATGGCCCTAAACACACACTCAATTTGTAATACTAGTCTCCACAACCATAGATGATACATTTCTGTGTTTATACTTCACCTAATTTGTGGTATTTTGTTATGGTCACCCTCAAAAACCCCAAACTCACTGCCATTGCATCAATTCTGATTCATAGCAGGCCTATAAGACAGAGTAGGGGAGAATTTCCATTGTGGGTTTCCAAGACTGTAACTCTTACATGAGTAGAAGTCTCATCTTTCTTCTGCAGAGCAGCTGGTCAAAGGAAACTTAAAACAAATAATCCGGATTATCTTGTTGGCTGAATAGCTTTAATCCATATAATTGACCTACTACTACATATTGTATTTTATTGATTGCTGAGAGACACTTTTCAGCCACATACTGAAAGTGAAAATCCACCAAGATTATTGACTAAGGTGACAAATTGATACAGATGTTCCCAGCCTCCTGCCTCTTTCTTCTGTCAGTACAGTTTAACACTGAGATACTCTCTCACCTGCAAACCGTTCAACATTCCTGATGCCTGCTCTGTTTCTTGTGCTTTGATTAGAATTCCTGCCAATATATATACTACTTGCTCAGTTAGCAAAACTCTCTGGAAGCTGTCTTTCTACTGATGAACTGCCTGGTGCATGGGAACCAAAAACCCATCGGTTAGCGGCATAGCACTTAACCCCGGGGCCACCGTCGTGTCAGAATGTAAAGGCTGTCTGAATGGGCATAAAGAGAGCTCCTATACAAGGGTGTAAATGAACCAAAGGCAACGGGACTCTCTGAATCTTATTCATATCAGCCAGTTACGTCTAGTGGAAGATAAGCTCCCAAAGAAATAGAAGACCTCACAACTGTCCAATATGGAGCTATATCAATCTCTCCATTTTGGTACTATTACTAGAGGAAGTGGAGCAACTCTTCGTTGTGTGTGCTCCTGTGGGTGCGTGGGTGGGTGTGGAGTGAGAGTGCAGGGCTGTCCTGGGCCTTTTCAGATGTTAAACGGGAACCTTGGCATCTACCTACTGGATATCAGTAGCACCTCCAAATGTGACAACCAAATTGGGGAAAGAGGGTGGTCAAAATTGGCATCTTGGGCCCCATAAGAATAATAAATCTGTATGTTGGTCCATGGGGGAGTGCACATATTCATAGCCCATCAATTCAGTTATTTATGTACTACATCTCTCTAGAGACACAGATATTTAGATCTTTAAAACTCACTACGAAGCACCCCTTCAGGACAGAGTAGAATGGGCCTTTGTGGTTCTGAGACTGTAAATCGTTATGGGTACAGAATGCTTCATCTTACTCCCTCATCGATAGAGACAGATATAAACAGTTCCCAAAGCACTTTCCCAGCGTAACCCTCAATGATTCTCTCAACCATCCTGAGATGTAAGATGCACAGGCTTTCAGTTTACTCTCATTTCAGGGTCAAGAAGGGTAATTTTCAGAGAGTTGAAGTGGTCTCTTCTAGATTATACAAGGAGTGACTGGATCAAATGCAGGGTCCTTTTCTACTCTTCCTCTGTTAAAAATGAAGGTTATGAAGTGACAGGTAGCATATGCTTATGTCATAAAAGTACCCAGTTATATATCCCAGGAGCAGAGAAAGATAACTCCCCCCTTCTTTGTAATGGAGGAGGAAATTCCAGTGCGTGTTCACTGAGATGACCCGCAGATGGTGCGCTCCATCGGGTTCACATTGAATATTTATCAGCTGGGCTCTGGCTGTAAGCTCTTACTTACTTACTTGCTTCTCTCCCCTCTAGCATCCAGAACTTGGGTCTGCTTCGAAGGAACAGAATCATTTCCTCCTCTGTGATGATGCTCTAAACAACTGATTGAACTCTTTTAGCTGCCACTGCCACTGAGCCTGTTGTTTTGTTTTTTACGTCACCAGCTTCTGATCAAAGGGTTCACAAAACAAGAAATACAAAGAGCAGAGCATGCTGTGCGTCGGCTGCTAGTAGAGAACTGATTAAACAAACGGCAGGGTTGATCACAGAACTGGGACTACCCAAGTCAGCAGTTTCAAATACAGCAAACGCTTAAATAATCTCAAATCCTTTTTTGTTATCCTTTATAAAAATGTAGCTGGATCTACACTAGATTAATAGGCTCTCTCGGAGACAGAGAACAACCAAGAGAAGGACAGATATAAAGCCAGATCAAGCACCGTTTCTTAAAGTAAGTGTAGAGTAAAGATGCATGACAAAAATCAGAGACGAACCAGCTTTTTCTGAGTTCTGGAACGCTGCTGTTTGTGTCACACTCTACCATGTGATCTCATTTGGAGATGTTTTAAAACTAAAATGTTATTTTTAGACAACGAATGTAGTTCTTAAAATGCGACAATGTAGAGAAGAAACTAGAACTGTTAATAGTCATCACTTCTAAGAATGAATACTGCCAATATTGAGATATTTTTTTCTAGTACATTATTGTGTTGGAAGAGGTACAACCAGCATGTTCCTTCCTAGGAAGGATGGGAAGACATATTATCAGGAGGGATCAGTTCCTGGAGAAGGACTTGACAGAGTAAAGGTCAACAAAGAAGACAAAGGCCCCTAGCGAGTTGGGTTGACAAAGCCTCTACACAACAATGGGCTCAGCCATGCAAGGGATGAGAGGATGATGTGCACCAGGATGTCTCGGAGTCGGAACGGACTTGATGGTACCTAGAAGCAACAATAACATTACTATGTTTTGTATATGTGCATTTAATTGAAAACATACAAAAATGACATATACATGTAAGTTATGGTGGACAATGATAAGATGACCCTTCTGAACTCACCACTCAACTAGGAACCAGAGAGTTATCAATAACTTACACCATTTTCTCTCTTCCTCCTCCTTGCTCCAATACTCAAATCACAAGTTTCAGTGGTACTCCTATTCCGGTGCTTCTGATCTGGGGCCAGTGATCAATTTTATCTCCATAGGAAACATTTGGCAATGTCTGAAGACATTTTTGTCACAGCTAGGAATGTCCCTCTGGCATTTTATTTTATTCTAGTTATAGCTGGGTTAAAAATTAGTTTTGTGACATTGGTATGATTTCCTAAATAGTATATCACTTTTCTGGATCTGGAGATTCATAAAAATGAAATAACACCACATACAGCATTCTGTAATACTATTTATGTTGTTGAAAACTGTTTTTTTCATTTTCAAAATTAAACGTTTGATATTGCAGAATTCTATCTTGTGATCTCTCACCTTGTTTTTATCACCAAGGGGGCTGTGGTTTTTAACTACTAATTCTTTACATGCGCCCACCTAGGGTAGCACTTAAAGAACTCAACTGCTAACACAAAATTTGGCCATGTGAATCCACCGACTTCGCAGCAGGAGAAAGATGTGACACTGCTTCCTTGAGGATTTCCAACCTTAGCAACACCATGGGGCAATTTTACTTGACAGCAATGGGTTCAGCTTGTGATCCCTCCCTTCATTTCTACCCTATGCATTCCAGTCACCAGTAACTATCAATGCATCTTAAGTTGCCTGTTTGACCCATTTCAGATTGTAGAAGTTGGCCAAAACCTTCAGTTTCTTCATCTTTGGCATTAGTGTATGATGTGTAAATTTGAATTATATTCTTATTAACTGGTCTTCCTTGTAGGCAAATGAACATTACCTTATCAATCACTAATGATGTTTTACTCCAGTATAAATCTTTAAATGTTTTTTGACAATGAGTGCAATACTTAAACCATTTCAATAAGTCATTTCTAGCATATCATTGACTGATTCAAAATGGCCAATACCAGTCTATTTCAGCTCATTGTTGCCTACAGTATGAGTCTTCATGCATTTCATTTTGACAACTTCTAGTTTTCCTGGATTTATATTTTATAACTTCCATGTTCCAATTATTGATGGATATTTGGATCTAGTTTTTTTTGGATCATGACACCTCAGCCAATGAAGTTTCACAGAAGCCCACTCTACTTTGCAGAAGCATCTCTTCCTAAGTTGTACTCTGAGCACCTTTCCATCTGAGAGGATCATCTGGTTCTGTATCAGACAAGGATCTACTATGACTCAGCAGGTGTCCACTAGCCTATTTTTAAAGTAGATCACCACACTCGCATTCTTTACTTGTTTGAGAATGGAAACGCCACTTAAAGCAGAAATGACCGTAGATGTGTCTGCTGACATTTGAAAGACCAGTGGCATTGCTTGCAGCGTCACAACAACATGCACGTCACCACAATATGACAATCTGACAGACCAGTAATAGTCTACCACCTGAGAAGATATTAAGTGATAAATCACTGTGGTCTTAAATTTCCTGAATTACTAGCAAGATTAAGCATTGTTCTATATTTGTTTTCCATTTATATATTTTTATTGAGAATCTTTCTTTTCTCTGAAGGTTATTAAGGTTCTCAGTCTTAATTGTTGGATGAGAACATATTTCCCATTGGTTTTTGACATTTCCTTTAGTGTATAATACATTCTTCTTTATTAGAGTCTGTTTCAAAGTTATCCATTTTGTTTCATTGATCTGTCAATTCTTTGCCAATACCATATGGTTTTAATAGACAGAGTTCTACATTACATTTTACTACATGGTAGTGCAAGCCTGACTTTAATAGTCCCTTTGTTCCAGATTGTTCAAGTCATTTCATCCTTCTTTTTATGAACTTGTTGAATGTTAGAATTGTTTTTAAGCCAAAAGGAAACTAAAATGTTGACTTGTAAACAAGTATTTTTACATGTAGGATTCATTCTTCTTATTCAGAAACTTTTTAAATGTTTAAATCTTTCTGTTTATTTTCATGGATTACTTTAGAAAAGTCACACTTTCTGTTATTTTTTCTAGTTATTAAATTTTTAAGTTGCTATTGTGACTGAAACTTTTCTAAACCCTTTTGGTTCCTACACAGAGAGGTTACTTTGGATCTTTGGCTGGTCCTTCGTCACTTTATTGAACTGTCTTTCTGATTTAAAATTTTTACTTCTTTAGTCTTAAAACAAATAATGTTATATGCCCATAATATTTTTCTCTTCTTGTACATTTATTTCCCATTCTTGTTTTACTGAATTGGCCAGAACCCTTAGGTCAATATTAAAAATACTTATAGAGAGTGGAATCTTATTTGTTCTTCAGCTTTTGGGGCACGCTGCTAGTGTTCCACTTGTTTTTGGAAGGTAGTGTTCCACTAGTAATTATGTTATTTTTTTAAAATAATTTTATTGGGGGCTCATACAGCTAGTAAGTATGTTATTAACTATAGGCATAGTGCAGAAACTTCTTTCAAAATAATTTTTAAAATAATAATTTTGGTATTTCTAGTCTATCCCCACTTTTCTAATTAGAGCTGGATCAAAAACATTAATAATCTTTTTAATACCTGTATTTTTGGTCTATTTTAAGAATTAAATGTATCAGCAACTCTACAAAGCATCACGTAAGAGAGACCATTTGACATGTGTGACACAAGCAGGTATGTGTATGCTCAATCCATTAAAAGATAGATTGCTCTGAAAACTATTTACAAAATTTGCACCCTTTACTTTTCTAGCCTTTTTCTCAACATGTCTTGGTGATTTTCCAATATTCACCTTGGGGAGGTCAGTTTTCAGTCCTTTTCCCCAAACCCTACGCTTCTTAGCTCCTTGACTAGATTGCAGTTATGTAGGACTGATCCTATATGCTCATGATTTAAAAAACGCCCAGCCACAAATAATATGATGTGAAAGTTCAGAGCAGGTCAAAAATCAAAAGCTGAGACAGAATTCTATAACTATTTCAATTGGAAGGTTTTCAATATATCTGGTTAATGTAATACATTTACCCATTTACTTCCATTTTTGAAAACAAGATAAAATACAAGGTCAGCTTTTTCTAGTCTCTGTACTTCTTAGTAAAACTTCATTACATGCAGTATTGTTCTTATCTATCATTCTTATTCCTCCTAAACTGAGTTGCAGAAAGAAAAAATTGCTTGCATTGTCTTTAATACATTAGTAAAATGTTGATGCCT
The DNA here is from genome assembly GCF_000313985.2 of Echinops telfairi. Lineage (NCBI taxonomy): Eukaryota > Metazoa > Chordata > Mammalia > Afrosoricida > Tenrecidae > Echinops > Echinops telfairi. Next base: position 90,535,380 of record NW_022107431.1, on the reverse strand, counting down.
GTAACCACCTCTTCATTTAATAATTATTTGGAAAAAAAGAAATAATCTTTATTTGCAACATTTTCCCTCATAAAACTTCATTTTCTGCCCATGAATTATCCTGGCAATTTACTATATCAGATAGCTTTATTCAATTTTCTTTCCAGTTTCGAAGATGCCACCTATGGTTGTTCATAAATCTTAAAGTTTCAACAACTTCAGATCATGAAACAGATGTTTAAATTTTAAACACCATTTGACATTTTCACTTTTCATTTTAACCAATGACATTTCAGAATTTCTACTTATTTATAATCTTCTCCCTGTGATTCCCCCAAAACATTCCTGTTTATTTATTCCTTGTTTTCAGTCCCTACCTTTGTTTCTGTCTCTCTCTTGCATATGTGCACACACACACACGCGAACATCTTTGTTCTTTTTAGGCGATGTCTCACTCGCAGTGTTCCTATGTGCAGTAGAAGAAAATACTTCTGGGTCCCATACCGTTGTCCCAAGCATTGCGATATTGGAGCCCACTGTGTCAACCCATTTTGTCGAGTGTCTTCCTCTCTCTTGCTGACCCTCTACCAAGCGTGATGTCCTTCTTGAGTGACTAACTTGTCCCTTCTGACGAGATGGCCCAAATCCATTCAATTAAGTCTCGTTATTCTGCTATCTGAGGATATTTCTATTGGATTTCTTTCAACGCGGCTTTGTTTGTTCTTCCGGCAGCCTCTGGCATAGTCAGCATTTTGTATGCACACAGTAATGCAGATGTGCCAAGTCACCTTTACTCACCGTCCTGCATTTGCACCTTATGAGGTGATTGAACATATCATGTCTTGGTTCAGGCACACGTAGTCCCTAAAGTGCCATCTTTGCTTTGAACACTGTGAAGAGCTTATAGTCACTATGAGTGTGAATCAACCTGACGGCAGTGAGTGTGTGCCTGTGTGTTTGTTTGTGTGTGTTTTTCAGCAGATTTGCTAATCCAGTATTTTATTTGCATTCTTGCCAGCTGCTTCTATGGACTTTGATTGTGACTCTAACTAAAATAACATGCTTGAAAACTTCAGCCTTTTCTCTGGTTTTCATGATGCTGTTTATTAGTTCAGGTATGATGCCCTGTTTTCTTCAGGTTGAATTGTAATCCATACTGTAGGCAGCACGTAGTCTTTGATCGTCATTCCTGTTTCAAGTCCTCTTCCTGTTCAGCAAGCAAAGCCATGCCACCTTCATATTGCAGATTATTGCCCTGTTCTTCCTCAAACCCCGTGTCTGATTTTCCAAGGTGCTTTTTCTAATGGGAAACACATAACATGGCACCTGTTATATAGCAGGAACCTGGTGTGAGCAATATTCTTGCATATTAATTCTCTAGTTAACACATGTTTGTTCCCTGGTGACATTTAAGTGAACAAAGGTGATCTTTGTCCTAAACTATAAAAACTAACTCCTGCTCTGTCAAGAGCTGGGGCAACTCTAATCTAAGAGCAATGAGTTCTTATGGCACGCCCCCAGTACATACTTGCCCTCCTAAAGAGATCACTGAAGATTTGGGTGCTTTAACAAAGTGAAGAAACCAGATGGAACTTGGTTATCAGAAAGAATGCCATCAGGGGTCTTACAGGCTTGTCTTAAAACAAGCAGCCATCTAAGAGAGGTGTCAATTAAGGATTGTGAATAATAAAATCCAAATCCAAAGGAGGAAATGGCATGGGAGCTTCAATTATGAGCAGTCTCTTTGCAGATGGCTATGAATGATTGTGGAAGCCTGAAATCCATGTACAGGGTCCCCACATGGATTAAGTTTCTGATGAATCCCCTCTGACCATGGTCCAGGGCTGTGAGGTGCCTTGCCATCAGACAGAGAGCGTTGTAAAGTCGATTGTGGCAGAGCTACTTAGGTTAAAATGTAATCCCTTGCCATTTGACCTCCATTTTGTCCCATTTCAAAGTTGTAGTTTCTAATTTTTCTGCTTTCTTTTCAATTGAGGTTTTTCTCCATTTCGTCCAGTCATTGCTGCTGGGAATTTTTTGTTGTCATTGTTGTTTGTTTCCTGATTGTGTTTTGTGTGATTTTCTTTATATGAAATCTAAGAGAGGTAACTCTATAGACATAGTAGCTGGATTAGTAACTATCTAGAGGAAGAGCAGGAGAATTTTAGGGGACAAAGGGGAGCTAATAACAATGAGTATGAGAAGAAAATGTTCTGAAATTGGTGATGGTGGTGATTGTACATCTCTTAATATAATGGAATGATTAAATTGTATAATGTGTGAATTCTATACTAATATAACTATTTAATAAAAATAGGGCCCCAACATAATCATTAAACATATAACTGGTTACAAACTTGCTTACACACTACTGCACTTTATCCTTGCTTACTCCTGTGTTAAGTGAACTGATAACTGTTCATGTTTGCTTGGGAAATTTGGACATTTCCATTACCCTTTAAACCTCATATGCGTATACAAGCTGGACACTGAATAAGGAAGACCAAAGGAGAATTGATGGGTCTGAAAGATAGCGACGATGAAGAATACTGAAAGTGCAGTGAACTGCCAGGGGAACAAACAGATCTGTCTGGGAAGAAGTACAGCCAGAATGCTCCTTAGAGGCAAGGATGGTAACATCTCATCTCACTTACTTTGGACATGTTATCAGGAGAGACCAGTCCTGAAAAAAAGACATCACACTTGGTAAAATAGAAGAGCTGCTAAAAAACAATCCATAACAAGATGGATTGTCATAATTATAGTTATGGGGACCCTCGTTTTTCCACAACCCTTTTGGGCTTCCCTGTTTCCTTTCCAGATTTAGCTCTACCAGCCTTCATCTAACTGACTCAAATGCAGAGGTAACCCCACAAGCAGGACTTCTGGGAAAAAATTGCACGTAATCATAACAAATCAAATACAACTACTATTCCATAAGTAAACATTGTGTACCTAAAACTTCATTTTCCTTATCTCTAGCTCTCTTAACCTTCACAGTAAGTATCCACCCACCCACTGCAAATGAGACAATTCTAATTCATAGCAACCCTCTATAGGTTTTTCCAAGGCTGCAAATCTTTATGTGAACAAATAGACTCATCTTTCTCCCTCAGTGTGATAGATGAGCTTGAACCACTAACCTTGTGTTTGGTAGTCCAATGCATATCAAAAAGCACCACCAGGGCCCTATAATAGACAGGAAATGATAATAAAATTAATACTCCTAAAAGTATTTATTACTTTCTACCAGACACTGTACTAAATCTTGTAATACCTAACCCCAATATAACCTACCGGCCATCATATAGAATAGGTACTGTTAAATCACTATGTACATTAATGTTGAAACTCAAAGTTTAGTAATTTTCCCAAGTTACAACTAGTAGATTCGCAAATCCAGGGCTCAAATCCAGAGCTGCTGATTTCAGGGTCTCAGCACTTTTCAAAACACCATTCGACCTTGTTTGGTTCTATCCTTGCCCTCCCATGGATTAGTAAAGCCACAGAGCAGGGCCCAGCTAGACTCTCGACTTCTTAAGAGTCAGGTGTCTCTAATATTCAGCTTTGTATTGTTCACCGAACCACTCCTGTCTCTTATGAACCAGAGGCCTTGAGAAAATACCAAGATTACGTTTGGGGAAAATTGCCTTTGAATCTTGTCTCCATCACTTGCCAACCATGTGCTCTGGAAAATAACATCTCTAGAAAGTTTGTCTGTAAAAGGACTGTGTGAGCAAGGCCCCATATGATTAGAAATTGGAGTTTGGGAGTTTGTCTCATGTTATATAGCAAGGCCAGGGAAGTCCCAGATGAAGACTGGAGAGAACAGCAATCCTCTCCCAAGCCAGCCCCGCCATCACCCTAGCCGTGGACATGTTGCACAGCCCACTGTGCCTCAGCCCATCCGTTGGAGAAGCTGAGGATAACACCTGGCTTATTGTGAGGGCTCAGCAGGTAAACAAATACAAAACAGCGCAGTAGCTGGCACATTGGAGGCACCAATGTTCTCTATGATGATAGTTCAAGTTTATATGAGAGCTCGATGGCTTTGATGATCTCTGCTCTGCGTGATACTGAACAGCATTGGTTCACAATCTTTAGTGAGTTTCACGAATCTCTGGAGGGCTTGCTAAACACAGATTACTGGACCCCACCCCCAGAATGTTTGATTAAGTCTGTCTATTGGGTGAGGTGTGAGAGTTCTTTTGTAACAAGGGTTCAGGTGATGCTGATATTGTTAACCTGGTGAGAACCCTTCTAGAAAACAGAAGAAGAAGAGAGAGAAAGTACATGGCCAGATATAATGGATTATTGATAATAAAATATCTTTAGAGTGGACATGGAAAAGTGTGTGTGTGTGTGTGTGTGTGTGTAGAGAGAGAGAGAGAGAGAGTGACGTCCTGGGGATAGTCATTAGGACTGAGAGTCACACATGAGTGTCAAAAATATTTTGATAAAATGAATCAGCCTATGTCCAAACCAAGCATTACATTGCTCTTCAGATGTCCCATTTACGAAGCAGAGATAAAAATGCAACCCATAAACAAGGAGTGAAATTAATGTAGTTGAACAAACACAAGCTCTTTCTCGTGCTCTCTCAAAGCACGCCTAGGTGCTCTGAAAGCTAATCTGAAACACAGCTCGTCCCTGCAGAAGCCAGGGCTTCCGCCCGTTTGAATGTGAGCAGCCTCCCTGCCAACTCTACTGAAGCCCATGCCCTGCTCTTCTTCCAACAGAGCTTCTACTGTTTCCTTTGGAAGGAAATCCAACTTGTTGGCCACCAGATCTCGGGTTGTGCCTGGAGCCGTGTGAAAGGTTTTGCACATTAAAAGCAAAACTGGAGAACATAGACTTTTTGACAGCTTTGTGAAGTGTGAAAAAAAATCATATTTCTCTGGCACAGTTTTATGAGGGTTTTTCGTCTTGAGCAAGAGGGAAGCATCGCCTGTGAAAATGGAAAGGGTCATGTAATTGATCTCAGCCTTGGCAACTCGATTCGGGATTCAATGAATCCTGAAACTGCTTGAACATTTTTACGAAATTCTCGTTTTTCCTATGTCTTTCTTTGCCCAAGAGCTCCAGCCCTCTTCCTCAGCCCCAATTTCACTCTCTCACCTGCAACAGATGGGATCCAAGAAAGCCGGGTTCCAGGGATCTACATAAAACACTGCTGAAAAAGAGTAACTCGCCATGACTAATTACTACACAGGACAAAGTATTTGCAAGGATTCTTGCATAAATCACTATAGTTATGCAAAAAAAGATTATTTGGCTTGACTTAAAAAACATAAATTATGGTCTGGTGGATGCTCCTGGAAAATAAGTAAGCAAACACAAATACCGGGCCTACAAGTCTAGTGTAAGGAATCTAAAAGGAGGATGGGGAAATAAAATTCAGCAGTGGGGGAACCTGGTTTCTTTCTTCTTCGAAGAGCCAGAAGTCCTTGACCGCACAGGTCAACCGAGCGAGCCTCGGATCGCTCACTGCACGGTTCGCTGTGTTCACAGGTCTCAGTTCTTTACCAGTTGAACTTTTGCTGTGACTTCTTTTCTTTTAGTCCACGAACATCCACTTTTTAACACAAGTTTGTTTTGTCCTCCTCTATACGGTTCCTTACTTAGAGAGTTCAGAGTTAAAAGACAGGGAGGTCTTGAAGAAAAAGAATAATATTTCTTGGAATTGAAACAAAAAACCAAAGTCACTGCTATCAAAATCAATTCTAGGTGAGCATAAACAGTATTTACTTCTTAAAAATTTCATGAGCTATTGAAAGAAAAACAAAGTATTTGAAGGCACACAAATTATTTTGATTTTGCAATCTTTGAAAACTGTAAAACATTATTTTCTCAGAAGCAATTTGAAGGTATAATATGGTCATGGCATAATCCCTGGCTTTGTGCAAAATCAGTCTCTGTTATACTATTGTTTGGGGAAGCAATATGGTATTGCTAGGTTATTCTCTTACTACTTCTTAATAGCCTTGCAAGAGCTCAAAGAATATGCTAATGATTCCTTAAGCCAATGCCTCATAAACGTACTGGTGATCAGTTTTATCATCCCCATTAGAATGGCTTGCATAGCAGTGTGGCACCTGTCAAAATTATGTGGTGCTTTGCATAACTCTTCATAATCATTCAACCATATGCAACCAACACATAGGAAGCTAAATCATAACAGATTGCTACCGTGGTTCTAGGTCATCCATGCACGGGTTTGCTCCAAACAAAATGTCTTGAAACGTGCATCTTTGAGCCGCCGCGGGTGGCTGCCGACGAGTCATATTGCTCATTCACTTACTTTAGGCTTGTTAAGGTGTCTCCAAATGGGTCCAATGAAAGCAGTGGCTCCGGAGAGGATCTGTACATTTACAGCAAGAGGCAAGTTTAGAAGGTAGTAGTGACTGGGGTTGGGGCTTCACAGGGGTCATCTTGATTGATTTGGTAGGCATATTAACGTTGCCCTTGATTTTAGGGATCATCACGTTGGTTCAGACTCATGGTGGTTCTGTGTACACAGAAAGAAACCCCGTTGGCTCCTGCACCAACATCACAAATGTTACATTTGAGAATTCAAAATTCCTCTTCAAATTATGTATTCCTTCTGCAAACAAGTAAACATCAAGTCTCAATATTTATTGGCGACCGTTTTGAAGGATAAGACCTTCAAAATGCAGAATTGGTGTCAGGTGAAAACCTGACAGAGAAAGAAAACTCAAATATTATCCACTAAAAATATCCACAGCAAAGTGGTAAGACTTCAGCCTGCAAAAGGCAGATAACTTTCTTTTTTAAAAAATATGAAATTATTTATTGATAACTGTCTACCAGTATTTATAATAAAGTAAACAATATTCAATTGGATTAACATTCTGATTACTACAAACTTATGTTTCCTGGCTTTGGCTTACCTAGAGTAGCCTAAATACTGAGCAAATTGACCCTACATGTAACGAATGGATTTGAAAAAAAACAAACCAACCATGCAGGTCAGTAGCTGAGATGACAAGTCTGCTCCCCCGTGTATGCCTGCAGGACCTAAATGGGTGACACCTCTAACCGGCTTATTAGGTTTGCACCACTGAGGAGGTCTTCAGACAGTCCATGAATCATGACCTTTCAGGCAATATAACACAGAGATTTCAGCTGTCTGTATAAATATGGTTCTCTAAAAGGAACAAATGCCCACTGAACTGAGCCTTGAAGACATATCTCTATTAAGCTAGGTTTCTTTTTTGGGTGTGGAGGTTTGGAGTAGTGGTAAGATTTTTTTTTTTTACTCAAGGGATTATGCAAATAAAGTTTCATTTACATAATTCCATAGGTATGGAGTTTTATAGATTTTAAAATTTTATTTAATTTATTACTGGATCATTTATTTGACTTGAACGCTTATAGCTTATAAGTTCCCCCCTAATACCCCCCTCCATTTTACTTGTGGTGATCTATTTCTTGAGTTGCTCAGAAGAATACCAACCCTGTAACTACAGGGAAATATCCATGGTTGTCAAACATCATTTTTGTTTAGAATAGTTCTGGTTTTGATGAATGCAAAATAAAATGTACATTCTTCTTTATGCATACACACAAATATGAAACCCATGTTTGATGAACCTATAGGGACAGCAAGGAGAATCAGGGTTTCAGGGTTGGGGGTACAGTGGTGGGGGTGGTTGGATGGGTAAAAGGAAGGCAATGTCAAAGAGTCCAGGAAGCACAAAAATGTTTGGAAACTGATTGTGGTAACAATTTTACAATACATGATTGAACTATGGAATGGTACATGTATTAACTCCTAATTAAAAATAAATTAAAACAAATAGCAACAAGGAACAAAAAACCCAGAATGGTCCTTAGACATACATTATGGGTTAAAAAAGTTCTGGTTCAGTAATGATTAAGTAGAATTTCCCAGCATTGAGAAAAGGTATCTTCAAATGCAGAGGACATACTATATCATGGTATCAATTTTTTTTCTTATAACTGAAGCAATTCCAGAAAGCTTTATTTGTTCGAAGTACCCAGTGCTATTGATGTAACAAGGACAAAATAACCCCACCAACTCCCCTAATACTATTTCAAACAATCATATCAATTTTAATTTCCATTAGAATGTAGTTATTCTTTACACTAATAATTCAAAACAAAACAAAATTCCCAAGACCCAAATTATTTATATATACATGCAAACAATGATTGAGCTTCATTTTCTGGACAGGAATGCCAAGGTAGTCTCTCTACACAACACACAATTACAATTTGAGGGCACTTCACGTTTGCCTCTTTTGCCAGCACAAGTCGGCCTCATCTGACTTTCCAATTCGTGGGAAACGTGAACTGCCACTGCTGTCTGTGGCCCGTGACTCCCGCAGGGTCCACGCCTCTGGCCACGCCCCTGGGTTTGTCAACAGCGTCTCTTTGCTTCTTCGATTTGCTGTCATCAGATTCACCGTCAGAGAAAGATTTTCTTTTAGGGTCATCTTTTTCTTTACCAGCTTTTTGAGAATTGAGAAACACTTCAATCAATTCGAGACTGTCTAAATTTTCTTCAGGTTCCCAAATATTATCAGCATCTGTAAATCCTTTCCATTTTGGGAAATATACCACCTTCCCAGTCCGGTTCTTCTTCTACCACCAATTCCTCAAGTGTAGCCTCTTCGACGCTCACTCTTTCCGTTCTGTCTCTTGCCCATGTTCTGCTATGTAGTTTTATGGGAGGCCTTTGTATTTTAAACGGCAGACGTGAAGAGCTGTTATTCACCACCCCTGAGCTGCTCTGGGTCGTGGGTCCTGAGCGCCTCCCCGCTGAAGCCACTCCGAGGAAGGGAACGCTGGAGAGCTGCCACCGAGACCTGTTGAGATGGGGGGGGGAAAGGCAATTCTGTCAAGGTCTGGTTCTCATTGCATATGCATAAAACACCCAGACCCAAATCAAACGCACTGCTCTCACATCAGTTCTGGCTCCTGGTGACCCTAACGGCAGAGTGGAGCGACTTCATCAGATTTCAACAACTCTTTGCCATTGAGTTGAGTCTGACTCAGAGGAGGGCTACAAGGGCAGGGTAGAACCGTCCTGTGGGCTTCTGAAACTGTAAATCCGGATGGAACTAGAAAGCCCCTTCTTTCTCCTCTGGAATGACTTGTGATTTAGAACTGTGGCTTTCTCAGTTAGCAGCCCAATACATGACCACTCTGACCAGCAGGGCTCCTTCCATAAGCTCAGAGTCTGTGCATCCTTACAGAAGTGGACAGCCTCCTCTTTCTACCGCAGCTGTGAGTTCCAATTGCCCACCATTCAGCTAGCAGCCTACACACTTAGCCCACTGTGCCAGCAAGTAAAGGGCCTGTAATGTACCTAGGAATGATCATTTTTCTTCTTTCAGTTATGGAAAATATAAGTGAAATCTCCGTTGCATACAAACAGCCAGCTCATTCAAATTTGAATTCTCGTTCTTCATTTACAGTTTCACTAGCACTTCAGTTTTGTCCACAGTGACATGAAAACTCTGTACTTGGGGCTGTTGCAATTCTCAACACCCGGGCATCCAAGCCTAGAGCTGCCTTTGGTTGCTGCCATAACAGGAAGACATGAGCTCCAGCAATGTTGTTAGTTAAAAGAATAGTCCACTGTTGAATAGTTTGACTCAACATTTGAAGTTTGCACAATTATATTTTCCTCTAAGAATTTAATTGGCCTGGTTTCTGACTCTGTGCCAGCCCCAGCAGGCTGATTTCACAAGCTGGGTCATTACTGAGACCCGGCCCACATCAGCAGGCATCTTAGTCCTGCCAGTTCAGTTTCCTCCAGAGGGGCTCCACGTCCCCAAGAACCCTGAGGGTCCTTCATGCTTACCCAGCTTAGGCTTTACCTCCAACATCGCTGCTTTTAATGTCCAACACCCCAAAGCCACAAAACTACCCCCCAAAGATCAAGGAAGCCAAAAGAGATGTATTGGGGAGGCAATTAAAATGGCAAGTCTCACTTTGAGGAAAGTGGCTAGATGACTCATTGAGAAGTGAGGGCAGACACTGATCTTTCCACAGTTCTGCATTTTTATCTCTTGTCTCAGACAGGTGAAATGTGTGCTGTGTGTATACATGTGCATATGTGTGTCTGTGTGCTTGCTGGCAGAGAACTGGTTAAGGTAAGAAAGGAAGGAAATCGTGAAAGGGTAACATACAGGTAGAAAGATAAAATCTGCCTCTAGGATTTTCAGGTGACAGTGAGGGCCATCGCGCCACATTTCATGTGTATTTGCTGCAAGGAAGAAACAAGACAATCAACAACTATCCCCAAGTGTCACTTTGAAAATCCCAAGTCCACTGAAACTCAAGAACCCTGAGGAATACTTCTTCACTAATCCATGTGTCCTGCTAGGTTATTTTTCTCTTATCTTTTCATGGGAGCTTGATACTGCTCTTGTGTACCGCTGAGTAGATTCCAACTCACAGTGACCCCAAGTGACAGAGTAGAGCTGTCCCACATCTTGCGTGTAATCTTCACGGACGCAGACTGCAGGGTCCTTCTTCTCCTTCTTTTTTATACCATTTTATTAGGGGCTCATACAACTCTTATCACAATCTATACATCCAGCCATTGTGTCAAGCACATTTGTACATATACTGCCATCATCATTCTCAAAACACCTGCTTTCTACTTGAACACTTGGTATCAGCTCCTCATTTTCCCCCCTCCCTCCCCACTCCCCCCTACCCCCTGAACACTTGATAATTTATAAATTATTATTATTTTGTCATATCTTACACCATCTGACGTCTCGCCTTACCCACTTCTCCGCTGTCTGTCCCCCAGGGAGGAGGTTAGATGCAGACCTTGTCATCTGTTCCCCCTTTCTCCCTCACCTTCCCTCCACCCTCCCGGCATCGCCACTCTCACCGCTGGTCCTGAGGGTTCATGCATCCTGGACGGGTCTTTCTTCTGATGAGTCAATTGGTGGGTTCAATTTTGCAACCTTCCAGAGAGTAGCCAAGAGCTTCACTGTTTGTACATAACCCTAGGACTCCTTTCACATAGTTAAGCATCAGGACCCTATTAGTTTGTTCAATCATTTCACAAGCATGTTGAACAAGAACTATGTGCCAAGAACTCTGATGGTGCTGGAATTCAAGGATGAATTAAACATAGCCTGTAACAATGCCGTGCAAGGAAGCTTAGGTTTGTATCAGTCATTTCGGAACATTTCAGTTCAGGTGGACAGAGAGAATGGAGCGCTGCCTGCCTTGGAGGATGGGGGGATTGGGTGGCATGAGAGCTGGGCACTGAGCAGCGGTGAGGGGTGGTTGCCAGGCATCCAGTCTACCTAATGTACTGTCTAGTCGATTTTGACTCTGAGCCACCCTGTACGCAGAGGGAATTGCTCCCCGGGGTTTCGAGGTTGTAAATCTGTTGGGAGCAAAATGTTTAATCTTTCTGCCATGGAGCAGTTGGTGGGTTGTTATAGCTGTCCTTGAGGTTGGCAAGCCAATGTGAAGCCCCTCCTATGCCACAAGAGCTCCCTAAAAACAGAGAGGCACCATCCAAAGATGCTAAGTAATTTAAAAATAAAAAAGTGGTTAGGAAGGGAGAGACTTGGGCCTGTATGATGAGTTAAGTACTGCATACATAGAAACAAATACACACATACACACATCCATTCCTATTGAGTCAACAATGACTTGTAATGACTTTCCTGGATGGAGTAGAAGTGGCCTATGAGGAAGCAGACTGCCACATCTTTCTCCTGTGGCTCAGCTAGTGGGTTCTAACCTTTTCAATCAGCAGCCAACTGCTTTAACCACTGTGCTACAAGGGCTCTTCACACACAGAAACAGTTAACTCCAAATCCTTCGATAAGTTGCTGTGACTTTTAGGTATAAGATGATTTCTTCTACGTTTTTAATTCTAGAAAGAGACTGAACAATTTTTTAATTAAAAATAGCTTTATTTTCATATAATACATGATTATAATATACAATTTAAACAGTTCAATTGTCTTGAGAAGAGTTATGCGATCATCACTATCAATTTCATATTTTCTTCTCTCTCATACTCATTATTGTTTGCTTCCTATTTCCCTCCAACCTCCTCTGCCGTGCCCCTAGGAAATTATTCTTATTAGTTTTTAGGAGACAGCTTATTGATTTCATTACTTCTTTCCATAACATTAATTGATCTTTTTATCTTTGCTTACCCCGCCCCCACCACTGTATCCCTCAGAAACCTTATTTCCCTTCTGTCTCTATGGGTTCATCAATCCTGGATTTCGTTAGTTGAAAAACAGAAAAATATATAACAAAAATTCAAGAGGGTCACCCCAATGAGGAAATACATCTAAGATAAACCCCAATATGAACAAATAAAAAACCAAAAAACACAGAAAAATTTGAAAATCAGATCTGGCCCAATGTGAATCAGAGGGAAGATCAACTAACAAGGTTTGAACCATTCAAATGAAAATGTTTTAAAGCTGGAGTGAGTGTGGGTCACCCTAAAAATGAGATCAGTACCCACAATCCCCTTGGGTACTCTTTCTGACAAGTAAATTCTCCTTCTGCCAAGTCTACATTTTAGACATGGATTATTTCACTGACTTGAGTAAATTTGAACACAGACACCTCTATTGTATGCGGGTGTTTTAAATAAAATTTTTAAAAATGATAAATGATTTCTTTACACTGTTGACACCGATTATAGTGACCTGTTAGGTCAGGAAATATAACTTATTTTCTCTCTCTACGCTCTTACAGCTCTTATAACACTCCATACATCAATTGTATCAAGGACATTTGTACATATGTTGCCATCATTTTCTAAACATTTTCTTTTTACTTGAGGCCTTGGTATCAGCTCCTCTGTTTTCCCTCCCTTCCCCACCTCCCACCCTCATGAACCCTGATAAATTATAAATTATGATTGTTTTCGCATCTTACACCATCTGCTGTCTCCCTTCACCCATGTTTCTGTTGTTTGTCCCCCTCAGGGTGGGGGAGGGGGATTAATACATTGATCTTTTTGATCGGTTCCCCCTTTCTCTCCCTTTTACCCCTACCTTCATGGTATCGCTACTCCCATTACTGTTCCTGTGGGGGTGTGTATCTGTCCTGGATTCCGTGTGTTGAAGGCTCTTATCTGTATAGTGTACATGCTCCAGTCTAGCTGGATTTTTACGGTAAAACTGGGTTTATGAAGTGGGGGGGTGGCATTAAAAAACTAGAAGAATGTTGCTTGTTCCATCGGTGCTATACTGCATGCTGACTGACCCCATTGTGCCCCTCCTTGTGCCCCTTTTGCGAGGGGATGACTTCTTATTCCATCTAGATAATACATGCAGTACGTTGCTATGGAGGTACTGTGATTCATAAGTAGAATGCAATATCCAGCAGATCGTGTGAGTGGCACTTACAGGAATACACACATTTTTTGTATCCTAAGCAAAAATGAGGAATCCTCACAAAATAGACTGACTCAGTGGCTATCACAATGGGCTTAAACGTAGGGCAATTGTGAGGATGACACAGGACTGGGCAATTTTGTTCTGTTGTGCACAGGCTCACTATGGGCTGGAACTGACTTGAAGGCCTCTAACAGCAACAACACTTCCAGCACCACTGTCAACAGAAGAGAACTAGGAAGAGCACTCATCCTGGTTCAGTAGAATGGGATGTCTAGATTTGGGGATGTGAACTGAAATTACATTAATAAAAAAAAATGTCCTAGCTCTAGGCTTAAACTAAATTCATGACCATCTGGTCTATTTGGACTTATGGAGACTGCATGTGAGTAGAGTACAACCTTCCCATAGGATTTTCAAAGCTATGACCTTATCTGAAGATCGTCCAGGTGCTTCTGGGTCAGTTCAAAGCACAGCCTTTTGGTTAGTAGTTTAGTGTTTCACTGTGAGCCTCATCCAGGATCCCTTTCCTTTATCTGAGCGTTGCTGCTTTGTGTCATCGAGTTAAGTTTGACACATAAGGGCCACAGAGGACAGAGTCCTTTCCAAGGCTATAATCTTCACTGGAACGGATTGCTGGTGAAGCCTCCGTACGGGTTTGGCCCTCTTTGAGGTTGTTAGATGTCATTGAGTCGGTCCGGTGCCATTTTCACAACTGTGGCAGCCACTGTATCTGTCCATTGTATTTCTTTTGCTGACACTTTACCAAGCATAGTGACCTTTTTTCAGGGATTGGTCTCTCCTGATAGCTTGTCCAAAATACCTGGCATGAAGTCTCAATATTTTTGCTTCTAGGGTGCATTTGGGATGTATTTCTTCCAAGGCAGATTTACTTATTCTCCTGGCAGGCCATGGTGTATTCAACACTCTCTACCAACACCATCATTCAAACACATCGATTCTTCTTTTGTGTTCTTTATACGTTGTTGAACTTTCACGTGTTTATGAAGCAATTACAAATATCGAAGTTGTGGTCAGGTCTTCAAAATGGTGTTTTTGCTCTTTAGCACGTCGAAGAGGTCTTCTGCAGTAGATTTGCTCACTGAAATATGACAGTTGATGTCTTCATTTCTGCATCTTCCATGAGTGTTAGTTGTGGATCCAAGCAAAGAAAGTCCTTGACAAGTTCTATTTTTGTTCTGCTTGTCAAGATGTTGTGTTTGTGTCCGTTTGGAGAAGTTTCCAAATGTACTTTCTTCTGACTGCGGTCTTCTAAGTACTATAGCAGTCTTCAACAGGCAGTGCGACGTCCTGTGAAAATGGAAAAAAAGCTCACAGAGGGTGCCAGAGGTGAGGATGGCTTTAAGGAAACCATCTTCTATATCCTCAGTTTCCACATGCACTCCTTTATACCACCAAGCAGTGTAAGAACTCACCTAGCAGAGAGGTTTTTCCTTTAACAGTTAACTTTCTTCGAGTTAACAAAAGAAAGGCAAACCTCCCACCCATCCTAAATGTTACAACATCTTCATAAGATCGACAGTAAAAACAGAAGCTATAGTGGCATAGTGGGTTGATTGTTGTTAACCATCAGGCCAGCAATTCGGAACAGCTTGTTGTTAACTGTAAGGCCAGCAATTCGGAACCACCAGTTACCCCATGGGAGGAAGATGAAGCTGTCTACTCCCATCAAAAATACAGGTATGTACCAGAGAACCAACAGAGAGGTCTGCGGGGCCAGCCCCCACCCCAACTATGTGGACACCCCCCCTCCCTCAGAAGAATGCACTTCAGAGGACAGCACTGGGACTACAGCTTGGGGAGAGGAGCACGTTGGATTAGAGGACACGGGAGAAATGAAAGGGATGGAGAGGGAGGAGAGGACATCCTGGGCCACCAAGCCCTGAGGACTATGTTCCTGCTCAGAACAGACAACGCAGAGAGAGGAACATAGGGCCGGCCCCAGCAGGGGAAACAGCGTCCCTCACTGAAGCATGGTGCTGCATGGGACAGCACTGGAGACACAGTGCGGGAATAGTGCATGATCTGGCACTATCACGCTGGGGTGAGGCACTGAGGGCATGCGGCAGAGCAGCAAGGAGAGCAAGCTGGTGAAACCCCCGGGGGAATACCACAAATAGACTTGGGAGACAGAGTGTGACACCCCATCAGACTCACCTAGAAAACACCCAGAAAGGCCAACAAAAAGACCTTGTACTATTTATAGGCTTTCCATTTCTGTCAGTGGCTTTCTTTTTGCTATTGTTATTTTATTTTTTGCTGTTATTGTTTTGTTGGTTTTGACTTCCTTTGTTGTTTTATTTGGCTTTGCCTGGTTTTTGCACTTATTAATGTATCTGCATGTCTATCTAGATAAGATAGGCGGGATGAATAATTCGGAGATGAAAAGAACGGGACCAATGGTCCTGGGGTATACGGGAGAAGGGGAAGTAGGAGAAAGGAAGGGCGGGGAGAGGGGAACTAAGCCAGGAACAAGGGAACAACAAGTGAACTAAAATCAATGGAAGGAAGGTCGTAGGATGCCTAGTGGGGCGTAATCAAGGGCAATGTAGCAGCCAGGAATTACTAAACCTGAATGAAGGTTGAACATGATGGTGGGACAAGAGGGAAGTAAAAGGAAATAGAGGAAAGAACCAGGAGGTAAAGGACATC
>NW_022107431.1:90500406-90518819 GCF_000313985.2 Echinops telfairi | reverse complement strand
CCCTCACAGAGGGGTCACAGGAAAGAGATGAGCCAGTCAGGGTGCAATATAGCACCGATGAAACACACAACTTTCCTCTAGTTCTTTGGTGCTTCCTTCACCACACTATCATAACTTCAATTTTACTGTACAAATTGGATTATACCAGAGCATGCACACCGCTACAGATTAGAGCCTGCAACACAGGAATTCTAGGGAAGATAAACCCCTTGGGGCCAAAAAGGAGAGTAGAGATGCCAGGTGGGGGAAGAAATGGAAACTCGGTCACAAGCATCAATGTAGAATCCCCTCCCAGAGGGATGAATAATGGACAAGTGGGTGAGGGGCAACAGAGAACGATGTAAGATATGGAAATGATCTACAATTTATCAAGGGTTCATGAGGGAGGGCGGGCGGGGGAGGTAGGAGGAAGAAATGGGGACCTGATATTAGGGGCTCAAGTAGGAAGAGAATGCTTTGAAAATGATGATGGCAACATATGTGCAAATGTGCTTGACACACTGCAAGGATGTATGGATTGTAATAAGAGATGTAAGAGCTCCCAATAAAAGTATTTTAAAAGAAAAGAAAAAGCAAACAAACAAAAAAGAGTTACAGTCTTGGAAACTCATAAGGCCATTTCTGCTCTGTCTTGTAGGTTCACTATGAGCCAGAATTAACTCCCTGGCGGTGGGTTTTAATGAGTTTTGAACTTTTTAAAGAAAACAACTGGTGATAATAACTGACTTGTGCCAGCAATTTGGGACAGATCACTTCTGCAAGTCAGTTGGTGTTTGAGTTACATAGTGCTGTTATAATAGCAATGACACCAGCATATAGCTTTTAAAATGCAGAAATGCATTCTTTTATAGTCTAGGAGGTGAGAAGTCTGAATTCAAGGCATTAGCCCCAAAGGAAGTCTCTTTCCTCTGTAAACTCCGGGGTAAGGCCTTGTGTCCTTTCAACATCTGTGGACCTTGGAGTTCTCCATGTGTCCTGTCATGAATCTCCCAAGGGTCTAAAGGTTCTCAGTGCGGGTGCCTTAGGTCCAAACCAGGCACTCACTCTTGGCCTCTTTCTTCTCAGTGGTACTGAGGTTCCTCCTTCAGCTGCTTCTCCCCCTCTTATCCCTTCCTATATGTTTGAAGAGAAAAACTGATATAAAAACACACCCCGAAAAACTCCCTTTACATTGGATTAGCACTGTGGCCTGAGAAAGGATAGTACATCCCACCCTAACCCCCATAGACTTTAGCATAGATTATCTGATCACATCAGATAACATTAAGTGGGGTGATCACATTATTACAGAACTTCCAAATCACATAACTGGTAAATCTCTGAAAATCATGGTCTAGTGAAGGTGACATGTATTTTGGAAGGGCATCACCGGTGATCTTAAATTGGGTGCTGAAAGAAGACCTAGTTAAGTGTAGATAATTAAAAGATGACTTTAAAAGGCATTCAGTACTTTGTACATAACTTTGTGTCACATTGTTTATATCTCCATCTAATAATTTATCTAAAAGGTGTTTCTTAGGGCTTAAAACAGCAAAAACAAGAAACAAGAATAAAATTGTTATAGAATCCTGTCTCAATTTTAACATTGGATACATAGGAAAGAAAAAAACTAAATAAAGGATAAACCAGTCCAGCCTGTCACATTAAATACATATATCTAGTAACTGCTACTATTGTCCTTATTTATGCAAATAATTTATCAAGTTTTTAAATCAATTATATGCCAATAATTTTTAACAGAAACTTAAAAAATATTTTTGTATTTGAAGTCTGATGGTCTTTGGAAATGAAATATATTTACATTTAGATACAAATTTTGATCATAGAGTAGTGTGATGAAATCAACACATGACTTCTAAAACTGAAAGCACACTGCACTTGCATAGGATTCTACAGAAAATAAAAATTCTTACTGTGAAAGGACACTTGTTAGCCTATTTTTAGCAGCTCTGTGAGGCACAACTTACATATCATAAAGTTTGCCAATTGCAATTGTACTCTCGTTAGTATTTAGTGTATTTTTAGTAAATTTATCAAGTGTGCAACATCTGTATAACCCCACGTTAGCCAATTTTTATCATCCAGAAGTATAAAAATTTGTGGAAATTTTATACATTTTAAAAAATTGATAATGGTAGGTAGCAAATCTTTATGGTACTTACATTTTATTGAATATGTTTTAAAGAATTAAAATGTTAATATTTACAATGCATCAGAAATTATAGACTATGCGTCTGTTTAAAGCTATGATGAAAAATTTAGATGTCCACCTAAAAACATTGGAGAGAGATTTATAGTTGATTTTTTTAAATACTAGGAATTGAACAAGAAAAAATAATTAATAATCATTAACCTACACCACACCCTAAAACTTTAGCTATATAATCATCTACCCTGTAATGTTTTATTTTTATGTATTTGACATAATAGATACTGACAAATGCTGTTCTTTGATTGACTTGCTAATTCAAGGAGTTATACCTTTCAGCTAGATTAAGAGATCCAACCAGGTGTTTTGCAATTAAAACAATGTAGCATTCTATTCTATATCACATACAAACAATAAAATAGCTATTACTTCCTCTATTATAATGACAATTACATTTTCTAAGTCATAAGATAATGCCAACAAATTCTCAGAGGTCTTGTCAAGATTTTTGCTTTTGTAAATTTAGTGAAACTTCTACTGATTTAGGAGACCCAGGTCTGCCTTCACCTCAGCGAGGAACTGGACTTCTCCCTTTTGTTTCATCATTCTTCTTTTGATCTGATTTTCTCTAGTGGTAATAGATTTTACACCTTATTGTCAATGGAAAAAATATGCACTAAGGTTTAAGGAATAAGACTGAAAATCCCATTTTCAAATCAAGTTACACACATACAGACAGACACATACACCTGTGAGTGTGGGTAAAATAGATTTTAAACAGCAAACTTGGTCTTCATTTTCACATAGAACCTTCTCGAACAGCTTGGAGACGTGTAATTAAAAATATCCTCAATATAATTTGCTTTTATTGAATAAAAATAAAAATGGGGTTGCCTTATTACTCACCGACTAGCATACTTCGTTTGCTTAATAAGAAAATGGAAAGTCCTTTCTTATTAAAGAGATTAAAGGGTGAGGGTGTACGTCAGCATGGTAAAAGTTTCTTAGTGTGCTTAAGGTTCCAGTCTCATGACACGTGGAATAACCTATGTAATTATATTCCCCTTAGTGCGACAGAAAAGGCCAAGAGACTGTAATACATGCTAACTTAATCTTAGCCACAGAAAATGTGTTTCTAATTTTCAAATTCGGCAATTTTTCAATAAAAGTTGTTGCACTTCGTCTGATCTATTCTCAAAATACGGAAGTGCTTGAAGCCCGACCACCTGCAATAACAGATTACTGCTTGCTGAAATATTGCCATACCTACAATGTGGAGGCGCAAAGCTTTGCTAAAAAAGATCTTGGTTGTTTTTTCTAAGAGAAAGAAGTGATCCCAAAGTAAAGCTGGTTTTCAGCAGCCTCTCTGCTCCCCAATGCGACTGGCATCAAAGTCTAATGAAAACCTGTTTGCGGACACTGGATCCAATCCAAGGTACACCATTGGCATATTCTAGACCCCTTGGGACATGACTCATATAAAAAACACAAGGCTGTCATCGGACAACTGGTGGCTCAAATAAATCAAATTTACTTTGAAAACTGAAGCATACCAAAATTTTATTAGGTGAAACTTTGGCATTTCTTATAGCCAACTTGCACATATATTTTTTATTACAGCAGTTAAAAGGTATGCTACCAATCATAGGCAAAACAAGAAAAGATTGCAGAGCACTTTTTTTTTTTTACTGGGTGGTAGTAGGAACTATTTTTTTTTAAGAACTCCAAATAACAAGTCAGTAATCAGTCGTGTCAGAAAATGCAGCCCAAGGTTCCCGTAATCCAAGAGGCCTGTGATGCAAACGTCTCTGTTGTGTCCTCTATTTAGCAGTTCCCTCACTAATTCTGAAGAAGGGCTTTTACCCTCACGTGATTTCTTGCTCACTAAAACTATCAACTGTACCACACTTCATGGGATGATGACAGTGTTTCTAATGTGCGTTTATGAGGAACAGACATGAACAGACTAAAGTTCTTGATGATCTAAAAAGGATTAAACTTTAAGCTTCAAAGGTCCTACTACTGCTTATGCATGAACTCCTACATTAAGTCAGTTTCAAATTCCAGCAGAGCAAAGCTTAGTTTTTGCAGTTAAATACCAGACATTTTTTAAGTTTCTAATGTAAGCTTAACATATAATTTATCTTTGAAAGATTAATTGAGCACCATAGGCAAACCAGAAAACAGACTCATGCCCTATGAATTGTGCATTCATATATTAATATTAACTTATAATATTAATTTATAATACTTAAAAAGTTATGGCAGTGACCTGCCCTTAAGGTGGTAATTGCTTCAAGAGTTGTACATGGTTAAGCATCTTCCATAGTGTATATATGTAAATATCTACATACACACATAAAATCTTACTATGTAGTAAAAAGGTATTGGCTGGCAAGTGTGGACCAGAATCTCTCAAAAGATAGGAGTTCAAATTGTTCAATTTTGAAATATGAAGTTTTGTATAGAATTCAGAAAAGTTGTTTTATAATTATAAAATATAATAAAGTCTCACATACTTGTACATAAGCTTAATAGACATATACATAATATTAAAAGTTTATATTCGATACATGATTTTAAAGAGTTCTAGAAGAACTTTAGATCTACTATTGTACGACTTCTTCAATCATTTTAATATTGTTCTATGAAAAATCAGTAACACTTTTTCTCCCACCAGAGAAGCAGTATCTGGCATCATGGGAAAGTTTATATTCTATGTGCTTCGGTGTGTTCTTTTTAGTAGCTAAACACCAGCTGGGTCACCTCAAAGGGCCTAATAATCTCTTCTGACTCAATTTATCCATTGCTTGAAGAAATCACTTACTTTGAATACAGTCTCAATAATTAGTCAGGGCAGAAATCACCTCATTTAAAATGGCTCAGAGATTCTCCCACATAGATGTAGCTTTCATCAAATGTGTGAGACAAGGGAAGAAACACACCTGTAGTCAGTGAATAAGTCATTGTTCAAGGCGTATTACCTATTGAGCATGCTGCCAGAGCCCCAAAGGAGAGAAGAGAACTCTGACAAGTGGTCAGTACTGAACTTGATTACACCCGGCCTGAGAACCCATCAATGACTTCAGAAATTATTCCAGAAACACAGGAAGACAGTAACGAGGCCCATGCCAAAGGATGTAGTAAAACACCCTTATATTGAAGTAGATGATAAATAAATGCATAAAGTTAAAATTTTAAAAAGAAAGAGTGAGAGAGAAGGAGCCTAAAACCGCCTAAAACCCCTCCAGAAAACAGAAAAGAAGAAAAAGAAGTGGGTTGTATTGGGGCGTTTATGAGAGTGTGATCGGGAGGCGTAAAGCCAATAGGAATTGCTCATCCAGCCATATAAAAATCGCCCTCACTCATGTCAAACAAACTTCAACTTTGTCTCTATCTTCTTCAATAGTCTTTTTTCATCTGAATAACTTACTAGTTTTGACTACATAGTATGTATTTTTTTATTTTAGGGAAAAAACATAAAGAGAAATTGTAAACTGGGAAAAAAGGTATGTGCATATATGTACCACATATATATAAATGTACCACAATAGGTAGCTGGCAAAAGAGATGCAAATGACCAATTACAATATGGCATAATGCTTAATTAATTGTTAGAGCAATGCATATTAAAATGCATGCCCTTTTCATCAACTAGTTTCCCCAAAGTAATTGAAAATTCTAATACTTGATGTTAGCAGAGATGAGGGGAAATGGAGGCTTTTACACAGAGATGAACAAAAGATAAATTGAGGCAACAATTTTGGAAGGTCCTTTAGACATATATGTTAAAAGCCTTAAAATGTGTAATAACCTTTGACCGAAAATTCCATTTCTAGGACACTTTCTTAAGGTAATAATTATGGATATGCTCAAAGACTTAGCGGATAAAGATGATCATCAGAACACTGCTTAAGATTAAAAATAAATTTAATAGCACCAACACATTAAACCTTGACCATGATATAAAGGTCGAGCTAACCATAACAATGTATGCAGTAACAAATATAAATTCTGCATTCTGTGCTTGACCCAATGGATGTATGTATGGATTGTGATAAGTGTTGTAAGCCCCCAGTAAAATTTTTTTTTAATTTGCATTCGAATCAATTTTTGCTTCACAGCCTTAAATATAATTCACTCTCACTAAATGGAGGAAATAGTGGCGAAGACCACAAGCAATATCGAGTTGAAGAAGTTCCGGAATAGCAAATGGAAAGTCTTCTTTTACAATGTTAAAGCCAGTTTGTTGCTGTTCACTGGTATAAACTTGCTATCGAACCCTAGAAGAAATGACTATAAACACATAAAATACAGGTAAGTGCACTGCAGGGCATTGGTAGGATTAATTTACAGAAATGATTTCTTCTAGAAGAGTGAACGTTTGTTTGCACTCATGCATATTCTGGAAATGGAAACATTTACTCTTTGATGTACCAGCTCATTTTTTCCTTTTGTTTTCGTTTTGGTTATATCAGATCTGTGAGGCAAAACCCTTTATCTAGAAGTCAGCAGCAAAGCCCTTCGTTACCAAAATGAGGAGGGTTGGGATTGTTAGAGGTATTTCTTGAAAGCAGGGCAGGTGTGCTGTTCAGATTTAATTGATAAAAGGATATTCTTTCCATGAATACAGTGCTTTTATTTGCTTCCCATATACTTTTAAAACTCAGCATGAATAGTTTTTGAATGTTTTCACGAGGGGACCATAGAAGAACAACCTGAATTGTGCTCATGCATGGATCACAACATCAGGGACAGAACCATAATCCTTTGTTTTGGTAGTTCCTTTGTCAACTGGATTATGTCCAGTGATTCGGTAAGAAAAACTCCTCCTGGTGACACTTTGTGGCAAATTACCTAAGCGGTGAGACGTGAGCGGCGGCCACCGTAAGAACTTCACTCTAATCTAACTTGCAGTTGTGATTCAATCGAAAGCTCACATACTCTTTTCAGGTAGTTCTCGAACAATTCTCTTTGCCTCTCTTTCCCCAGCTGCTCCTCCCGCCCTTATTAAAGATTTATTAGCAACGAACTCTGGAGAGCTTCTCATATTGCCGGAGTTTTCTTGGTTTTGTGAAGCAGCGTGGCATAGTCATGCTCTTAAGCCTTGCAAATAAACGTGGAATACCATTAGCAAATTGAAAGGAGGGTGGTGGGAAGCATACTATACCAAGACACCTACTTTCAGGACACATACACTCTCTCACATACTTTTTCTCCTGAATGAATCTTCTCATTACGGATAGACCTTTTTGGGGGCTCCGGATCCTTCTCTGACGGCCTTGCAAGGGTTGTGTAGCTATGTCCTCTTCAGCTTTAGTGGCCTTTCATCCCAAATCCGTTTCCAAAGCTCTCCAGGCAATGACATAAAACAAGTAAAGCTCGATTTGTACTATTTTTGCTTATTTTCTTATCAAGGTTCATATATAACTTGCTACCAAATCTGTTCTGGAAGGTTGTTTTAGGAAACCTTTCTGTTAGGACATGTGATGGTCTCTGGCGCTGAAAAGGAAGAGTTTGTTTGAAGGGTTTTTGTTTTTTCCTTTTTAGAGGTCTCATTTATTTTATGAAGAAAACTCACTTAGAGATATCTTAAGATGATCAAATAAGAACTAGGTTCTCACTACTCCAGTGTAAACGTCTTGTATCTATTTCATTAGAATAGCATCGAGTCAGGTCAACTGGGCATAAGACAAACAGGATGGCTTGAAGTAATTGTTTTTGCAAATATTCAGCAGCAGTTTTAAATATCTGAAATGAAACAATTAAAATTTCTGATCAAACCAAAAATACATTTTGACTCTTCGTCTAAATCTGTTGAGAATTTTGGTTGTGATTCAGAATGCAGCTCTGATGATGAACAGCTTCAGAAATGTATTCTTGCATTTGTTACACAATAGTATAAAATTCACTTTTATTTAGAGAATAAAGGAGTTACTGCTTTTCCCTATCAATGCTATCATTTTTATTATACATTTTGCAATTTCATATACTTTCTTACAACAAAAGAAGTCGACTGTTAGCACCCTAATATTTCTAAGAACCCTTACTGCTTGGATACTACCTTATTTATAGATTGACTGCCCAAGCTGTGTTAGGGTTTATTAATAAAAAGTATAAGAATTTGATTCTAACAAAGTTTGATTTAATCTAATAAATACATAATATTTCTGCTACAAAATTACTTCTAGCCCAAATATATTAAAGGCTCTATCTTAGTAAAGCAAAAATATATTTATAGATAAACCAGGAAAACTAAGAAATTATAGAACAGAATGCCAAAATATAATGTTCTAAAAATTAAAGAAAAAAAGCATGACAGGTGGGTAGTTGATCAAGTAGGACTTCCTGAAAGAGGTGATTTAGAATGAACTGGTAGTACCCTCCTGTGGGGATTTATTTGGGGGTAAAGGGTCTCAAATTTGGCTAGGAAAGAACATGCTATAGCCTTTTTTTATAAAGAGTCCTCACTACACAGCAAGACTAATTGTAATAGCACTTTTAAGAACCCTAAAGGAAAAAACTTGGAAGAGCAATATATGATCTGCTACTAGAGTGTAAATATTCATTCAAAATAAATAATATACTATGGTAAGTTTATATTCTGGGAGCAAAGCATTATTCACATTAATGATTATTTCTGAAGATACCAAGATTTAGTAAATTATGGCATTATTTACGGAGGCTCTTGTCTATAGATGCCACTATATATATATATATATATATATAAATTGCATGTATGAGAATATTATCAAAATTATAATCTAGTAAAATTCAAGTGCTACTAGTTCCATTTCTTTCAAAGTTTTGGAAACAGAATATAATCAGAATGCTATTCTCTGCTACTTGTAGTTAACAGTGCTAATTGTCCAAAAAGAGAGTTTTGTTGACAGTTTATAAACTAAAAGAAAGATTTTAAAAATTAATGTTTATCATCTTAAGGACTTGTCAAACTATAGTTTTTGGCTTCAAACTAGATTACTAAATCAAGATTTTCAAAGATCATGAGAAACCCTAATATGCACTGTCAAATCAAAAATGAACTTTAGAAAAAGTAAATTTAAAATAATTTGCTAGTGATGTCTTATTACCACAGTTAATGAAACAATCTGGTTCTTCATAAAGAAAAAACTATCAAGATCAAGTAATATCTGTGTATTCTTGAGGAAAAAATCTACTTCAGTATTTCAAAATACCTGGTTATTAAATTTATCCGTTTGACTTAAAATGTATTGTTGTACTACAAGAATTGAAATGTTACACTTACCAATGAATTAAAAGAAACAATTGTTAATTTTAGAACATAAATATATCATTTATAGTTAAAGAGTTTGAATTATATAAATTCAATTTAACATTTGAAACATTTCTGTCATATAAAAACACAGTAAATACATTATTGCTGCTACCTTATACTTAAGTAAACAAAGTTTCTCACAGATAACCTTGAAGAATGTGAAGATATTATTATTTAAGTTATCTTGATCAGGGATATGTATGTAGTTTGTTAAAGTATAAAATTATATAATAAAAAGAAATGAATAACCAAACAAACTCGAATTTCCCACTTAAAATATTTGAAAACATTTTATTTGGAAGTTTTATACAAATTCAATATGTAATATCTAGTCTAATATTTATGCTTTTCTTTTGTTATTATAAATATATAATATAAAGAAAAATAATTGTAAAAAATCAGACTTATATAACAACTTCCAAAATCTCATCCACTCTGTTTTGGTGTTCTGAACTAATCAAATAACATTACGTGTGAGTCAGAATGAATAAGCTTGGAAGTTCTCTGCCAGGGAAATAAATTGATTGTTGGGTGGTAAAATTAGAGTCAAATAAATGAACAATAATCTCAGATAACTCAAAAGTCAAGAATATCAGCAAGGGGAAAATCAAGTTGTTTTTAGTTCAAGTTGTTCTTGGTTTGTGAAATTTTAAAAAGCTATGAGAGGAATCTTCATAGCTTGGGTCATTGGGTGCTAGAGTATTAAGATACTCCAAGAGGCAAACATTCAGAAGGAATTCTTTAAATGGAACCCCAAACTGTTCATGGTGGAAGTGTAGACTGGGCATTCATTGTGGTTTCTTATGAAGGCCATAACTAGAGTTGGGGCATCTGGGAAAATAGCTTCAAAGCTCCACTCTTGGGGGGCTTTCAGGGAACAGGAAAGGAGAAGTATACACATATGTTTAAAATAGCGAACACCAATAAATCAACATTCATATTAAATCACCCGATTGACTGGTGATACATATCAGAATTTATGTTAGCATTGGAGGCACAAAGATTCTTTTTAAAATATGCTGTTTATATATGCTATAAAATAACATACAAGAATAAGACTGAAGTTTTAAGTATATATTTTAATAACGCATTTCTTAAGACTACTATAACTGAGAATTTTCCAGATTCAGTATTGTTTGCATCAAATTTCTCCACCTCCTTATATGTTTCTGAGTATAAAGAGACAAAATAAAATATAATATTTTCCTTTTGATCTAAAATGGCATTTCCTGCATAAGGATAAAAGGCCACAAGAAAGTTTTAAGACTCCTAGAATTAATGCATTCAAAACTCTATACAGTCTAAAACTGTGCATGATTTCTAGTCAAAGTTTTACAAATCTACTAGAAAAAGGCAGAGTGAGTGTATAGTAACTAGAAATAATAACCGCAGACTTACTAAAGTCATGAGAATAACTTGTAAAAACCTATTGTAAAGCATTTGTAGAATATTATTGCCATTCAAATGTTAAATGATGACAACAGCCATTCTTTAGGGACTGGTAAAAAGCAAATACTGTTGGAAGAGGAACTATAAGAAAAAGCAAAGAAAACAGAGTGGATATAAAGACATCATAAATTTAAGAGAGAGAAACAAAGACATTTGTGAGTGATAAAAGGGAAAGACTTAGCCATTTTATATCCAATTCTACCAAAATACACAGCTCATATTGAAGCTGAAGGGGCTTCAGACCAAATGGGAAAGTGAGAGTTAATTTCTTTTTTTTTAAATCATTTTATTAGGGGCTCATACAACTCTTATCACAATCCATACACACATCAATTGTGTGAAGCGCATTTGTACATTCATTGCCCTCAACATTCTCAAAACATTTCCTCTCCACTTAAACCCCCGGCATTAGGTCCTCATTTTTCCCCTCCCTCCCCACTCCCCCCTCCCTCATGAGCCCTTGATAGTTTATAAATTGTTATTTTGTCATATCTTGCCCTGTCCGACGTCTCCCTTCACCCACTTTTCTGTTGTCCGTCCCCGAGGGAGGAGGTCACATATACTTCCTTGTAATCGGTTCCCTCTTTCCTACCCACTCTCCCTCTACCCTCCCTCTTTCGCCACTCACACCACTGGTCCTTAGGGCTCATCCGCCCTGGATTCCCTGGATTTTCAGTTCCTATCTATACCAGTGTACATCCTCTGGTCTAGCCAGACTTGCATGATCGGATTCGAGTCATGGTAGTGGAAGCAGGGAGGAAACATTTAGGAACTAGAGGAAAGTTGTATTTTTCATCGTTGTTACATCGCACCCTGACTGGCTCATCTCCTCCCTGAGACCCCTCTGCAAGGGGATCTCCAGTGGCCTACTAATGGGCTTTGGGTCTCCACTCTGCACTCCCCCATCATTCACTATGGTAAGATTTTTTGTTCTGATGATGCCTTATACCTGATCCCTTTGACACCTCGTGGTTGCATAGGCTGGTGTGCTTCTTCCATGTGGGCTTTGTTGCTTCTGAGCTTGATGGCCGCTTGATTACCTTCAAGCCTTTAAGACCCCAGACGCTATAATACTAAAAGAAATGTTTTTCACGCATGTCAGCAACTGTAGAAGAAATATACATTAATTGTTCATATTAACAGGCTCTACAATGGAAGGGTGTTTATAAAACAAATTAATGTGTTCACGACAAGCTACAGTAGTGCACCCTGTATCCAAGAGAGAAGATGAGATGCTCAGTATCTTGCTATCCTGTGCTTAACAAAATCAACGTCTTTGGGAAGGCATCTTGGTAATGAAGTCTTATTTCTTCAAATGAAACAAACCTTCACATGAGAAACATAAATACCTAGCAGAGTGTGTATAATTCCTCTTTAGATTATTTGAAATCTAAAGTCATATACTCGGTCACATACATATAAAACCACAGCAGGATGAATTTCCCATGTCGTCCCCATGTGGGGAAAATGAAGACCAAAGAGCAGGCCTGTACATAAAGGAGCCTCAGGGTATTGCCAGTTCTGAAGAAGGGAGTCCTTATACTTTCACTGCCCAATCTGTCACTGAATTTTCTTCATTATATCTAGAACAAGTGACAGGAAGAACCCTGAGATGCTGTGATGGAATTAAACCACTCCTGCTTCAACTCAAAAATTGCAAATACCTGAACTAAACATCGTGTGCCCTAGCATTTTAACCACGAAGAAACATTCTAAAAAGTGGTGAAGCTTAGATAGATATGTTATTTTTCATATAACACTACTGTATAGCTCTTAACAAGAGAAGGAAAAACTAGGCGAATGAAGCTGTTTTCTGGATGCTTTTTTTAGGATCAAAGCAATAAGCTTAAGACAGAACTGTTTTTCGATCCCTCTGTTGCACTATATTTTTTCCTGTTTTCTGTGTCTTTCTCCCCAGCGATCATCTGCTAAGAGGCAAAAGACCACTTTGACATAGATTAAGTGAGACAAGTTCTGAAGAATCAGCATTGTGCCAATGTTTCCATTGATGTTCAATCAGCCCACGTTTCTTTTCACTCACTTTTGTCTCCTCTGTAGAATATGGGTTACCTTGCTCAGCTTTTATATTGACCGCGTTAAAAGGTAGCTGTGAAATCCTCATTTCCCCTGTTCTATGAGAAAAGGTATGAGGAACAGATGAGGCTCTCTGCTCCCAGGTTCCATAAAGATTTACAGTCTACAGCCTCGAAGAAGTACTTCTGCCCCGTCCATGGGTCATTCTGATGGCCCTGGATGAGAATGAAAGGCAGAACCATGGTGTTGTTATGGTTGTGTTCCCATCTGCTGAACAAAAGGCTTGGAGACTCCATGGAGCAGGTCCACATCATCCTATAGGGTCGCCATGACCGGGAATCAGCTCAATGGGAATAGATTTGGTTTGGTTTTGTGGATGAAGAAAAATTCAGAAGAAATAGGTGAAAGATTGACGGAAGCAGCAGAGGATGTGAGAGAAAAGAATAAAGAATCAAAGAGATGTCCTCCCACACAGGCTGCCCCTGAAGAGAACATCTGCCTGAATGTTTTCCTCTAGGAACAACCCGTTCACCTAAGGCCACTTGGAAGCAGTAGGATGGGAATGAATGCTTCTTTGAAACCGAGAAATAAAAGTAAAGGGAAACATGTTTATTCTAAAAGCATATGTATATGAATAATTAGAATAAGTAAAACAAAAATAAAACATGTACATATGTTTAGGCTGAAATTATGAAGATCAGGGTTCAAGTTTGGAGGAGTGGTCTAGCGGAAAAGCCATCAATGGTACACAAGTGTGGGGCAGGAAGAGAAAGGTCAAGGACAAAGTTCTGACGGCACCCTATTTCTGCATTTTTTAACCATTGAGTAAATTCGTTTGGCTTTCAGTTTTGGCATCTCTCACAATTTTCTTGAATTTACTAATACACCGTTTTGTAGAATTACAACTGGAGTTGTGCTTTAGTCAGTAATCATAGCACAGTCACTGATTCTGGTTGTTCTGGAGCCAATTAGACCGTACCCCAGCAGGACACGCCAAACTCTTCTCCAGCCCGCCTGCAATAGAGCTCTTTGTTAGTTGCTGCTGATGGGGTTCTGAGATCTGGCTCTGGACAAAGGCCATGACTTACCTTAGTAACTGCATTCACGTTTAATAACCCTTCATCTGACAATTATTTCTCACAAGAAAGAAAATATTGTGGGGGAAAGGGGGGAACCAATCACAATGATATACATAAAAAACCCCATCCAGAGGGACAGACAAAAGGAAAATGGATGAAGGGAGACAGCAGTCAGTGTAAGACATGAAAAAAAGAATAATTTATAAAGTATTAAGGGTTCATGAGAGAGACAGGGTAGGAGAGGGGAAAATGAGCTGAGACCAAGGGCTTAAGTAGAAAGAAAATGTTTTGAAAATAATGATGGCAACATGTGTACAAATGTGCTTGACACAATGGATGGATGAATAGTGATTAGAGCTGTATGAGCCCCCAATAAAACAATTTTAAAAAAAGAAAGAAAGAAAAGATTACCCTGATTTATTTGTGCAGAATAACTGGCTAATTAATGAATGGTTGATGTAGAAAGCATCAAGGGTGAGCAGAAAGGGACAGAATAACTTAAAAACTTTCAGAAAGAGGATTTATGCAAACAGAGGAGATTCATGGCTGCTTTTAGGCAAAGTAGGAGCCCTAGTGGCATAGTGGTTACAAGTTGGGGTGCTAACTGCGATGTCAGCGGTTGGAAACCACCAGCTGCTCCAAGGGATAAAGATGAGGCTTTAACACCAGGCTCAACCCACAGGGGCAGTTGTACCCTCCCCTAGAGGTCACCATAAATTAGAACTGACTTGATATCAGTCAGTTTTTTTGGGTTGTTGTTTTTAGGCAAGATAAGGAGGGCAGTGAATATAAAATAGAATTAAGAATGGTGTAAATTTCACCTTAGCTGATTTTCATTTCTATTCAAGTACCCATTATTTAACAGGCTTTGAGTTAGATGCTGAGGGTAAGGAATGATAAATAGGCTAACCACAAAGTCAATAGTTCAAATCCACCAGACACTTGTGGAAGAAAGATGAGGCTTTCTGCTTTGGTAAAGATTTACAGGTGTAGAAACTCTATACAGGATGATTTGAGAGCTATAGGTTTGGGTTTGAGGTGGTTGCAAAGCTCCAAATCTATTAGAACTTTTTTAATCATTATGTTAGGGGCTCATACAACTCTTATCACAATTCATCCATACATCACTTGTGTAAAGCACATTTGTACATTCATTGCCCTCATCATTCTCAAAACATTTGCTCTCAATTTAAGCCCCTGGCATCAACTCCTCATTTTCCCCTCCCTCCCTGCTTCCCCTTCCCTCATTAACCCTTTATAATTTATAAATTATTATATTGTCATATCTTGACCTGTCCGACGTCTCCCTTCACCCACTTTTCTGTTGTCTGTCCCCCAGAGAGGAGGTCACAAGTAGATCCTTGTAATCGGTTCCCCCTTTCCAATCCACCCTCCCTCCACCCTCCCAGTATCGCCACTCACACCACTTGTCCTGAAGGGATCATTTGCCCTGGATTCCCTGTGTTTCCAGTTCCTATCTGTACCAGTATACATCCTCTGGTCTAGCCAGACTTGGAAGCTTGCAAGGCAGAATTGGGATCATGATAGTGGGAGTGGAAGGGGGGGAAGCATTTAGGAGCTAGAGGAAAGTTGTATGTTTCATCTGACTAGCTCATCTCCTCCCCGACACCCTTCTGTAAGGGGATCTCCAGTGGCCTACAAATGGGCCTTGGGTCTCCACTCCGCACTCCACCCCTCATTCACTATGATAAGATTTTTTGTTCTGATGATGCCTGATCCCTGATCCCTTCGACACCTCCTGATTGCACATGCTGGTATGCTTCTTCCATGTGGGCTTGGTTGCTTCTGAGCTAGATGGCTGCTTGTTTACCTTCAAGCCTTTAAGACCCCAGACACCATATCTTTTGATAGCTGGGCACCATCAGCTTTCTTCACATTTTCTATGCACCCATTTGTCTTCAGCAATCATATCATGGAGGTGAGCACACAATGATATGATTTTTTGATCTTTGATGCCTGATAACTGAGCCCTTCAGCACCTCGTGATCACACAGGCTGGTGCCCTTCTTCCATGTGGTCTTTGTTGCTTCTGAGCTAGATGGCCGCTTGTTTACCTTCAAGCCTTTAAGACCCCAGACGTTATATCTTTTGATAGCTGGGCACCATCAGCTTTCTTCACCACATTTTTCACCAGTTTTGTCTTATTCACCAGTTTTGTCTTCAGAGGTTGTGTTGGGAAGATGAGCATCATAGAATGCCTATTTAATAGAAGAAAGTGTTCTTGCATTGAGGGAGTACTTGAGTGGAGGCCCAATGTCCATCTGCTCCCTTAATACTAAACCTAGAAATACATGCACATAGATCTATTTCCCCATCCTCATATATAAATATATTTACATATGTGCATACCTTTATCTAGACTTCTGTAAATGCCCTTTGCCTCCCAGCTCTTTCCTCTATTTCCTTTGACTTTTCTCCTATCCTACTGTCATGCTCATTCCCCACCTGGGTTTCAGAGATTTCTCTTGGTTACATTACCCTTGATCATGCCCTACCAGGCTTCCCACACCCTCTTTACCACTGCTTTGGATAACTTGTTGTTCCCTTCTTCCTGGGATTGTTAACACCACTACCTTTCCCCCCACCTCCCCCTCTCCCATGTACCCCCGGAACTGTCAATCCTGTTGCTTTCTCCTCCAGATTCTTCATCCATCTTATCTTATTTAGACAGATCTGCGGAGATAATCACAAGCACAAAAACAAGACAGAGTAAAACCAAGCAACAATATACAACAAAACAAGAACAACAACAAACCAATGACAACAAAAACAAAACAAAACAAAACACAAAAAGAAAGAAAAGCTTGTAGTTAGTTCAAGGACTGTTTGTTGGTCTTTAGGAGTGTTTTCCAGTCCAGTCTGTTGGGGCACCATGCGCTGGCCTCATATTCCACCTTCAGCATTCCCTGGGGACCTCACCACTCCATTCCCTTGCTGTTCTGTTGTACCCCCTTAGTGTTTTGCCTCAGTGTGGCAGGATCAGATTGAATGCAGTTCCCACACTGTGTCTCAGGTGTTGTCCCGTGAAGGGCTATGGGTCAGTAAGGGGCATCATGTCTCATAGTCGGGCCAGTCATATTATCCTCTCTGTGGACGGGCTGCTCTAATTGAGAATATCGTCCTCAAGGCCTGGTGGGCCAGGATGTGCTCCACTCTCTCCTCCTCCCACTTCATCTGCTCCTGTGTGCTCCAATCAGATATGTTCCTCTCCCGGAGTTGCGGATTCAAGGTCGTCCTTTGAAATAAATTCTTCTGGGGGGAGGGGGATGTGTCCATGCCCCCCAGACCTCTCCACTTCTTCCCTACTCCACACTGGCATGTTGCATTCACATCTTGGAGTACTGGGTTGAAGTCTGGTCCCTCTTTTCCTGTGGAGGTATAAAAAATGCCCTCCCCTTGGGTGGGTTAGTGCCCTGTGCCCCTGATACCCAATTTTTTAATTATATATTTTTCCTTTCTCCACCTCGTTTGTAGTTATCTACCATGTCTATCCCTGTGTTTGGTCTGGTCCCTGCCATATTACCTGGTCTTCACCCCAGACTTTGTATACAGTAGCTTTTTCCCTATGCCCCTTTAGCAATTTTTTTTTTGAAAGCTTACTTCAGCAGACTCATGTTGTACTTGTCCTTTTGTGCTTGACTTACTTCGCTTAGCATGATATCCTCTAGTTCTTCCCATGCAGCTTCATACATTCATCACTGCTTTTTTTTTGATGCATAGTACTCCATTGTATGTATATACCACAGCTTTTTAATCTACTCTTCAGTTGTTGGAAATTTGAGTTGTTTCCAACTCCTTGCAATTGTGAACTGTGCCACAATGAACATTGGAGCACAGATGTCTGGCCTTTGTTTATTTCTTTCCACTTCTGGGTATATGCCCAGTAGGGGGATTGCTGGGTTGATTTCCATCTCTTTTAGATATCGCCAGATTGATTTCCATAGTGGCTGTACATCCATATAGGTCCACCAGAAGTGGATGAGAGTTCCTGTCTCCCCACAGCCCCTCCAACAGTTGTTGCTTTCTGATTTTTTTTAATTGAGCTATCTTTGAGGGTGTTAGGTGGTACTTTATTGTTGTTTTCATTTGCATTTCTCTTATGGCTAAAGATCGGGAACATTTTCTCTTATGCTTGTTGGCCATTTGGATTTCTGCCCTTATGAAATCTGTTCAGGTCCTTTGCCCACCTCCTCAGTGGGCAATTAGTTTGTTTTCTTTTTGGAAGCTAGCAGAGTATTGTAGATTTTAGTAATAAGGCCTTGTCTGATGTGTCATTGCTAAAGATGTTGTCCCAGTCCATGGACTCTCTTATTACTCTCTTGATGAATTCTTTCTATGTACACAGGTGTTTTATCTTCAGTATATCCCATTTGTCAATTTGTGC
>NW_022107431.1:90445869-90498981 GCF_000313985.2 Echinops telfairi | reverse complement strand
GGTTTTGGTATCAGAGTTATACTAGCTTCATAGAAGGAGTTCAGGAGTTTGCTGTCTTTTTTTTTTTTCTGGAAGAGTTTGTGTCGGATTGGTGTTAGTTCTTCCCTATATGCTTGGTAGAATTCTCCAGTAAAGCCATCTGGTCCAGGAGATTTTTTTGTTGGTAATCCCTTGATAATCTTGTCTACTTTTTCTATTGCTATGGGTCTGTTGAGATTCTTGACGTCCATCGAGGATAGTCTAGGGAGGGATTGATTTTCCAAGAATTTGACCATGTCTTCCAAATTGTTGAATCATTGGAGTACAATCCTTCGTAGTACTGTGTAATTATCCTTTTTATTTCAATAGGGTCTGTTGCAATGTCCCCTCTTTCATTCCTTATTCTTGTTATTGAAATTTGTTCCCTCCTTTCTTTGGTTAGGTTTGCCAGCAGTCTGTCGATTCTGTTTATCCTTTCAAAGAACCAACTTTTAGCAGCATTATTTTTTTCCATAATTTTCTTATTTTCCCTCTCCTGAATCTCAGCCCTGATTTTTATTATTTGTTTTCTTTTGCTAATAGTAGGATTGTCCTGCTGACTTTGCTCTAGTTGTTGTAAATTTTGTGCCAGCATATCAATCATGAGTCTCTCTTCCTGTCTCAGGTGTGCATGTATTGCTATGAA
This sequence comes from Echinops telfairi, assembly GCF_000313985.2. Classification (NCBI taxonomy): domain Eukaryota; kingdom Metazoa; phylum Chordata; class Mammalia; order Afrosoricida; family Tenrecidae; genus Echinops; species Echinops telfairi. The sequence continues at coordinate 90,498,317 of NW_022107431.1, read as the reverse complement.
ACTTCCTCTGATAACTGTCTTTGCTGTGTCCCATAAGTTTTGGTATGTTGTGTGCTCATACTCGGTTTCTAGACATTTCCTCATTTCATCTCTGATCTGTGCCAGTACGCACGCCTTTTGCAGTAGAGAGTTATTCATCCTCCAATTGTTTGCTCTTGTTTTCTTCATCTTCCTTTTGTTGATTTCCAGCCTTATGGCACAGTGGTCAGAGAGAGAGGTCTGTATGATATCAATGTGCTTACATTTATGTAGATTTGCCTTATGCCCCAGCATGTGGTCTATCTTTGAATATGTGACATGTGAGCTTGAGAAGAATGTGATTTTTTTTGGTATTTGGATGAAAAGCTCTGTAAATATCTATCAGGTCAAATTGTCTAACTGTAGTGTTTAGATCTCTAGCCTCCTCGTTGAGTTTCTTTTCCTGTGCTCTATCTTTGTCAGAGAGTGGTGTATTGAAGTCACCCACTATAATTGTTGAGGCTGTGATTTCTTTTTTCATCTTTTGGAGTGTTTTGTTGACGTATTCAGCGGGTGTCTCATTCAGGGAATATATATTTACAATGCTTAGTGGTTCTTTGTCTACCATTCCCTTGAGCATTATATAGTGTCCCTCCTTATCTATTTTTATGGTTTGGATTTTGAGGTCAATTTTATCCGAGAATAGGATTGCAACCCCTGCTTTTTTTGAATTGCTGTTTGCTTGGCATGACTTTCTCCAGCCTTTGATTCTCAGCCCATTTTTGTTTGTAGCCTTGAGATGTGTTTCCTGTAGGCAGCAGATTGATGGGTTGTGTTTTCTAAGCCAGTCTCCTAGTCTCAATCTTTTAATGCCTGCGTTCAGGCCATTGATATCTCTATCTGCGGACTATGTGATGTCATCTTCTATCTTTTGTTTTGGGTGTATTCGTACTTTCCTTTCTCATTAGTGTGTTGTGTGTGTGTGTGTCTGTCATTCTTGACTTCTTTCCATCCTTAAGCCAATACTATCTTGGGGTCTGTTTTCTCTTTGTTGCCCTCTGGGTGAGGTTGTTCTATGTGACTGTCTCTTATTTATGCTTGGTGAGTGTTGTTCTTCTCCCATACTGGGTCAACAAGGTTCATTTGTAGGGCTGGGTTTCTTCTAACGTATTCTTCAAGTTTTTTCTTGTCTTGGAAGACTCTTACTTCTCCATCTATCTTGATCTATAATTTGGCTGGGTAGAGTATTTTTTTGCATTGTCTTCCTTCAATTTTTGGAATATGTTACTCCACTCTCTCCTCTTTTTCATAGTTTCTGTTAATAGGACTGAGCATATTCTTATTTGGGAACCTTTATATGTGATTGCTTGTATTTCCCTAGCTGCTCTCATGATTTTCTCCTTTTCCTCAAAGTTGGATAGTTTAACTATTATGCGCCTTCCCAAGAAGACTGAATCTTCTTGGGATTCAGTCTAGATGGTGTTCTTTCAGCCTCCTGAGTGGTTGCCTGGTTTTCATTCATTAAGCTGGGGAAGTCTTCCTCAAAGAATTCTCTCACTATTGTTGCAGTTGACTTCTTTGTTGTGTATTCTTCCAGTAAGCCAATAATTCTAATGTTGTTCCACTTCATAGCATCGGACATAGCTCTTAGTTTTCTTCAGCTTCTCTGATGATCTTATTAGATTTTTGTTCACCTTTGTTAAAGCTGTCCTCCAAGTCACCGATGCAGTTCTCTGCTTCCTCCAGTCAATTCTTGAGGTCTGTGTTTCTGCTACTGGTTTTTGTTGTCTCCTCCCTAAGCTCCTGTATTTCCCTTTGGTGTATGGCCTTTATCTCCTCTATCATTTCATCCTTTCTGTATTGTTTCTGTCATATCCTGTATGACTCCAAGCAGCATTCTGAAAATGTCTTTCTGTGGCAGCTCAATGTCTGCTTCTTCTGTGCATGTCGTTATGTTCAGCATATCTTCTGCGATTGCCTTTTGTTTCTCCCGTTTTTTTTGTTGAGGTGGTTGGGGCTGATGGCTGTTTGTGTTGCGTTGTTTTAGAGGAGCCAGGTGCCATTTTCCAGGGAGTTGAAGAGCACTGGCTTTCTCTGGGAGACTTGTAAGAACGCTTCTTCGAACTGTCTACAGCTAATTTCACTATGGAATTAACCTACCACTTTATCCTCTGTGGCTTCCCTCTCAGGGGAGTTCCCCCACAAGGGGGAACTTGGCTTGCCTGCTTCGGTGTTGTGGAGGTTGGGTAGAGGTTCCTGCAGCAGCTTGGAATGTTGACAAGTGTTGACCAAGCTCCCTTAAGCCCCCAGGCACACAGGCAGGAATTCTCCGGTGAGAAGTTGGGCAGAGTATCCCCTGGTGGAGGTGGGCAGGCTTTCCCCAACCTCGCCTAGCCACACAGGGTGGAGCTCACCTAGCTGGGTGTGGTGCAGGAGTAAATGCCCTAGGTTAAGGGGAGTGGTCTAGAGGTCAGCAGTGGAGTGTGAGAGAACAGGAAAGAGACAAAGAGGAGAAAAAAATTAAAAACTAAGCCTGCTTAGAATAGGAGGGGGGCGTGGGGGGGGGGGACGAGGGAGTGGGGGTGGTATAGAGAAGAGAGGGAAACAAAAGCAACAATGTAGCTGAGTTCTGATCCCCGTCCATGGAGCTGCAAGGATTTAGTCACTGCCCAAGGAGGTGGTGGCGGCAAACTGTGGCTGTGTTGAGAAAAAGCCCCTGAACAGCCCTCCAAGACTGTATGGAGATAGAGAAAAGAGATGGAAACAATATTAACAATGTAGCTGAACCCCAATCCCTCGTGGTGGAGCTGCAAGGGTCCAGTCCCTGTCCCAAGGCAAGCGGTGGCAAACTGTGGCTCTGTTGAGACCAAGCCCCTCTACCCACTCCAAATGGTGCCAGCCCTAGCTGAGACAGTGGAGGGGCCAAGGTCAAGCCCCAGCCATCCTCCTCCGTGGTAAGCCAAAAGCCCCTAGCCTCTAAAATCCCCATGGATCTGTTCCTACTTATCTTTATGATGCTCCTCCTATGTTCCAGTTGTGTTAAAGTTCCCTCTAAGCAACTCTACTGGGCTGAATTCTGTGGAGTCCCTCTGGTATGTGTCACTCCATCACTATCTTCTTGGAAGTCCTCTATTAGAATTCTTACAACTGCAATGAGAACAAGAAGTATAGATGCAATTAAGAACTGCTCTAGTGAAGTACTCAAATACAGAGAAATGGGATGTCAAAAGCGGTGTTTGCTTCAAATTACAATTTAAGCAAGATGGTGAAACTTTTTTTTCCTTACAAAGGCCCACCTGTAGGATCATCAGATAGCAGCTAACAATAACAGACCAACTGAATCTTGTAATGCTGTGGGAACCTCTGGCAGGGTAGAACTTCCTCATCTTGCTGTGAGCTTACCAAACATTCTAGACATGAAATATAGCCTCTGAATAAATGTTTTGTGTTTCTGTACAGGCCAACTTGCATGCTTCACAGAAAAAAACCAGCATATGCATTCAGTTAATCTGTTTAGAATATAGGGAAAGTATGAAAATATTATGAAAACTTTGTACCAGTGATAAACAATTGTGTTCAGCATAAAAAAAAGCTCATTGGAAAAAAACACTGCCATGCTTATGAATGACCGAGGGGGGTTATTGTTGAATGTTATTGAATGGATTCTCATTCATAGAGGGACCACATGCACAACAGAACAAACTACTGCCCACTCCTGCACCATCCTCACAATTGTTCATATGTTTGAACTCATTGTTGCAGCCACTGTGTCAAGCCATCTTGTCAAGGGCCTTACACTTCTTTACTGCCCCTCTACTTAATCAAGCATAATTTCTTCTGCAGGGACTGATGGAGCATTCCTGACAGATGTCCAAAGGACATGAGATGAAGTCTCACAGTATAGCTAGAAAGCTCCTTAGAGGCACAGAGCATTTTAGCTATGCTTCTTCTAAGACACAAGTGTTTGCTCTTTTGGCAGTCTGTGATACTTTCAATATTCTTTGCTAGCACAACAATTCAAATCATGGAGGGGGTGGGGAGTGTAGAAATGAGAAGAAGGTAAAAACTAAGCCAAATAGGGACAGATTGCAGCTGTGAGACTAAGAAGGCCTTTCATGTTAGAAGGACATCGGTGCATGCTAGTTCATGGAAAGGTAGTGAAGACAAAATTTTCACTTATATGGTCTATTTTCAGATTTTCCAGTATTCATTATATTTGCAAGGAACACCAATAACACAATAGTTCTGTGCTCAACTGTTAACCTAAAAGTTTGCCATTTGAATCCACCAGTGACTTCAAGAAAGAAGAGACCTTGTGAACTGCTTGCTTGGAGATTACAGCCTTGAAACCCCTAGAGAGTAATTCTCTGTCCTTCAGGGTCACTATGAGTTGAAGTAAACTTGGCAGCACACAACAACAACATTGCATTCAGATATTTATAATAAGAGAGAGGCCATGGACAAATTAAGAATCATGATGATATAATGATGAGTTTCAAAGACAGCACTTAATGAAAAGCAGGCATTTTTGAAAATAAAGGACCAAATCACATTTCTTTTTAAAACCTGTAATGATGTTATGATTCCTTTGAAGTCCACAGAGCTACAATATGTGCTTACATTAGTTGCTGAATTAAGATTTTAATTTATGCTGTGCTTAGGAGGTAAAATATTTATGGACATACTAAAAAAATCTGGAAATTTCAGAAAAGATAGAGTATTAAAGACATAAAAGTAGTATTTGTTGAAAGGTACTGTTTGTTTTATAAGGGAATATGCATGTGATTTTATGTATTCAACATAAATAATGGACAAGTGAGGAAAAGTATGTGAGAATATTATCAATGGATTTCTATAGTTGTCTGCAGACAATGAAGGTTTTTTTCTTCTAACTACTTCTCTTGACTTCTCAAAGGAGCTGCAACAACCTTGTAATTAGAAAAACCTTATTTCAAATTGTTTGAAAATAGAATTTAATCTATGCTCTAGAAGAAGCAGATTATGTGATGGACATTTAGCATCTCTTGGAAAACCAAATTATTCATAATATATAGCCACCGTTCACAAAGGACAACTAAAACCACACAATCTTACTAGCTTCTCTTGGGCTTGAACTAGAAGATGCAGCCGATGTCATATTAGAATTTTCGTAAAGGACCTATGAGGGTCTCCTGAGATTTTACTGACAACATGAATTTAAATCTGCTAGGATCAGAGCAATTGCACATAGTTCAAAAACAGGACTGAAAGTCTGTAAACAGAAGGAAGTAATGACATGATCAAGGGAAGATGCTAATGAAAGAACTGCAGCATCAATCAACAATATCCTTTAGGGAACAAAGGGGTAGCTTAGGTAAAACAGAATATTTAAGATAGAAAAAAAAGCATTGATGTGTAGAAAAAAATGATGGGGGGGGGTAGTGCTAATAATTATTATGCACCTACTTTATGAAAAACATTGTGTTAGGCTGTTTCATATGTTGCCAGTTTTCAGGGCACATAATAACCCCATTGTTGTTAGCCATCATCCAATTATGACTCAGAGGTCCCATGCTACCCCTCAGAACTGCCCTTTAGAGTTTCCTAGCTTTCAAGCTATACTGAGTCTGAGCAGCATATCTCTCTTTCCTAGAAGTTCTGGGTTCTAAGAGACGAATCAAGAGCAAAATGTTTCAACTTTGACAGCACCAGAGCTCCTATAGTAACCCTGTTGTTGTTGTTGTTAGGTGTCACAAAGTTGGTTCTGACTCACAGTAACCCTATCTACAAAGAAAGAAATGGTACCACCCTCATATCCATTTCTATGTTGGAGCCCATTGTTGTGATCATTGTGTTCATCTATCTCCTCAAGGCCATTCCTAAGTTTTGCTGACCTATAACCCTGTTGCTATCAGGTGCCATTGTGTCAGGTTTGACACAGTGACTCTAGGTGCAGCAGTAGGAAACACTGCTGGGTTCCTTTGCCATCTTCTCAGTCGTTACGTTTACGCTCACTGTTGTAGCTACTGTGTCACTGTATTTCATCGAAGGTCTTCCTCTTTTCACTGACCTTCAACTTTACCAAGAATGGTATCCTTTTCAAGGGACTGGTCCCTCTTGCTAATATGTCCAATGTCCATGTGACAAAGCCTTGCCATACTCACTGCTAAGGAGTGTACTGGTCTTGCTTTTCCCCAAGGTGACATATTTGCTTGTTCTGGAAGTCCAGGGTACTTTCAACATCCGATGCTAACACCATAATTCAAATGCACCAATTATTCTTCAGTCTTCCTTATTCATTGTCCAGTATTCACCTGCATGTGGTGAATGAAAATACCATGGCATGGTTCAGGCCCACCTTAGTTTTTAAAATGATATCTTTGTTCTTCAGCCCTTTAAAACAATCTTGTGCAGAATATGTGCCCAATGCAACAAGTTGTTTGATCTGCTGATTGCTGCATCCACAAACATTGATTGTACAACCAAGTAAAATAAACTCCCCTGACAAGTTCCATCCTTTCTCCATTTATTATGATGTTGCCTATTGGTCTGGTCTTGAGGATTTGGGTTTTCTATGTATTGAGTTGTAATCCATAGTGAAGGCTGTATTCTTTGATTTTCATCAAAGTGCCTCAAGTCTCTTTGACTTCCCGCAAGTAAGGGCGTGTTATCTGCACATCTTAAGTTGTTATTGAGCTTTTCTCCACTTGTGGTACTGAGTTCTTCTTCATATAGCTCAGCATATCAGATTACTTGCTCTACACATTGATTGAATAAATTTAGTGAAAAGATTCCATGCTGACACACACTTTTCCTCATTTTAAACCATGCAGTATCCCCTTATTTGAAGGACTGCTCTTGGTTTACGAATCAGGAAATAAGAATAACAAAAGTCATTGAACATAGCAAACAGGAGATACTGTCAAATATATATATATGAGTGTATATATACATATACTGACAAAGATGTCAACTTATGTTAACTGTGACTTACAAAATGCTGTCTATAAACAGTTGGTTTCTAATAAGCAGAAGGAGACTCTTGGCAGTGTGAATGATTAATGTACTTGACTGTTAACTGAAAGGCTGTGGTCCTAGTCTACCCATATGTACCCATAGGTAACTTGGAATAAAAGCCTGGCAATCTACCTGAAGAAAAATCCAACATTGAAAACCCTATGGAGTATAGTTCTCTTGTGACACAGAGAAGGGATCACCTGAATCAGAATTCACTCAAGGACGATGGGTTTTAATAAGCAGAAAGAATGTTAGAGATTTTTTAATGTTAAACATATATAAGGTAAACCACATAAGGTATACTAGATTGTTTGTTTTATTTTGAAATTTTAAACTCTGGTGTTGAGATGATACCAACTCATAGCACATCCACATATTTCACTATGAACAAAAAACACAAGGTAAGTTAGGCCCTTTCTCTCTGGGTATGGTGAAACTATACTCGCATATACCTTGCGTATTGTATCTCCTTACCAGAGGTTTATTCTAGTAAAGAGAACATGGCTCATACAATCACTAATGCAGTGCATATGCAGAGACAACTAGATGATGACTTGAGATGAGTCATCTGAAAAGCATAAGCACTTGGAGAAATGATGTGGCCTGATCTAAACAGGATAAGTAGGATAAGTGGGATGAAAGTAAGGGGGGTTGTGGTGGGGGAGGTCAAATATCAATAAAAATGTTCCAATACCGGGAACTATCAAAACCAGAAGATTTGTTCCCAAAGGAAATTCATGATTTCAGAAGATTTAATACTTTACTGAGCAAACATGAAAGGATAACTAATCGAGAACAGCTCTAAATTTTATGCTTCTATAGAATCATTTGTCAATAAACTATTGAGCAATGATGCCTCGTTTATTCAAGCGCATCAGGGAACAGACTGTCCAGAGAAGGCAGTTCCCCAGATAATGCCAGCCTCCCAATGGGCACAGATTTCTTCATTTCAACCTCTTTCATAGAAAATTACTTTAATAACATGATTCAGATCTTTGACTTCTGAAGCACTTCAGTACAGAATTAGAATATGAGATAGCAGAACCGTGTATGGAGAGGGCTCTGACAAACAGGGCCAGGACAACCAAAATTCTGCTTCTGGTTCAGCATGAAAGTAGCTCTGTGACTGAGAAAGTCGTTTGTTGCAATGATCCTTAATTTTTTAATCTTTGGAAGTAAAGGTGCATTAGAAAATGCTCTTTAAAGTATCTCTTCTAAAGACTGTAATTATTAACACCTCTTATTGTGGTATAATATCATTTGACTACATTAAAATTTTGTTGTTGTTTTTCTCAAAAAATCATAATGATGTGAATGAGGGGGAGTGCAGAGTGGAGATCAAAATCCCAACTGTAGACAATTGAACAAACCCTTACAGAAGAGTCACAAGGAAGAGTCAAGCCAGTCAGGGTGCAGTATAGCACTGACAAAACATACAAGTTTCCTTTAGTTCTTTGATACCAATTCTACCTTAAAAATCCAGCTAGATCAGAGCATGTACACTGGTACAGATAAGAGCTCACAACACAGGGAATCCAGGATAGATAAACCCCTCAGGTCCAATAATGAGAGAAGCAATATTGGAGGTGGGGGGAGAAAGGGGAAATCCATGACAATGATTGACATATAACCCCCTCCCAGGGGAATGGACAGCAGAAAAGTGGGTGAAGGGAGATAGTGGTCGGTGTAAGACATGAAAAAAATAATAACATAAATTATCAAGGGTTCATGACGGAGGGGAGGGAGGAAAATGAGCTATTAAGGGCTCAAGTAGAAAGAAAATGTTTTGAAAATGATGATGGCAACATATGTACAAATTTGCTTAACAAATGGATGTATATATGGATTGTGATAAGAGCTGTAAGAGCCCCTAATGAAGTTATTTTTTTAATATTGGTTTTTTATATTAAATATTTAGACACTATTTTTGCCTAACAAATCATAAAGAAAACTCTATGGCCATCACCTGTCTGTCAGTTTGTCCTACAGTGATGACTTGTGTGTTGCCACGATGCTGAAAGCTACACCACTGGCATTTAAAATTCCGGGGTCACCCAAGGTGTAGGAGTTCCGATGTAGCTTCCAGACTAAACAGACTAGGAGGCAAGGCCTGGGGATTTATTTCTGAGAAGTAACTAATGAAAAGAGAAGAGCTGGAACAAAGGGCCCAAGCAGAAAGGCAATGATCTGAAAATGAGGATGACAACATATGTACCAATAAGTTTGATACAATCGATGTGTGGACTGTTGTAAGAGCTGTAAGTGCCCCCGCTAAAATTATTTATTAATTAAAAACATAAATAATACATAAAATAAAATAATGTATATAGATAGGAAAAACAAAAAAACCTCCCTGGATCAGAAAGGAATATTGTCACACAGAGTGGTGGAAAATGAGCCCCTTGGGTTGGAAGGAAATATACAAGCCATAACAATTGACTCTAACATGCCAATGACCACAGAGATGGACTAGTACTGAGCATTGCTTCCTTCCATTTTGTATGAGGGTACCGTGAGTTGGAGCCCACTCTGTGGCAACTAACAACAGCACTTGATGAGTGGGTGCGTAGCCCTCATTGAATAAGACTTGTGACTGATAGCTACTCTTTTTCTTGATGCTAAAATTTCCCTCACACTTTTTTTAGGTTGGCACCTTAAATTGAGGAGTCAGTTTACCAGGTAAATGGGATGAAGCTGTATGTCTCTATTAAGGAAGATTCAGTCAGAGACAACCATATTTATTGTTGAGTCTGTAGCAATTGAGATACAAAAGCCTGTGTATCAGGCTTTTTGTTGAGAACTTTTCAGGTGTCTCTCACCCAGTCTTCACAATCCTCAAGAGATGGGCAGTACTCATATTATTATTCCTTTTAATGGATAAGGAAACTGAGTCTTAGAAAGATTATGAGATTTGCACAATGTTGCTTTACTAGTAGTTTAGGACATGAATTTGAACTAAGCGTTCTGACTGCGGGGCCCATTTCTTCATCACTAGGCAATACTTCTTCTGCCAATGCAAGCTCATATGGGGCTTAAGCTATAATCTGTGAATTAAATATATTTACAATTGGTTGTTCATGCCTCCTCATTCACATATGCAAGTGTTTTTCTTTGATAGACAATGAAAAGTTGAATAAATGGATCAAGGAGACGTCAGCATTCTAAAGTTCTATTTATGATAACCATAATTTAGTCATTCACTCAATGTGTAATTAAAATAAGTACACTTTTTAAGACCTTTATTGCAGTAAAATTGTCATGTAATAACCTATGCATGCATAGAGTATACAATTTAATGCATTTTGACATATGTATATATTTGTGAAACCATCACTACATAAATGAACATTTCCATCAGTCCATGAAGATTTCTCTTGCTCCAGTGCAATCTTTCCCTCCCACTCCCTAGGCCTCCTCTTTAGTTTACATTTTCTAGAATTATAATAAATGGCATCAAACTGTTTCTTTTTTTGCCTGAATTATTTGTGATTCATGCATGCTATTGCATTTATCAGTAGTTCATTTCTTTTGATTACTCAATATTATTCCACTGCATGGATATGATGTATATTAGCTATTTTCCTAATGATATATATGAGAGTTGTTACTAGTTTCTAGCTATACAAATAAAGGTTCTATGAACATTTGTGGCTGTGTCTGTGTGTTATTAAGGATTTGATTTCTCTTGCGTTGGTACCTGGAAGCGAAATGCTTGGCTCCAGTAATAGGTGCAGATTTAACTTCTCAAGAACCCATCATATTGTTTTCCAAAGTGATGTGCCCTTTGCATTCCCAAAAGAAGTCTATTCGAGTTCCGGTTATCCAATCCTTCATCATCACTTGGTATGATCCTTTAGAAAAAAAATTATAGTGCAGTGACTTATTTAGCATGGTCTTTTTTAGCCTGTCTTTGAAATTCCCACTAATTGAATGGGTGGGATTATGCAAATAAAGTGTATAGGACCCTATAAAGGAGATTGGTCAGTTTTACCATCACAATAGACTAAAAAAAAAAAAATGAGCCATCCCAAAAGTGCAAAGAGTGGAAGAAAGAAAAGCCAGGAATGGTTTGCATCTTTTGGCCTTGGAATCCCTGAGCATTAGCTCTTTGCTGAGATGGCAAGAGATGTCATGGGGGAGGCACCAGCAGTGAAATGGCAGCAGCAAAGGCACCTTGCAGGAGTCTGGTCAGAAATGGCAGGGTGGACTTTTGAGCCCATGAACTAAGAAAGCTATGTGTCTGGGCCAGGGGACTTGCTGAAAGAACAGGGAGCCTTTGGACACTTGGTGACTCCGCGGCCTCATGGAGCTAGAGTAGAGTGCCCTTGGTCCAGGCTTACTTGTGGATTGAAGTGCCTCTGGGAGCTTACTGGTAAAGCCACAAGAACTTGAAATACAGTGCAGAGGCCAAAGGACCAAAAGGCCAAGAGATGGAGGGCCAGAGAGAGATGCATTCCCACAGGCATGGCTGAGAAGAGGCTGTGCTAATCAAAGAACTTATCCTGAGTCCTTTGTGATGGTACTTTGTAATCTCGTACTTCTCCTGTAAACTACACAGTTATGAGTATTATCTGTGAGTTCGGTGTGCCCATTGAGATGAATTATTGTACCCAGCAGAGATGAGGAGAGCCCTATGGGAGGGGCAGTTGGTGTAAGATAAGTCAAAAAATTGGAGGGTGGTGGTATGACGGATTGTGGTAGTTGTATAATTGTCAATTTGAGAGGATTATGAGTGAAGGGGTGGAGTTGAGTCTGTCAATCAGATCATAGTCAATGAGGCTTCTGTGTGGGCATGACCTTTTCCTGAGAATTCTGGGAAATCTGGTATTTCCTCCTTGGAGGTGAGAGACTCTCTGCTCACACCCTGGGAGACATAGAAGCTGACAAGACACATGGACCCACCCCGATTCAGAGACCCCTACCAGCACTGCGATGTTTCCAATGACACTGGATCCAAAGACTTTCTATCCACTGGCCTGTGATCTTCTACATTCGGCAACATTACATGTGTTTCATGAGTCTGAAGAGGACTTTATAGAATGGTATTAGGCATATGGGCTAATCTCAGACTTATGGACTTGATCTGGACTGGGTTGGGATGTTTTCTCAATATTCAATTCCTCTTGTATATAAATCTCTTTCTTATATAAATATGTGTGTCCATGGATTTATTTCTTTAGTATACCCAGAGTAACACACTGATCTTTATCTCAGAGGAATCAACCTTATGCTGCTGATGTTGACCATGGCATTTTGAAAAAATTTGATCATTATAACGGATGCATTCAGCATCCTGCATCTGTTTGCTATCCTATGGTGGTTTCTGTGCTACTTTAGTGCTACCAGTATTTCAAATACCAGCATGATGGAGAGTTTTCAGTAGAACTTTCAAACAGACTAGGAAGGAAAACCTGGCAAAATTCTTTAGAAAATTAGCCAGCAAAACCCTTATGGATCACAACACAGCATTGTCTAACTTGTTTGCTTTGGGTACATCATCATTGCTAACGAAGGGATATGATGATAGTTTTCTGTCTGAGGGATAGGCTCACCTGGGCTGGTGGTTGTGAAATAACACCTGACTGCACAAGTTCCATGCTGTGGTCACCATGAGTTAGAATCACTGAAGGGCATTTTACAACCACAATAGTTATATGGTAGTATCTCATTGTGATTTTAATTTGCTCTTCCCTATAGACTGATGCACAAGCCCTGGTGGTACCGTAGGGTAAGCACTGGGCTATATGACAAGGGCAGCAGTTCAAAACCACCAACTATTCCACGGTAGAAGGGTGAGGTCGTTTGCTCTCATAAACATTTGCAAAGCCTCAGAAACATTCAGAGTAGCTATGAGTCATATGCATCTCAATGCAAATTTTAGAATCAGTTTGTCAATATTTATCAAAAAACATGCTGGGATTTTGACTGGAATGGTGTTTCTTCCCTAGGCTAACTTGTTGAGCACTGATATCTTTACAATATTGAGTCTTTGGATCTAGTATGCAGTTGTTAGGCTGACTTTTTAACTCATAGTGACCCCATGTGACGGAGTAGCACTGTCTCATATGGTTTTCCAGGCTGTAATCTTTACAGAAGCACATTATCAATGAACATAGTATATATTTCTATTTATATAAGCCTTTAAAAATTTTTCCTTTCAGCCATGTATTTTTACTTTCAGCTCATACATCTTGTACATATTTTGTCAGCTTTATCCTTAAATATTTCAGAAATTTGATGTGATTGTAAATACTATTGTTTTCATTATCGTCAATGTTTCATTTTTCATTATACTCAAGAAGTTGATTCTCATCTATAGGAGCAGTTCGGAGTTACTAGAGTGAACAGTAAAAGAAAATATGGAAAATGGGGTTGGGGACCTGGGTCAGGTTCTTCTGGGCTTATAAACCATGTTCAGAATTTTAGTTGTTAATCTTAAATCATGGGCTACTGTCCCATGATTTAACCAGAAAAGTGACTTTGCAGACAAAACTCTAATTGATTTCATTTTATAGATTAAGAGAAGCCAGACTTCCTCCTATGTCTGCCAGACACCAATTATACACAATTGTATGGTGCCATTGACTTGCTCTTGACTCATAGAATGCCTTACAGAAAAGAAAGGAAAAAGCAAGGCCAGTCCTGCATGATTTTCACAATTGTTTCTGCTTGTGTCAATTGTTGCAGCCACTGTGGCAATTCATCACATTGAAAATCTCCCTCCTTTTCACTGACCCTTACTTTACGAGCTATGATGTTGAGCTTCAGGGACTTCCCCCTGCTAATGGCATGTCCAAAGTACATGAGGCAAAGAGAATTCTAGCTGAACGCCTTCCAAGACAGATTTGCTCATTCTGGCGATACCTGGCATATTTAACATTCTTAACCAATATAATAATTCAAATGCATCCACCATTTTTTGGTCTTCATTATTCATTGTGCTTATTTCAGATACATATGAGGTGATTGAAAATACTATGGCTTGGGTCACATGCATCCTTAATATTCAAAGTGACATTTTCTTTCTCTTTTTAAGACTTCAAAGAGATCTTCACAGCAGCCTTGTCCAATGCCATGCATTGTTTGCTTTCCTGGCTGCTGTTTCCGCATATGTTGATTTTGGATCCCAGTAAAATGAAATCTTTAACGACTTCAGTTTTTGTTTATGGTGATCCTGTTTATCGGTTCACTTGCAAGGACTTGTGTTTTCTTATGTTCAGGTGTAATCCATATCGAAGGCTGTGCTCTTTGATCTTCATCAGTAAGTGCTTCGGGCCCTCTTTCAACAATCAAGAGTGTGTCATCTGCAAAAATGAGCCTTCCCCAAACCTGATGCTGATTTTCCTTTGTACAGTCCAGTGTCTAGGATTAGTTTCAGTATATAAACTGAATAAATATGATGAACAGATATAACCCTTTCCCACACCTTTCCTGATTGGAAACCACTCAAAAGGCTACTTCTTAGTTTGTGTACAGGTTCCACATGAACACAATTAAGTGCTCTGGAATTCCCATTTTTCCCAATGATATCAAAATTTGTTATGATACACACAAACACATTTGCATAGCCAGTGAAATAGAGAGACGTATTCTCTGCTTTCAGTCAAGAGCCATTTGATGCCAGCATTCACAGCCCTCACTTTATATTCTCCTCTGGCTCTGGCTGGAATGTATGGTAGCTCCCTGTCAGTGTACTGTTTTCACTGATTTGAATTCTCTGCAGCAAAATTTTACTTGTGTGTACTATCAATGTTATTGTTCAATAGTTTCTGCATTCTGTTGCGTCACTTTTCTTGATATTGGACAAGAATTGGATCTCTTCTTGTTGGCCAGGTAGCTTTCTTCCAAATTACTTGGCATAGACCAGTGAGTACCTTCAGAACAACATCTGTTTGTTGAAATATTTCCATTGTTATTCCTTTAATTCTAAAACCTTATTTTTCACTAGTGCCTTTCGTACAGCTTGGAATTTTTCTCCAACATCATTGCTCTTGAAATGGTTGAATGTCAATGAATTCTTTTTAGCACAGTGATACTATATAGTCCTTCTTCTTTAGATACTTAGACATCATTTACTATTTTCCTCATAGAATTCCTCAACTCAAGGCTTGGGGTTTTTTCCCCCTTCAGTTCCTTCAGCTTGAGAAATGCCGTGTTCTTCTCTTTTGGTTTTCTACCTCCAAGTCTGCACAATTCATTAGAAAATTCATTATAATACTTTGTTTTCTCAATCTGCCCTTTATACACTCTGTTCAATCTTTTAGTTCATCATCTCTTTCTTCTGTTTCAGCTATTCTACTTTCAAGAGAAAA
Organism: Echinops telfairi; assembly: GCF_000313985.2. Lineage (NCBI taxonomy): Eukaryota > Metazoa > Chordata > Mammalia > Afrosoricida > Tenrecidae > Echinops > Echinops telfairi. The sequence continues at coordinate 90,483,051 of NW_022107431.1, read as the reverse complement.
ATTCAGAGTCTGTCCGGTCATCTCTGTTAAATTCTTCCCTTGCCGGTTTATGGACTTTTGGTTTATGTGTGCTGTCTTTGATGCCATCCCACAACTCTCTTGTCTTTAGTTACCCATTTTTGTGTAGAAGCAAACCCATTCTTCCTAATCTGTCTTAGTTTTGAGATAGATTCTCAAATTTGTTTTGCCTACTTCTTCCTATTAAAAACCAAAACCAAAATACTACTCAATGAGCCCTTGGAAATTAAAAAATTTTGTTCAAAATCCAGGATGAAGGGTAGGTGTCTGCTTTTGCAGCCACCCCCGCCACCTGAGACTACTCCAGCACCCCCAAGAGCATGGTATTGCCTCCCCTGGGAAACACTAATCTAGAAAATCTGCTGAGATGTGTCCACCATGGTTGACACTGCTGGTATTGACTATGCTGGTGACACAGCTTCCAGCATCCCAGCAACATGAAAGCTACCACAGTAGGAAAACCCGACAAGTGAGTGTTGCTATATACCCTTAAGCAACTGATTTTATTTAGCACCTGCTAACCATAAGGTTGCCAGTTCAAACCCACCCACTGCTCTGTTGGAGAAAAGTGGTTGCTCCCATAAAATTTTATAATTTTGGAAATTCTATGTAGAGTTGCTATGAGTCAGGAACTACTCAAAGGAAGTGAGTTTGGTTATAACCTATTAAGCTGCTGATGAAGAACAGAGAACAACACAGGCATAGGACTTACATTATGAATAGAAACAAAGAATCTAAAAAGGGCTCAAAGAAGTACATGGAGGAGGAGGAGGAAGAGGAAAGAAAGAAGGACAAGACACTGGAGGAACAAGAAGTCGTTGTCTTCCAGAAACAGACTGTCTTGATTCGGTTCCCCATATCCTTGTGTAATAGATATCCATATATATATAACACTTTAATTTTTTTGTCTTTCAGGTGTTTTCCTAATTTCTTATGACCATTTATGTATGTGTTTTGGTTGACGAGTTTCAATTATTGATTTATATTCATCATTTTCACTGTGGCGCTGTTTTTACTATAACATTAGTCAAATGGAAATGTGCCCATAAATAATAGGAAAATCAGGGAAAAAAAGTTTTTATGGAGAATTTTGTTTTGAAGAGCTGACCTTAAAACCACGTATGATTTATTGGTGCCATTAATGATCCTAATTCTTGTCCTAGTCAAAAAAAACAAAGTATGCAGCCATCCTACTGGTTACAACTCAGAGAGTTGGTTCGGACATAGATCAGGACATGAAGGCAATTTCTACAACTTTGTAAAATAAGACGGGCTAGAGAACATGTAAAATTTATGAACTTTCATATAGCCTCCTTATATCAAATGCAGAAATCTATCCTTGAAGAAATATGATTAAGACTTGCAAATAATTCACAGGAGGAAAGCACTTTGAAACAGAGTTCCTCTTTTAGGACTGCAGATGTTCAGACTCAGAATTGAAACCAAAACTGCAGCAAACTATTTGTGTGAGGAGCTTCCCTCCCTCCTTCAAGATAGTCCTTTAAACACGTCAAAATGATGAAGGAAAATTTCCAAGTATGGGAAAACTTAAAAGGTATTTTAGATTCTTTTTAAAAGTGTTAATTCATCTGAGATCATAATGATGACTCCGTTACTGGAAAGCTTTCCACAAAGGTAAAAAGAGCAGGGAGCAAGCACATCGTATGAGAGACTCATAGACAATGCTGCGGGTTAAGGTACAAGAATCTTATAGGTAATTGCTAGCTCTAAAAATTACATTAGTTTATGCTTTCTGTTTTTTCAGTATTTTGTGGTCCACTACACTGCTCCTATTTCATAAAACTAAATAATATTGGACTTATTACTCACAACATGGATGAATCACATAGACACTTCTTATATTTGGCTAAGGAAGTCAGTCACCAGAGAATGCAAACTGTGTAATGACATTTCTATCAAGTTCAAGAATGGGCAAGATTAATCTCCGATGACAGCAATCAGAAAGTGGTTACTTGGAGTCAGGTGGAGACTGACAGGATGGGACTGCAGGGAACTCCATGAGGTGAAGGCAATGTTATATATCTCGCTTGGGCTTGTGAAAATACAGCTGAATATAATTGTCTTCGAACTGGATCCAAACGCTGTGCATTTTATTAGATGTAAATGATACCTAACTAAAAACATCATGCTCATAAAAAACGAAGCGGTGTTAAAACATTTAAAATATTTTATCTCAGGGTAATATTAGCATTTGATTAGAACGAGCAATTATTTTAAAATCATATAACCTGAATATTTATTTTCAAAAATTTTAAGAAGTTGCAAACTGAAATTATTATTTTTTAATTATTTTTTATCTACAATGACATATATTTAAAAACTTAGTAGTAATGCTATACTCTTTATAAACCCAAAGCAAACCTGTTGCCATGGACTGAATTCTGCCTTATGTTGACCCCTCAGTCACAGAGCAGAATCGAGGTCTGCGGAGTTTTCTTGGCTGTGATCTCCCCTGAAGTAGATCACCAGCTTTCTTGTGGGGCACCAGCGGCGACATTCAAACTGTCATTCTTTCCGTTACTGGCTGAGCGAGTTTGCACTATCCTGGGATCTGACATGTTGTATGGTTAAACAACAAGCAAACCTCACTGCCATCAAGTAGATTACAACTCATGGCGCTCCTGTGGAACAGAGCCGAACTGCTCCGGTGGGTTTCCGAGAAGGTCGCTCTTTACCAGAGCAGAAAACGTCGTCTTTCTCTGGCGGAGCGCTGGTGGGCTCCAACTGCTGACTTAGCAGTGTGCAGCCCAATGCATAACCACCGCCTGGCCGGGCTCCTCGCATGACTTATAGCATTCTGTAGAGGCTCACGAACACACCGGCAAATTATAATCACAAAAGGATGAGGAAGTACTTGCTTTTAGTATCTGGTTTTTAGACCAAGGGACTATGGTGGCATAGTAGTTAAATACTGAGCTGCTAACCAAAAAGTTAAGAGTTCCAATTTACCAGCTGCCCCGTGACAGAAGGAGAGGAGCTGGGCTTCGGTCAACAGTATGGGATCGCTCCAGGGGCATTCTGTGCTCTCCCCGGGGGCTGTGGGGGCTGGAATCAACTCGAGAGCAACAGGTTGGGTGAGGGTCTTTGTACTAGCATGCGGACTCAGGAAACTTCTCTTACTTTTAACTTGCTAGACCTATTTGATCTTTTTCATTTTGAAGACATCCTGTCCTGAGCAAGCAATTCAGCAAAGTACTGGCCCCTGCCTGATAGACTCAGTCCAGAAAAAGAGCAGACAGTTTTTCTGTAATCGGTAAGAAAAACAAAAAGACAACCTAAAGGGAACCTGCTATGCAAGTAACGGTACAGAGTATTTTCAGCGCGCCTTCCTGCAGTGTGTGTTTTCATCCTGGCACAGGGAAGAAGACTAGACCCCATTCATGGAGCAGCTCTAATCTGGAGAGAGGGACTGGGACCATATGGCCGCTCTTCCTCCAGTGCCTGTCCTCAGCAATAGGAACCAAGTACCGAAATAAAAATGATAAAACTATATAGATCGGACTCCTTCGTATTGGTGACAGTGCGCCTAATCTTTAAGCTTTGGACACAAAGCACTTGCACCGCTAGAAACATTTAGTATAATCCAGAACAGCATTGCTACCAGATGGAGCACAGGATGGATCACAGGGTCCACGAGGAAACACAGGCGACTCAAAAGTGGGTCGCCAGAACGCAAAAATACAAAGTAGATCAGGCAATTTGCTTCTAGATGAGAACTCTACCTTAGGTTTTCATGCAAGAATTTGTACATTAGCACCAGACAGACATCGGAACCCAGGCCTGAAGATTATTTATTACAATCTCAACTGCAGAGAGTGGTGCATAGAAACGGCACAGGATAGGGAAGCGATCAATTCCCACACCAGCGGAATTGCTATGAACTGCCAGGTTAACTGGATCGCATCCAGCAGCAACGGTAATACATAATTTATTTCAGTGCGTTTTTCATTCTTCTTGCCTAATTAATTTCTTATCCGTGTATGCATTAGAATGATAAAACTATTATATTATTTCAGGAAGTTGATCTGTTGTGAGAGAAATAGTCATTTATCATTTTGGAGGTCCAGATAAGAATCCACACCTAGGATGACGCTGTACCTTGTGAACCTCTACATCTAGCATCATGCTTCTTCAGTGTGCTCTCAGTGCTCCGAGCAGAAGCAGCTGGATGCTAGGGGTAAGTTCATAAGTATTTCTGCCAGCAACTATTTAGACCATTTTTATATTCTTATCTTGGCCAGTAGATAAAATAAACATAGTTCATAAGCACATGATGATAATTTTCTTCACTCTCTAACACCTAATGTTGTTTGGCTAAATATTCATCTGTAACGAATACTTATATTAACCATTGTATATGTGAAACATACACACGCCTGCCTGTCTTCCAAAATAGAGGCGACAGCCTTGAATTGATTCAGGACACGCAGTGTAAACAGGATGGCATATAAAGTGTGATACAATATACAGAGGACAGAGTATGTATGAAGGTTAACTTATTAATAAAACATGGCTGGCCTTGATTTCGTTTATAAGAAACTTAAGCCATTTATCAACATCTGTCTGAACCCAGTTCCAGTCTCTCGGACTCTGTTGTGGATAAGCTGATTAATAAAAGATGATGCCTCAGGAAGGAAGCTTAGATCTCTGTAAGCAATGACAAAGGGAAAGGCAGGGCTGAATCTACATATGAAAGGAAATTGTAAAAGTAAACTAATTTACCACTCTATGCCTGGCTGCCACTTCCCTCTAACATTTCAGCTCCTTCAGCTTTGGCTCAAATCTGGAAAAATAAAAAAGAATTTAAAAAATTAAGTGTGGAATTAATTTACAAGACAGATTGGAGTTTTAAAAAAATTGAGAGTTTTTCAAACTCGGAAATATAATCCAGTTCCCCGGTAACTGCTTCCTCACAGCGTTCTTAACCTTGCAGCTTTCCATGTTGCCTTTTCATTTGAATCCCAGATCTTTCAGGCTTTCCTGTCCCTTTCGTTAACATAAAGCACCAGTATTGAACACATTTTTCACTGCTTACTTGATTTCAAAGTAGATCACCAGGTCTGTCTTTCGTCTGTCTTAGTATGAAAGCACAACGGAAACCTGGCACTAACCATGGATGACCATGCTGGTGTTTAAATGCTGGTGGTATAATTTCTAGCATCACAGCAACATACAAGTCACCACAAAAAGACTCACAGAAAAGTGTGAATGGCCAATGAAAACCTTATGAGTAGCAACAGATCATTGTCTGATTTGGTACAGAGAATGAACCCCTCAGGTTGGAAGGTCATCAAAATACAACAGAGGAGGAGCTGTGTCTTCTAAATAGGGTTTGTCTTTGAAGGACAGAAAGCTTTTAAGACCTTCATTTGTTGATATGGTATGATGCAAAATGAGAAGAAATAGGTACAAACATCCATGAATAATAAAGATGTGCAATGTACAAAGTATGAATCCAACAAAAATGAAAATTGCTGTGCATGACATGGAAGGCTTAAAGATCGAGATCCCAGGCTCCAAGGACTTGAAGTAAACTGGGATTGGCCCTTTTCAATCAGACAATCATATGGTCTTCTATGCAGGGAATGACAAGTTAAAGAGGAAAGGCATCAATCATATGCATTGCCAGAAACATTTCAGGATCTATCTTGAAATACAACACTCAGTCATTAATATCCAGAAGCCTACAGAAAAGAACAATTAATACCAATATTATTCAAATTTACATACCAAGTACTTGTCTGTCAGTTTCTCATTCTGTGATGGCTTGTGTGTTGTTGTGAGGCTGGGAGCTATATATCACTGAAATGCCAGCAGGGTCATGCAAACCGAACAAGTTTCAGCAGAACTTCCAGACTAAAATCAGACAACGAATTAGGACAGAGCAACCTACATTGGAGGAAGGAACCACGGAAAACCTTATGCTTGGTTTCGAAACATTGTCAGATACCGAATGCCTACTGAATGAAGAAGAACATCATTAGGGATAATGCCTGAGGATGGGATCTTCCGGTCAAAGGGCTGAAAATGTGATTGAGGAGGAGCTGATACTGGGAGTGGAGTCCATCACAGTGTCACTGTCAGGTAAAGCTCGTGGGAGTGAAGCCTTTGGTATCAATAAGCGACATTCCGCTATATGGAGAAAACATTGAACTTGTCAAGGATTTCCTTGTGCTTGGAGCCACACCAGCACTCAATGGAAGCAGCAGTCAAGATATCAAACAATGTAGTCATTAGACCAATTAGCAGCACAAAGAGCCCCTTAAAGTACTCAAAAGCGAAGATGTGGCTTTGAGGACTGAGATATGCTTGACTCAAGCCAAAGCAGTTTCAATGACGTCATACGCATTAAAAAGCTAGACAACGAATAAGGAAGACTAAAGAAGAAAGAATTGATGCAAGTCAATCAGGGTGTTGGTGAAGAATATTGAAAGTATTGTCAGAAGGAGGAACAAATATATTTTGGAATAAAGCCAGCCAGAATACTCCTGCAAGGTGAGTCTGGAGAGATTGCATCTCATGTACTTGAGACATGTATCAGAAGAGATCAGTCCATGGGGAAGGACACCTTATTAAAGTGGAGAGTCAACTGAAAAAAGGAAAACCATCAAGGAGATGGAGTGACATCGTGGCTTCAACAATAGGTTCATAGGGTTGATGAGTCAAAACTGACTTGTTGGCACCTAACAATGTTGAGTAAATGCCTCCTTTTATTAATTTATACATTTTTGCCCAATAAGCATTGCCACCATGAAACAATTAAGACCTTGTGTTCCCCCAACACTTAGTCATTGCTTTATCTACCTTCATCGCAGGCAAATAATGTCTTATAAATTTTGATTTTCTTTGTGCAACAACTATGATCAAGGATTCTGAATGACACAGGGTAGTTAACACTTGATAATAAACCCTTCTTCCTACGCAGGCCCCATTATCTCCTAAATGCCAAGGAAAAGTCAGATCACAAAGAGGAAGATGACTTTTTGGAATGAAGTGCCTTGGAGTTAGAGAAGGATTCAAAGGTGATCACATTTCCCATGATTTATATAAAATACGATCTTCCTAAAAATATGTAAGATATTGAGCACACAACCAGCTACTTGATCAATTGTTTCATTATTAATGGACACATAAAAATGATACATTTAAAATGTTAGACTTCACATCATTATTGGATGTCACAACTCATGTAATTGCTCTGAGGATAGACTCCATTGCCTATAACTCAGTTTTAGGGCTTTGTCCAGAATCTAGATCAGATTTTTGACAAGAGTCCAAATGGTCACTTTGAAGGTGAAAATAGGAGCAAAAGTAATGAATGTGGGTCTACTGAAGACTAGGAATGTTCACATATCACCTTGACCATTTATATTCATGTAAAGGACTGAGTATTTCTAAGAATTATACTATCCGATGGGATGTGTAAAACCACATAGATTACATTCACAATCCATGAGAAAAACGATAGGCAAAGACTAAGAAACACATCTTTAACATTTGTCTCACTGTCTGTTAGAAACTGAGGCATGAGAAACTTACAGTGTTTTGATTATCATGTTGTAGGAATGGACTCCAGGAACCAAAAACTTTAAGACGTACATATAAATTTAAAAGACATAAAGAAGCAGCCAACATGTCACCAGGGATACTTTAGGAATCACTGTTGCAAAACTAAATTATAAATCAGTCTAAGGAGTCAGACAACCCCAGAGCAAGAGAAGGCGGAAAGCCGTTCCACCAATGTCTATCATGGAGGAGGTTCTGCTATTTTTGATCTCCTTAGTCCCCAGTTAACTATTAGTTGTCCGAGAATTCTATTTTATGACTGATTTTGTCATCTAAAACAGCCCTTCACACAAATCAGTCACTTGCAATACACATCATGAGAACATAAAACTTTTAAGTAATTAAAATGAAAGAAATCACTAAAATTTGCTTAGCCACTTGACTATATGTGTATCTGTCTGTGTGTGTGTATATATATATATACATATATATATGTATATACATGAATGCTTATACATGAGTATACACAAGGGTATATAAAAAAGTATTGCTACTAAGGTTTCAGTTCATACATTCACAGGTTTATTCCAAACAAAACACGTTTAAATGTCTTTGATCAGTAGGTGGCTGAAAAACTAGTTCTTTTAGGAGTACACTGGATATAGACTTATTAGGTTGCCTTAAACAAAGGTGCCGTCTAAGCAGTGTCTTCTCAGGAAATCTGCTGGGCTAGTTAAATTCAAGGCAGAGAGATTAGCTAAAATGGTTTTAATGACTGATTTTTTTTTTAATTTCCAAAGGGAGTAATCTTGGTACATTTTCTTGAAGTATGCAGGGTAATCATAGGAGTTTATTATGAAGATGTTTTAAGAAAATTGAAAACTGAATTAGTGAGAAAAAGGCCAGGAAAGTTTTACTAATACAGTATGTATTTTTTCTCTATTATAGCAATGTAACCCCTCATTCTTTGAGCAGGGCTCAAGGTCTGACCTATGAGAATTGCATTCAGAAACCTTATCCCATTACATCCTACAATGCTTACCTTGCCCCAAATTTTCAAAGTTCAAAGATTAAGAAAAACATCTTTAAAATTTTTCTTATTTAAATTGAAATGATTAAAATTTTAATCATTTTAAAAGGCCATGATTTGAGTCAATCGAAGATACCCAAACTGCTATTTTGACATGCTGTACCTTGAAGAGCACAGTATTTTTTGAAGGGCGTGTTAGAGATGAAGACACCACTTCAGAAGTATACAAACCTAGCTAGAGGATATGTTCAAAAACAATAGCTTTGGGGAGGGGTGAAAAAAACAAAACAAAAACCAATAGCTTCATATTTTAATATTTTGTTTAATAAAGGTATCTATGATTTTGTAACAATACTTTTTTACATATCTTGTATGTGTATACATGTGTGTGTGTTTGTACATACATATATACACGTAAAGGAGAGAAACCACTATAGAATACGTACATGTACTTCATAGTATGCAAATATATATACAAGATAGTATCCATATCCATATACTATACCAAACCACCCAACAAAACAAAAAACCCAAGTTCATTGCCAATGAGCTGATGTCAACTCATAGTGACCCTATAGAACAAAGTGGAACTGCCCCTGTGAGTTTCTGAGATTGTAATTTTTTATGGGTGTAGAAAGCCTTATCTTTCTTCCAAGGAGTGGCTGGTGGTTTCAAACTGTGGACCTTGAAGTTAGCAATCCAATGAGTAACCACTATGCCACCAGAGTGCCAATATGCCTCAAATTCACAGGGTCACGTAAAGTTGTAATGGGCCTAATACCATTCCCTCTGTGTGTGTGTGTGTGTGTGTGTGTGTGTGTGTGTGTACACACGCACGCGCACGTGTGGGTTCTTGTTTGAGTAGTTGCTGACAAGCGCCAGGAAACGGAGACTGATAAAGCTACAGGAGGTCTATGCAGGCATAACCTTTACTTCACGCAGGAAAAGTCACTATAACAAAAAGCATCAGCCAGACGGGGTAAAGCTCAAGCAAGACTGTCCTGTAATGCCCAACATGTGTTATTGTTTAAAGTTGAATCCCCCCCGGACCTGAGAACAGTTCTGCTTCGGGATATTGAGATATGATGCCATTGCCCTGATGGGGTCAAAGCAGAAGACCACACTCCTGTGGGTGAGAGGTCAGATTTCCTATGAAGGGAGGGAGATTTTTGGTTCTATTTTTCGTGTGTGGAAAGAGTCAGGAAATAGGGAGTCGGCAGGTGGTCTTACAAAGTGTATCCCATTATGGCACAGATATGCCACCTCTGGGTCTGTTAGGATTGTTTGTTCATGCCGGAACAGAGTGATGAACATTTTGAGTGTGACTAACATGCAATTCCAGGATTTCTACTAACACAAACCATACCCTGAGCACATATGACACTGGCAACTTCTCGTATCCCTAAGGTTTCACAGCAGGCCTTGTCTAGCTTCATCAAGATGTCATGGGGCAGTGGACAGGCATTCAGATAGCAATGACTTGGTTTCCAATCCTTGGGTTTTAATAATCGCTACACCACTTTTTAGCATTTCTTTTTTTTAATTATTATTTTTTAAACTTCTAATTGTGAATTAGTTGGGGTTTACAGAGCAAATTAGTTTCCATTCAATAATTCATATATATTTGCTTTGTGCTATTCATTGAAATCTCCAAATAATAATATGACTTATCCATTTCCTCTGTATTTTCTGTATCCATTCCTTGATTCTTACTCCCTCCCCCCACCCTCTTCTGAACTTTTTCCTTGGGCAATTGCTGCCCTTTTGGTCTCAACGGTTCATTAAGCTAAGAAACATGTATCTCCACAGGTTATTGTTGATACTATACACCTATTTGTTGTTTGTTGGGCTGGAAATTGAATCATGTGGATGAGTGAGGTCATGTCTAGATATGAAGAATGATTAGGGCCATTGTCTCAGTCTTCTACTAGTCTATATCCAACCAGTAAGCTTGGTATTTTGTTTCTTTATAATTTTGAGTTTTGTTCCACATTCTTCTCCCACTCTATGAAGAGCTTTCTAATGTGATAACTTTCAGAGAAATTGGTAGTGGTAGTCAGACATCATCTGTTCCTTCTTGTTTCAGAGTTGTTGAGTCTCAAGGTCACATGATCCACTCGTCCATTGGACTAATTGTTCATGTGTCTTGTCTTATATTTCTTTAATCTTCTTTGTTCCACACAGGGACACACCAGTCAGGTTAAAAGGCACCCAAAATATGACCGGGGAAGAGCTACCTCCTCAAAGTAGAGTCAACCTTAATGACATGGGTGGAGCAAAGCTTTCAGGACCTTCCCCTGTTGATGAAGCATGACACAAAATGGGAAAAATCAGCTGCCAAAATGAATAATGAGAATATAAAATGCATAAAGTATGAATTGTGAAAAATTTCAAGTTGTCAAAAAATGAAATGGAACACATAAAAATTGATATCCTAGACATTAGTGAACTGAATAATTCACTATTTGTTTGCATTGGCCATTTTGAATCAAATAATCATATGGTTTATTATGCCAGGAATGAAAACTTCAAGAGCAATAGTGTTGCATTTATCATTAAAAAGTACAACTCAGATGTGATAGGATAATATCTCTATGCCTACAAGGAAGACTATTTGATACAACTATCATTCAAATTTACATGCCAACCACTAAAGTTGGTAATGAAGAAATTGAAGAACTTTATCAGCATTTTTTGTTCAAAATTGATGAAACCTATAACCAAGATATATGGCTAAATACTTGTGGTTGGAATGTGGATGTTGGAAGTGAATAAGGATCAATATTTAGAAAATAAAGGCTTGGTGATAAAAATGAAGTTGAAGATAGAATGATAGAATTTTTCAAGACCTATGGCATTTTCATTGCAAATACCATTTTCCAACAACATAAATGGTGATTGTACATTTGAACCTCACCAGACAGAGTGTATATGAATCAAATTGAATACATCTGTGGGAAATTATGATAAGAAAGGGCAATATCATCAGTCAATACAAAGCCAGCAGCTGACTGTAGAACAGACTATCAATTGCTTATATGTAAGTTCAGGGTAAAGTTGAAGAAAAATAAAATAAGTCCCTAAGAACCAAAATAAGACCTCCAGTATATACCACCTGCACTTAGAGACCATCTGAAGAACAAATAGGATACATTAAATCGTAATAACAGGAGATCAGATGAGTTGTGGGATAACATCAAGAAGATCATAAATAAAGAAAGCAGGTCATTAAAAAGATAAGAAAGAAAGAAAAGAGCCAAGTGGTTATCAGATGAGACTGTTCTTGACAACAGACAAGGTAAAGCAAATGGATGAAATGATGACACAAAATAGCTGAACAGATGCCAAGGAGTCCAGGAAGGGAAAGAATACTTGGAAACTGATTATGGTAGAAATTGTACAATACCGCTTGATATGATTGAACTATGGAATGATATGATGTATGTATTAACTCACAATTTAAAAAAAGAAGGAAGAAAACTTATAAAAGGCAGTTGGAGAAGACAAAATATAGCATTACAATAGAATGAATAATGGCCTGGAATTAGAAAGCCAAAAAGAAGTCACACACTCATTCATAAGTATACAAGGGGGCACCCCCCAACACCAGAAGTGCGCTGGGTAGAGCAGAGCTCTTTCATAGTGTGCATTTTCCCCACTAGGTGAGCATCGAGCAACTCACTCAAGCTAGCTCACCCAGTGGCCTTGCCTTGGAAGGTTCTCTCTGGTCAGAGCAAATTCTTTCTTTTTCCAAATTTTTATTTTGAAAATAATTTTATTGGGGGCTCTTATAGTTCTTATAACAATCATACATCAATTGTATCATGCATATTTGTACATATGTTGCCATCATAATTTCCCAAATATTTTCTTTCTACTTGAGCCCTTGGTATCAGCTCCTCTTTTCCCTCTCCCTCCTCCACCCTCCCACCCTCCCGCTCTTGTGAACCCTTGATAATCAATAAATTATTTTTATTTTCATATTTTACACTGTTCACTGTCTCCTTTCACCCACATTTCTGATGTTTGTCCCTCTAGAGGGCAGTGGGGTGGTTGTACATCAATCATTGCAATTGGTTCCCCCTTTCTTTCCCTTCTCCCCAGAATGCTTTCTTAAAAGCAGTTTTGCTTGAACCTCAATTTTTGTGATGGCCAATTTAAGAGAAGAGCATGCAGCTATGAAATTTTGTTTCCTGCTCGGGAGAAATGCCACAGAACTGTTGTGATGTTGAACACAGCTTGCAAGACATCATTTCGGGAAAACTCAAGTGTAAGAATGGTTTCTGGTTTCATAAAAGAAGAAATTTCGATGGATGATAAATCTCATTCTGGATGTTCATAAACTTCCTGAACAGACAAAAAAATTCAACTCATTGTGCATTTGGAGTTTGTTCCACCAGGTCAGACTGTTAATCAAGCTTTCTATTTAGAGATTCGGAAAAGATTTTGTCACAGTGTGTGATGAAAAAGGTCTGATTTGTCGCAAAATGGGGGACTGGTTTTGCCACCATGACAATGCACCTGCTCACCCATCCATCTCAGTATGCCATTTTTTGACCAAAAGCAGCATGCCTCTCTTACCCCACGCACTTTACTCACCTGACCTCAAACCATGCAACTTCTTTTTGTTTCTGGGAATGCAGGAAGACCTGAAAGAACAGTGCTTTGACAACATAGAAGAGGTGAAGGAAAACGGGGGAGGTGCTGTCAGCCATCCAAACAGATTAGATTGAAAAATGTTTCCAACAATAGAGTGGCAGATTTGACAAATGCATTCAGTGTAATGGAGAGTACTTTGACGGTGATAAAGTTGTTTTGTAAAAAAAATGAAATACACAGCTTTGACCAAAAAATTCCAGGTTTATTTTTTTGGGGGGCAGGGGGTGGTACACCTCCTCATATATCAAGCTAAAAGAACTGAATAAAACATTCAAGCCTTGAGCTGTACTATTGAATGATTCCATGAGCAAAATATCGAATGGTGCAGGAAGCATCCGAAGAAGTCAGAAGGAATACACAGGTACCCAAAAGAAGTAGTTGGCATCAAACAATTTCAAGAGGTATGGTCAAATATCAATGGTTTAAAATAAAGACGTCCAAACATCATTGAAGGCATCATCAAAAAAGCAAGGCTCTACAAATTTATGGAATATCAATTGAAATGTTTCAGAAAACTGACCCAGCACTGTAAACGACTAGTCAATGCCAAGACATTTGGGATACATCTGGTCAACCTACTGTAAGACATCTATAATTTGTCCATACAATGAAAGGTGACTGAATAGAATCCAGAAATTATGAAACAATATCTCTAATATCATATGCATGTAAAATTTTGTTGAAGATAATTAAAAAATGGATGCAGGCTGTGGTAAGAGGGATATTATTGCTGATGTCAGATGGATCTTGTCTGAAAGCAGAGACTACCAGAAAGATATTTACTTGTGTTTTACTGACTACGCAAAGGCATTGGCCTATGTGCATCATAAACCACCATGGGTAGCATTTCAAAGAATGAGAATTACAGAAAACTTCATTGGGCTCATGTAGAATCTATACATGGACCAAGAACCAGACATGTGAAGAGAACAAAGAGATACTTCATGGTTTTAAATCAGGAAAGATATGTTCCAGAGTTGTATCCTCTCACCGTACTTGTTCAAATGGTATGCTGAGCAAATCATCAGAAAAGCTGAACTTTTAAAAGAAGAGGGTGGCATCAGATTTGGTGAGGCTGGTTTATTAACAACTTGAGATATGCGAACAGCACAGCCTTGCTTCCTGAAGGTGAAGAGGACTTGAGGCACTTGCTGATGACAATCAGGGACTGCAGCCTTCAGTATGGATTGAAACTTAGTGTAAAGAAAACTAAAATCCTCATAACTAGACCAATAACCAACATTATGATAAATGGGGAAAGATGGAGCTATGTAAGAATTCCGTTTTGTTTCACTCCAGAGCCAGTGCGCATGGAAGCAGCAGGGAAGAAAACAAATGATGCATTGCATGAGGCAAGTCTGCTGCACAAGACTTCTCTGAAGTGCAGAAAGACATAGATTCCACTTTGAAGACTAAGGTACTCCTGACCAACACCACGGTATCTTCAGTCACCTTAGATGCATATGAAACTGGACGCTGAGTAAGGAAGACCGCAGCAGAATGGACGCATTTCAATGATGGTGTTGTCGATGAATATCGAAATACCACAGACTGCCAGAAGAACAGCAATGTGAGACTTCCTCTCACATACTTCAAGCACGTTATCAGAAGAGGCAAGCCCCTGGAAAAGGACATCCTACTGGTACAGTGGGAGGGCAGTCCAAAAGAGAAAAAATGTTGTTGAGGAGATAGATTGACACAGTAGCTTCAAAAATGGGCTCAAATGTAACAATGATTGTCAGGATAGTATATGACTGGGCAGTGTTCCATCCTGCTGTACACAGGAGTCAGAACTTGAGGACCCTTAATAATGACAGCAACACGTGCATGTGAAAGGTGGACAATGGAGAAGGAAGACTAGAAAGAAACTGATGAATGATGGTGCTGGGAAAGGATATTGAACGCACCATGACTGCCAGAAGAACAAACAAATCCGTCTTAGAGGAAGGTTAGCTAAAATGCTTTTTAGCATACTTGGGAAATGTTATCAGGAAAGACTAGTCCCTGGAGGAAAAAGTAGAGGGTCAATGAAAACGAGGGAGACTCTTAAAGAGATGGATGAACACAGTGGCCGCCACAGTGTGTTCCTCACAAAAGTGGCGCATATGGGCAGGACAGAGCTGAATTTTGTTCTCTTGTACATATAGGGTTTATGAGTTAGAGAAAACTCAGGGCACTAAACAACAGTACACCGAGGCAGCAAGTAGTTACTATATGAAATGAAAAATGCCATATACGCATCAATACTCAAACATTTCTTAAAAAGGCAAGGTAGCATCTAAAAAGAAAATCCAGTCTAGCTGCCTCTCATTCTAATATACTCAGAAAAGAATGAGAATGACTAATGAGTGGTGATCAGAGAAAGAGAGTAATACTTTTAAATCTGTGAAACTAGCTTTTTTTAAACCAAAATTATTGATGCCGCTCTTGTTTTCATCGACATTTCGTACAATAAGGAATTTAAACACGTGTGAATAGGAAGAATAAACATTCTTCATGTGACTGCTGAACCAAAAGGATTATGAAAGGCATTTAAGGTGGAGATAAGTATGGTTTTTAAAAATATTTCATAAAAAGTTATATTGAAACTTTAAAATGGTCCATTGGATATTTATTTTCCCTCCTCTAGTAACAGTCTTAAATAAATATAATCACTTTTGGACAATAAAGTGCTTCAACATCCTATACTGAAAACCAATAAAAAATCCCATTCGCCTGGAAATGTTTCTGTTTGGCGGCCAATCTGGTCCTTCCACAGCAGAGTCAGAAGGTGAAAGGTTAAAAGTGCGTCCTTGATTTTAGACTGAACATAAAGTGTAGACTCAGGGTTTTTGGTTTTGCTTTAGCCAAAGGTAATTTTCTTTCTTTGCTCATGTCCTTTTTACTTAAAAAAAAGCAAATTCGCTACTAATGTGGACAGTTTCAGGGATCCAAGTTAATTAGGACATTTTTGTGTATAACTTTTCCACACTGATGGCTGTTTGCCCTTTACATTTATAGGTAGTGTACTCTGGATAAAATCGCTTTGCAAGGAACAATGAAAGGCTGAATGATGGAGGCCATGAGGTTAGTATTGATGTAATAAAAGAAGTTCTTAATATTTTGGCACTTCTCTTCTGTTGCAACGTGTGTTTTTCCTATTGAGTGGGTGATGGCCAAGTGGAATAAGAGAAGCGTGTGCTAATCCACTGCTATTCTAAAGTGACAGTAAAACGCATTTGCTGTGTTTCCCATTTGGATTTTGTAGCCCCTTTGATTCACACCTATTTTTTCCAGATTAGATCTGTTATATTACTTATAAGGCACTACCACATTCAATTCACACATTAAAGCCTTCTGAAAAATACAGCTATTCTAATCACCTGAAATACAATTGACAGTATTAAACCATTGTATTTAAAAATTATTTAATGTTTTAAATTCCATTGGGATCTTTTCTTAATGCATGCTAGCTTCTCTACTTTTAAGACTAGCAGGAATTTTACTTAAAAGAAAACACCAACTTCTTTTGATCACACCAATTTCCCCACCATCTCCCTACAGTGTCTTTTCTACAAAAATATTTATAAGGATAAAACATATCACTGTCTAAGATATTTCCACATTTGTTTAGAACAGGAGTTAGCAAAATGGGATAGCGATGGACAAATCAAGGCTGTGCCTGCTTTTTGTAAATAATGCTTTATTGGAATACAGCATTCATTCATATGTTATAAATAGCCGCTTTTGTGCTACAAGGACAGAATTGAACAGTTGCAGTAGAAGTCTTCTGTCCCACACTTACTGCCATTGAGCCGATTCCAACTCAGAATAACCCAGGACACGGTAGAACTGTCCCTATGGCTTTCGGAGACTGTAACTCTTTATGAGAGTAGAAAGCCTCATCTTCCTCCCGCAGAGTAGCTGGTGGTTTCAAACTGCTGACCTTGTGGTTAGCAGGCCAATGAGTAACGACTATATCACTTGGGGTCCTAATTCTTATGTCCCCCCAAATCTGGCACTTTACAGAAAATGTTTGCCAACTGCTAGACTAGACAATACTTTATTCTCCTGGAAATCTAGCTTTGTAAATTCCATTATTGGTTGTTGTTTTTTTCCTACCTAAAATGGATTCTAAATCAATACCATTATTAACAACAACCAAGATGAGATTTTTGGAATTCCGGCAGCACGTGTGGCTACCTAAGCACAAAATGAATTGGCTTTTGTTGTGAAGCAAAGATAAAATGATGTACAGGAAAATTCCCTTAAGGAAATTTACAGTCTAGTGGAGATAAGTACAACTGCCAAGTTCCAGGAAGGGAAGTATAATCACCTGTATGAACACAAGCAAGGGCGCCTAGGAGGATCAAGAATGCTTCTCAAATGCGATTGCTTTGACATTGAAGAGATGGGAGATGAGCAATGGGACACGGGGTGCAGTGTTCCACGGGTGTTTTGAGAGAGAGGAAGACAATTTAGGAGAGAAAGTGGGGATTCTGGGTGGAATTCTTTCGACATACGAGGACACGATGATGAGAACCAGTAGAAATCATCGTGGCCATAGTTGTGATGGAGAAAAAGGCAGGAAGCGGCAGAGGTGAGTGGGAGTCAGCCGCCCATCGAGCACTTTGTAGACCTGAGGCAAATGAGAAGCTGTCTAAGGGCTGTAGTGAGGAACCAGAGATGCTTAGATTTTCCATTACAGGCGGATTATGCAGGCTACACGTGCATAAAGGCTTAATGAGGACATTTAGAAAGAGGTGGAGAGGACTGTAGTTAAAATCCAGGTGAGCTCTATCAGAGGCTTGAACTAGGTTAATGGCTGCAGAATAGAGAACAATGGTATTTGATAACTATTTCAGGGGTTGAATTCACAAGTCTTAATGACCAATTGGAAAGGGAGATTCCAAAAATGATACCGAGATTTCTGGCCTGGACAGCTTTGCAAATGATGTTTTTTGCAGAGAGAGGAACCCCACAGGGGGAGCGGTGTGGAAGAAGATGACAGCACACATTTGAGCACGCGGTATCCAACGTCTTTGTAGGAAATCCAGGTGGAGAATGCCGCTGCGTGCTTGATGTTCACCTTTCAAACTCAGGAGGGTCGGAGTTGAAGATGCCGATGAAAAGGTCATTAGCATTTGGGAGTTTAAGAAAATCAGTGGCATGAGTGGACTTGTACGCAGATACAGTGAAATTAGAACTAAATTCAATCCTCCAACGAACCCTAATGCTCAGGAGCATCAGTACAAGGAAAGTGACAGATTGAGAAGGGTCATCAGAAAGACAAGAGCCTACAGGACCAGTGGTGTGAGTGGCGAACAGGGAGGGTGGAGGGAGAGTGGGTAGGAAGGAGGGAACCGATTATAAGGAACTATATGTGACCTCCTCCCTGGGGGACGGACAACAGAAAAGTGGGTGAAGAGAGACGTCGGACAGGGCAAGATATGACAAAATAACAATTTATAAATTATCAAGGGCTCATGAGGGGGGGGGGAACGGAGAGGGAGGGGAAAAATTTTTACACCTAGGACAGAACATTTACTTTATTACTTTGTGATGACAAATGAAAAAACAAAAACCTACGGTCATCTAGCTGATTCCAACTTATAGCTACACTTTAGAGGGCTTCCAAGACTGTACATGGTTGTGAACGTAAACAACCTTCTTCTTCTCCTGAGGAGCAAAGGAAGATAGCTGCCCGCAAATAAGCCAGCCCCCTCCAAGCATGTCTTTACATCACGTGAAGTCACGGGACAAGCCCTTTTAGATCCAGGCAGAGCTCCAGCAATGTTCATTTCTTTCTACTAATTCATCTCCATAACAATGTTAGCCAATGTTTTCATATTTCTCAACTTTACTTCCATTTCCATTTGAACTGTGTGATAGGAAATGCTGAAAAACATCATATAGATTTTTAGGTGTTTTGAAATGTAACTTCAATTCAGAGTTACTAAGTAAATTATTATATAACCTGATTATAAAATAAGATTAGCTTATAATTTTATTTTAAATTAGGGAATAAAGTAATCTTATAGAAATTTTAGAGAAAAGAGATAAAGAAAAATCAAAAGTCCCTTCAGAAATACAGGCTATAATTTTGATATTTTTTTCCTGACCTTTCTGTTTCTTATATTTTTCAAATGTTTATAAAGACAGAGATTTAGACATGCCTTTTTCACTTAATGTTATATATTAAGGGTTTTTTTCCAAACACTATATATTTAGCATATAAAAGATTGCATGGCCTCTTACTAATGCAAACACTGCTATAATGAAGCTTCAACTGAATGTCTTACTTTCCATTTTAAATTAGGTTGCTGGAAGTGGGACTACTGGGTCCAAGGAAATAAGATTTTAATGGTTCTCTGTATTAGTAAATTGCTTTTCAGAGGTGTTGTTCTAATTTATGTTGGAAGTGCAATATGGAAAATTATCCCTGCCAGTATTGACTATTATAACATTTTAATGTCGGCAAATCTAATATGCAAATGATTATACCATATTGTTAGCATTTGTATTTCTAGAAAATATTTTTTAAAAACTTCCTTCTGCCCACCATGTGAGTTAACAAGCAGAAAGCATGACAGCAGGTGGAGTTCATGATCCTTCTGGTTATAATCGTTTACCTCATTGCCCACCACACCAGAGTAAAATTCCTGGCCTTAATCTTTAAGCCTTGGACCAATTCTCTGTCTCTCCCCAACCTTATTGCCTGCTTTCTCCCAGTGCATTCCAAGGCTCCCTGTGAAGAATCACCTGGGCACTTGGTTAAGACATGTATGACTGTTCTAGGCTCCATTAGAAAGCCCAAATTGGGATGCCGGGGACGCCCAATTACCTTCTGTACTCATTCCTTCGTATATCCCCTTGGCTTCCTTTCTTTCCAAGAGTTTCTTCTAAATCTAAGGCTTATTTAGGAGACCATTTCTCCCGCACCCCCAGAAGTTTGCATTGATTACGGAAGAAATGAATTCAGTACTGTACTTCTTACTGAAATAAACAGATGTAACTAAAAGTGAATGGCAGTAGTCTTTTCCATCTAAAAGCATTCATTTTGACACCTAGTCTTGTGCGTTTGAGTGCTGTGGTTAAGCGTTAGGCAGCCTGACCCCATCTCTGAAGAAGTGAACTAAATGAGCCACGTGGAAGGAGTGAAGGCCGTGGAGGGATGGGTTAGAGTGGGGGCATGGGAACAGTATCTATGTTAAAGTAGCAAAGAAAGCATGGGGGGGGGGGAGTACAGAATTACTTGGATAAAAAGGAAAAACAGTGAAAATTGCCATCAAAGAAACCTCATATATATCAGAGTGGAAGTGTCCACCACAGAGTTTTCAATGGTTGATTTTGGGGGCAGTAGATCCACCAGTTTTCTTTGTAGGTGTTTCTGAAAGAGCTTGAAACTTGCACCTTTCAATTAGCAGCCAAGAACAGGGACTCCTTGGGACTCCAAAATTCTTCAGGTCAAGTTAGAGATTTTCCCCCCTCATTCCTTTGATTGATTGATTGATTTTCCCCTCATTTCTGTTGTTAAAGCTATTGTAGTCTCAGGTTATCAAACAAATTGGTAACATAAAATACAAATTATAACAATGTTACGTGTCATATTTTTTGAGTACATATCATGTGCCCAGCCTGGTGCTAAATGATTTCTTTTAACTCTCATGGCCCCACTCCAGGGAGTGGGTATTGTTTTGATTCTACTTGTTTTTACAGATAAAACTCAGAGAGATTCATATATTTATCTGAAGTCACATAACTGGCATTTTGTTTTTTGGTGGGTTGTTCTACTTATTTCAGATAATAATATTTTCCCTTTTTTAGAATCATGTTTTCTATAGTAATACCCCAAACAGTGCCAAATTAGGTGACTGCTTAAATACAAATTGAAACACCATGGAAGAAAAAGAATGATTAAAATAGTGCTCGATATGCTTCTTTTTAAAAACAAATGAAGATGAATTTCTTTAACCAAAAAACTAAACACTGCAATTTTCTGGCCCCCTACCTTCCCAACATACACTTGGGAGCTTCCTTTCTTTATGGATCCACATTTTAATTTAAATTATGAACCATTAGGCTTTTATTTTCCTCGACAGTTGGCAAATTCCTCCGAGTCGGTAAGCAATATTGTTTTTATTCCATTGAGATAAGCACATATTTTAAAATGCTAACTCAATGCATTTTATATAGGTCAAGTTGTGGTCAATGTAAAGGAGTGGCTAGATTCAAACCTCTAGTGTTGATGAGTTGAGGCACATCATTGATCTATAACTACACACATGTGTAAGTCTAAGAAGGTCCCCAAGAGGCCTGATACAGAGTCCTCACAACACACATTTTCTCAACTTGAATTATGTGCTTGGACTTAGATTCTTATTTCCTATAAAAGCTTCTGTCCACACTGGATGAAAGCAAGTTAGCAAGAAATCTGACAAGCAGACTCTCAAAGAGCTGGGGGTGGCAGCCTTTCCCTTGCTTCTCCAGGAAGAGGATTTTTCTTTCCCTCCACCCCCGTACAGAAACAGGTTCTGCGTCTCCAACGCAAAGCCTTTATTTCCTAGGTCCAAAACTAGACCACAGAACAAAACAAAATAGCTGTATAGCTACATCAGAAACGGAAGGGGCAAACTAAGAGAGAACCACACTACCTACACCCAAGAGACTTGAAGGCATTGCCACTTGAAAGGCAGTCAAGCAAACTCTCTCCAGGGATGGTGGCTGGCCCTGCAATCACTCACAAAACAAAGATGCTGAATGAGGACTTAAAACACAATACAGTCTAGGTTTCCTTTGGTGGACCACAACAGAGTTGTCTTAAAAGAAGATGTACCTGAAGCACGAGGAAATTGTAAGGCCAGCAAGATGATGTTCTAGCTCCCTTGGAACCCAGTGAAGATTGTTTTAAGATTCCATCAACTTTGTGTGTGAAACATTTTTGTCTCTGTCCCCTCCACCTCCCATCTTAGAGGATTGCTACTGAGACATCTTCCCCCATGACAAGATATTGAACTCTGCTTCTAAGAAAATCCGAAGTGAATTTCATCTGTTACTATTGTTAGTAATCAGTGATACAATGGTTTAGGTAATTCTGCTCACTAAAGTCCAGTTTAAAACCTGTTTTAAGGACAACCATACATTCATAAAGAAAAGAGATACAGCAAATGTTTTACATTAGAAAAGAAGGCTTCATGTTAGAAGCTAATCAAGTTCTTGGAAGACTTACAAATATGCACCCAAGAGCAGCCATGACTCCTTCAACTTGGCTGTCCCTCATGTTCTTCCTGGCTCCCTATCAATCTTTACCTACCTCCAATCTGTGATTATTTTATCTATAATTAAGGAACCATGCACCTCTTCTATGTCTTACACACCTCCCCCTCTAACTCTGAACTTTGAAATGATCTCATAGTTAATCTTGATCCTGTGCATATTGTCAAGGAGAGAAAACGGCTCTCTGGAGGTTAAAATACACATAGTAGACTGAGAGACTAATGCCCCAAAAATGCAATCATATGTATATATCTATCTGTGTGCCTGCAAGGATAACTACCCTGACTATGCAATGTGCAAAGGGCATCTAAGAACATCTTAAAATAATTTTCAATTGTGTTCCAAATTTCAATAAAAAGATATAAACTCAATAAAGTCCATCAAAAAGTAAGACCTTTCTTTTAAAAAAGCATTCTACTTATCACTTCCTTCAGTTTATTTTATTTTTGATGTTAAAATAATCTTAAAAACTTGCTGTCCTCATCCACGTTATGGACAAAGAAGCTAAGTCATCCAAGGAGTTTAGTGGCCTTTGTATAACCACAGATTTGTTCATATTGGAGTGTAACTCAAAGGCCCCAGGTTTTACTTGTTTTTAATTATTTTTAAAACTATACCAGAGCATCTTTTTCAGTCCTTTTAAAAGACAGTATTTTAATATTTTTTGTAAACCTTAATTTCTGAGTTTTGAACTTCTAAGCCCCATCTTTCCACAAACATCTTTTTCTTTAGCATTTTTCTCTTTTCTATCTTTCAAGAGATTTGGTATTCTCAAATGCTTTAATTCCTTTTTCCCCCCATGCATTACACCTTTATATCTTCTTCTCTTTTTTCATCAGCTTCCATATCTATCAATTTCCTTCCTCAACATTTTATTATGTGTCATTTATATTTGTTCTTTACTCTTTTTAAAACAGCTCCCTGTAGTTTCTGTCTCTTTTCCACATCCTTTTCCTTTCTTTTCTCAAAATCATTTTACTGGGAGCTAATACAGATATCATATCATTCCATAGTTCAGTCATATTACTGTATTGTACAATTGTACAATTGCTACCACCATCCGTTTCAAAACATTTTTTCCTTCTTGAACTCCTTGACATCAGCTCCCCTTTAACCCCTTTCCCCTACCTCCCAGGATCCCTTATTATACTTGTTGAATCTGTAAGTTCATACAAACAGGGTTCTGAATGCTGAAAAGCATATAACAAACATTCAAGAGGGCTGCCCACAATGACAGCATGCGTCAGAGATAGAGCCCAGTTTGAAAAGAAACACACACAGTGTTGAAAAGCAGATTGAGCCCCATGTGTTTCTCTTTGCACTTATTCTTCTACAATACTGTTTCTATCAGTACAATTTGAGTCCTTTCTTTACTTGGTATTGCCTCCTTTTTGTCCTGTTTCCCCCTCACTCCATTGTTTCATTGCTCTTTCAACACAGCAGTGAAGGATGTGGTGTGCAAGCACACTCCTTTAGACTCAGTGTGGGGTGGGGAGAAGGGGGCAAATGATGAAGGGAGACACCAAAGAATGTGTTCCGAGAAGGGGAAACATTTTGCTTATTTTTATCTCTGGGGACCTTAATCAGAACGTTCCTTTTCTAATGCCCATTTAATAAATATAAGTCATGTGCATATGTTTCTTATATAAAAGTATCCTGAATCAGTACTGTATGTGTGAAATGTTTCAATTTTCCTAAAGCATTTTAAAACATATTCCAGAGCCATTGTACAAATAGTTGAGGAGCAATAGTATTGATTTCTGAGTTTCATCTGGACACATTTCAAGTATAATAAACACATGTTAAGATTGTTTTGAACATCACTAAAATGTTTTATCAACTTTTTAGATTAGACAACTATAAAATTACCACAGTAGCATCAGAATAAAGTTATTTGTTAAATTATATATTGGAAAAATATAGATGTCTAAGTATACTGTTAGTTTTAGAAATAAATTAGTTTTTTTTCTGGGTGTAAAGTCTTTAAAGGAATTAAGTTAATGTTTACTGTGCTTTAAAGTTTTGAATGAACTAAACTACTGTTCACTGTGCTTTATTAATCACACTACAATAATGCAATGAATTTGGGTATATTTAGTTTTAAGTATTTTTAGAGGTTTATTCTATCTTTATTATTGGGGGGGGGGAAAGTTTCTCTTTGCCCATAATCATGATTCTTTACTCAGTCCCAAGGCTGATTAACTCAGAATTGAAATGATTTTATTTATGATTCTAGACACATAAAAAGCAAATCTGATTGTTACTAAGGATAATAATGGCACAAAAAGAAGAAGTTAAATGAGAAATAAGATAATTCTCATTCATTTTTTGGTCAGAAAATTATATCTCTAAATACTGTTAAATAAGTAAATATGCAAATAATAGTATCATTAACATTTAATTACAAAATTCCTGCTTGCAATCCTGTAAAAGGAGCTGTTTGCGAAGGCCATTCTTCAGTCATTCTATATTGCTGAGCTTGCCTGGTGTTCTCCCAAATGACCTGGGTCCAACATCTGCTCTGAGGAAAGATTTTTCTGGCTCAATAATTAAAATACAATGATCTTGTTACAGTTGGAAAATGATTTATGCGTCTTTATTATACATTGAGCTTTGGCATGGTAGAAAACAGTGGAGAGATATTAAATGCAATTCCATGGGGTCGGAGATGGGTCTAATATTACCTAATATCTTCAGAACTGACCAGATCAAATTAGACACTAATCCCGAGTTAGAGAGCTTGGCTCACACTGGTAAAGGAGAGGGCTAGACGGGGGATATCAGACACTTGAGGCATCAGTGGATCTGATGGCATGAAGGAGGAGCCTTGTTACACACACCTGGGAAAAGGAATGAAACATATGAAATGGTAAAAAGATGATCAGGGGGAAACCTTAGGCACAGACTAAGGAGAAAGAAAATTTTAAAATGCCAAATGCAATAAGGAGATAAACTGAGCTGAAGTGCAACCATCAAAGGACCATGTGACCTTGCAAACAAAAAGGAATCTTTTTTTTCCTCCCAGGAGAGAGACCCAACCGTAGCGGATTTGTTTTACAGACACACATTTGATACCTAAACAAGCTGGTATTCTCTGGGAAGAAGTGCATAGGAGTACTGTTAATTCATCACTGGTCTATTATAACAAACAAATTTGCTTCAAAATCCCTCACTTTCTGGCAATGCCAAATTCTAAAGCAATGTTCATCCTAACATTTGAGCTGGTTGTTGTTTTTATTTGCCATAGAGTTGTCTCTGATTGAATTGCATGTCCAATTCTAGCATAGTTCAGTATTTTGGACAATGCTTTGAGTGTCTATTTAAGTTAATAGCATAGAATCTAGCTTGGTTTCATGTCCAAATCGTGAGAACTATTTTACTTTTTAAATGTACGGAGAATATTAGTTTTGCACGTGTTCTGTGTTGTGGCATTGTAAGAGCACCCATCCCTTCTCCCTGGGTTCTCTGCTCTCGTTTCTTCTGTCATGTCCCTTCTGACCTTCTGAGGTTGTGAGGAGCGGGGTGGGAGGCAAATGCTACCCTTATGATTGTTTGGAGGTATTTGGCCGATGTTACTTGTACATATGTATTTGTGTGTGCGGTAACTATATCATAGGATATGATCGAGTAGACAGGGGACAAAGTTCTGAAAATTTAACTCTCACCAAACACGTGGAGGGAATGAATCACTGGGCTTGAGTACATAGGACCACAGTATCAAGGGCCAATTGGGCCAATTGGCATGTTCACAAAGACAATCTTCTTCATCCTACTTTGGTCAGTAAGCAGCTAGCTAAGAGCGCGCTTAGTGTCTTCTCGTCCAGGGCAAAAGAAGAATGGAGAAATGCAAAGACTCAAGGAAACAACTAGTCCAAAGGATTGATAGCCATGCAAATGACACCCCTTACAGCCTAGAGAGGAGAACTAGATGCTGTGCAGCTTCCGCTACCAACTACAGTCCTGAACACTTTCTTAGTAAAAAGTATTGGATAGAGAGGGAGATACATATAGGGGGGAAATCAATAAAGTAAAAAAAAGATCAGACTTACTGGGCTGATAGAAATGGACAGTCTGTGGCCCCTAGACACCCATCAAGCCTGGAACTGAACACATCCTTAGGTATCAGCTTTCAGTCAAACAATAGAAAGTCCTATAAAGTGAATAAATGATTATTTTCAACACAAGGGACAGTGCTATGTGCAACTGAGAAAGGTTACATGGATCATTTTAAAAAT
The DNA here is from genome assembly GCF_000313985.2 of Echinops telfairi. NCBI lineage: Eukaryota > Metazoa > Chordata > Mammalia > Afrosoricida > Tenrecidae > Echinops > Echinops telfairi. Next base: position 90,456,327 of record NW_022107431.1, on the reverse strand, counting down.
TGATTAGTTAATGAGATTCTTGAAAATACAATGCCCACATGCTTAAAAATATTTCTTACTCTAGTTATAATAGGGATATTTTGGAGAATGATGACTGGATACAAAACTATTCATGTTTATTTCACAGTGAGGTTTAACTTTTTTTCCCTGTGGAATGGTTTTGCGTCTTGGAAAACCACAATGGCTTCGACTGTTAACAACTTAAATGTGGGGAAAGGCGTGTGTTAAGAAAGAAGTAAAAATAGGTCCACATCCTTGGTAGCTTTATGAATCATGAAACAAATTCATGAAAAATTAAGGGAAAAGTAAAGAGTCAGAAAGAAATATTGAAAGGGAATGTGAAGAACTGTCTTTTAAAAGCACTACACCAATAACTTGTTAGCTCAAAGATCGTCCTGGTTCTAAAAAATGCAGATTCTACAAGAACAAAACTGATTCCATTCATTTCCTCCCTAAATTAGCATTCTTTTCTACTTCTTGCACTCTCTCTTCCTTTGAGAGATGTATTCTTTTAGAATACCACTTCATAACCTTGCTAAACTTCCCTCCCTAAACCTAAGTGGGCTGGGGTTCCCTGTCAAGGCCTACCTCTGTCTGTCTGTTAGTTCTCCTGCTCACCCCCAAGACGACCCCAGTTCTGCCACCATCCCAGCAGAGATATTTCCCAGCACTCTGGGGGAATCTTTCACATATTGTTGTCTTTTATTTTCTGCTTATATTTTTGCATCTGTCTTTAAGACTTCCCTGTTGCAATTTGCTTGGCTTTGTTGGGTTTTCCTTTACGTAATTATACATTTTTACTGCAGTGGAATTAACTGTGGCTGTGGTGATCTGTGGCGATCATTGCGTTCTGTGTCAACTCCTCTTTTGTGCTTCTCCTTACGCCTGCTCTCCCACTTCTGGACTGCTCCACCTCTTCCGTTCAACGTTTTCCCTGTTGACATTTAAACTTGCACTGCTATGTGTATTTTAAATGTTTTGTGAGGATAAGTCAGAGACTACAAGGTTACCATAAGAATTTTCCACTTCCCCAAATATGTAGCATGAACTCTGGTGGTCTAGTGGGTTATGACCACTAAGTCAGCAGTTCAAAACCACCAGTCACTCCACAGGAGAAAGATGAAGCTGTCTACTCCTGCAAAGAGTTAGTCTTGGAAACCCACAGAAGCAGTTCTACTCTATCCTATATGGTCACTACGAGTCAAATAAATTTAATGGCAATAACTGAGTGCAAACATCTAGCAGTGAGTGCTTATCAAGTGAATAAATTACATAAATAGTCTGTGAAGAGTCTCTTTTGTTTTCTACTTTTGTTATTAGCTCAGAGAGGATCAGTTAAAATCTCAGTAATATAATTTGAGGGAGGAAAAAGGAATTTTGTGACGGTTTTGGAAATAAATAACCACGATCATACTTGATTATTAGTCATTTATGCTTTGGACACTGTGCTGGGTGCATCATCTTACTTAATTCTTAAACAATATTCCGATAAATTAATTTAAATTACTCTGATTTTTTCGGATGAAAAACCTGAGAGTCCGTGGGTAAGCAACTTCTTTAGTATTACATAGCTAGCAAGTTCTAGGTCTAGAATTTGAATCTGGATAGTTCTGGCTCCAGATAGCTATACCTTGGGATACAAAATGAAAATCAAGATCTGCCCTAAGAGACGTACATAATCTGTCTCCAATCCATCACATTTTCAGTTCCCAATTGAGCTTTTTAATAGGGCTGTGTTTTTCTTTTGTCATTGTCTGGACTCACCGCAACCCTATAGGCCAGAGTAGAGCTGTGTTATAGGGCTTCTGAGGCTGCCATCCTTATCAGAACAGTCTGCCTCAACAAGTCTTTTCAGCTGTGGAGTCGTTGAATGGGTTTGAACCCCCAACCTTGCAGTTAGCAGTCAAATGTTTAACCATTGTACCATCAAACATCTTTTAAAATACAGTAACAACTTTTTAAATATTTCAACATCTTCTGCTTCAAATGGCTTTGAGATTTCAGGATGTGCATTTCAGGTGTCTCTGGTTTAAACTGAGTTGCCCCTACATGGAGGAAGCACAATTGGGGGTGAGGTTGCAGAGAGAATGGAATCCCCATCCCATTCTAATGCTAATGTTGGTTGGGGTCTGTTTTGTAGAGACAAATGTAGGGGGGAGTCAACTGACAAGGATTTATCTCCTGCTGGGTAACCCCAGTAAAAAGTCCCAGTGGGTTAAAAGAGTGCGGAAAGAAGTAACTTCTCAGCTTACTGGAATAGGTACTGGGCTTCCCAGGGAGAACAAATTCACAGTGTTCATGTTTGTCATGAAAATATAATTGGCACTCATAGAGTATTGACTTTGGTCCCAAGCAAGATCCAGATGGTTCGGAAATTTACCCTTCTCTGTTGTCATCCCTCAGTAAGTATTGAAAGTTCAGGAAAGAAAGGTATTTCCTCAATTTTCCTTAAAAACACATCTTTCAAATATTTTCCTGCCCCTCCTTTATATATTTTTGTGCTTATTTTTCAACTTTCTTCATTGCAATTTATTTGGCTTTGTGAGGTTTTGGTTTACATATTTATTTGTCTTTTCTCTAATGGAAATTAACTACGGTAATGATGTTTTTCTATTGTCTTCTGGTCATACTTGGCCTGTTTTTAAGAAATCCTCCCTTCTTTCTGGTCTGCATGAAATCTAACAGTATGAAACTTGCCCTAGCAATTTTATAATGTTGCTTTATAGGGGGGGAGTATATTTTTTATTATGGGACACATGACAGGAAGATCATTTCATTTAAACTGGAATCAACTACAATACTTTCCCAGTAACAATTAGTTCCTAGGTGTACTAATGATTAACAAACTTGGCTGCTAAGGGAAAGGTGAGGATTCAACCCAGTAGGGTAGAACTACCCCTGAGAGTTTATGGGACTGACATTGTTCATTGGCTTCCTCAGCCTTGAAAGCTGAAGTCCTATTTTCTGACCTGTCCTTTGAGCCTATTGGTCCCTTCGGCCATGTGAGTCAGAAGAGGCCTCCAAACCAACATATGACCCTTGGACCTGGGATTTACCAGTCTGAGCAAACCAATTGACCGTATCACTGATGGTTTGTGAGTTCTGTGAGACACTGCAGTGAGCTACAGAACCCAAAGACAAAGACAGGAAGGGGAGGGCTGAGGAGAGGGATGAGAGTTGTGTTAAAGAGGATGAGTGATGCAGCAATTTGGAGAAGTTGGGCATTTGGGACATCTTTAACCTCAGCTTCATAGGAACCAGCTTTGTGCTGATCTTTCTAAAAGAATTTGTTCCTGCAAAACAGCATTAGTCCACTTTGTTTTATATCCAACTTCTGTAACAATGGAAAATAGCCAGCCATCTCGAAGATGTTTTATTTTCCTACAAAAATCTAAACCAGAAGCCTTTTATATTGTAGTCCTAGAAGATCTATGGTATAATTTTAATCATATTTGTGTCTCTGCTAAGACTACTTTCCAAGTTCTTTTAAAGTAGTCATTTCAGACCTGTATACAGTCCCAGTTTCTCTTTAAAAAACACACACAAACTCTTTGAGGACAGAGACCATGTTATAAATATTTTAACATGCATCCTTATAATTCTCAAAGAAGTGACTCAAACCTAGAAATACTAAATAAAGGTTTGTTGGGTGAATATATTTAATTAACACAAACTTATACAAGTGTAGGCCTTACTTTACTAGGGCTGCTCTAAGTGCTAACACCTATTTATTCAATTAAATCTTATAATAATCCAATGACATATTATTTTCATCCTAACTTCAAAGATGAAGGGAATCAAGGCATCTAAGTGTCAAATTATTAGCCAAAAGTCATATAAGTAATAAGTAGTTGAGCCAGATTCAAACCCTGGGGTGAAGTCTGGTTACAAGGGCTGTCTTCTGCCTAGACCCTCTATGAGTAAATGAATACATGAAAGAATAGACAGTCCATCTTCTGAAAAAGTGTTCATACCTGCTTCTGAAAAAGCAGTATCATACCTGCTCTTACTCACACATTATGGCTTTGTTTTAATGTGCTCTAACTCAGCAAAGGAATATACTGTTGTCCATTTTGTACTTTGACAGTCATTACTCTTTTAAAGACTAATGCTTTCCATTTTTCCCCTCTTTCTCTTTTATTCCAATTTTCTTCCAGATTTGGTTAACTGGGACAATTGGGCACATTTTGCTGGCATCAGAACCATCATATATATTGATATTATATGATCTTTTGACAAATACTACCTTCCAAAATTAATAATGCACACTCAATTAAACTACTCAAATAACAAAATTCCAATGACATCAACTTCTACTTGTGGAATACCAATTCCTTTTATTCATAGAGATTATTGGGTAAGATGTGCAATTAAATACTAGAATATAATAGAGATTAGGAGGTTATTCCCAAATCCTTAGAAAGTAAACATTTTCTGAATAACATAACATTTCTATGATTCAGCACTTCAGAGCTCATTACTAAGAATTTATTTAACTACAAAAATTTTAAAAAGCCTCACTGCCACTGAGTCAATTGCAACTCATAGTGACTGTATAAAAATACATGTGTAGTAGGTAGAGTCTTACAATAATTGAGATATGCCTAAGAAAGATGATTTCTTTAGTTGCTTTAAATCAACTTAACACATACAAAACTCATTGGCTAAGTTGGGAATCACTGTTTAGACTCCCTTCATTTCTTTACCTGGGGATTTGTTTTCAGTCCATTGTGATCATCACAGATGTTCTCACTGTTCAAGTTCATATGTTTTTCTGAAGTCCAAAGAGTCTTTGTGGATGAACCACATGTAGGGCACAGGAGTGTTGCAAAAATCCAGGAAGCAGTCCCTGGTCACGCGTGGCCATTTTCCTGAGCTTCTGCCATCTCCCTGAGAAGTTCCCAGCAGTATTATTCCCCACCAGTTGAAATACACACACCTTTCCCACGTTGGAAAACCGTCCTGTCGCCACTCTCCAGACCCAGGAGCACATGCTTCTATTTCCTTCTTCCTAGGGACACTCGGTGTATTTTTTTCTTGCAGAAGACAGGGATTATTTGTAAGGAGTTTTGATCTTAGCAACAAATGATTGTAAGCAATTTCTCTCTTAACAACAAAGTTTCTTTGGACAAGGAAAGTTGAAGGACAGTTCCTGGAGATGAGAGAGCTAATGGGACACTAAACTAAATTAGTACCTAAATTAAACTTTTCCTGACATATTTGGGAAAATCACTCTTACTCTTAGGTTGCTCCTGTATTCACCATGTAAAGATAGCATCATGTTACCTTGCCCAGTTAGTCCTATCAATGTTAAGCTTCAGGAATTTAGAAGCATAGTTTATCTGATGTGCATCTAACTCCTTTCTGAGAATGAGTAGAACGGAGTCTGGTTTATAGAAAAACTTGTGCAGCAAATAAAACAAAAAGAGGCAAGCTTGAACGTTAAAGATTCACAGAGAAAGCTGCAGAAATGAAGGAGGTGAAAAATTAAACACATTTATATGTATAGTAACATTTCATTTCAAGGCAAAAATAATGGTGCCCCTCCCCCATTTGATGAGGGTAGGGAAAAAATAAGCTTACAGTGAAATGAGAACATGTAGATACGTAGAGGCAGCTCTGAATGCTATGTGTAAGAGGTGGGCTGTTTGCCATGTATGGGCTGCAAGAGCGAAAGCAGGAAATACTTAGATGTTAATGCTCAAAGTTGCCCAGCCTTGGCCTCAATCTGGAAATCTCTTACTTTAGATATTGTGAGAGAAACAGTTTTAATTCCTCAAACTATTGTGTATCCAGCTTTTTATCACAACACTCATCACTCCACTAAATCTAAGGGTTCTTTAACTTATCCTCATCCACTTAAAAAAAGAACTGTTCTAATCCTGGTGGTAGGAGGGGTTGTGGGGTCTGGAGGAGGGCTAGCACATGCTGTTGCTAGCAACACTTTTCTTGCCTTTTGATAAACTTCAAGTTTGGATGAGTCAATGATTGCAACTCTCAGGGGGCATTAAATAATCAGTTTGAAATCTGTTTGTTATTTGTATGCCATGTTTATTAAAATTGGTATAAAAGGTTATACTAGGGATTTAATCCCTGGGGCTTTTGCAAATAACCACTATCGTTTAATGGGAAATGGGTGGCATGTCAGTTGTCAACTTTAATTTCTCTGTGAGTCCAGAACCTGCTGCATGCTTTTCTTATTATACCTCTTACACGCGCGAACTGTTTTACACACTGGGATGGGAGCTCTTGGAGAATGGGGGGAAGGAGTGAAAGGACTACCTGGAAAGAATATTTTTATAGGTCTATAAAATCTAGTACTCTAACCTGAAAGAAACAATGATAAGAGGTTGGGGTTATTTTTCCCACCAAAGTTTATAAGTACTTCACACTAATTTCCACGAGACATATTGGCATAGAGTTTGCCATTTACTTCCTCCCTAAATGATGAGTGAAAAGACATCTGTTAGATTGCTACTATATTTCATTGAATTTAAAATGCATCATGATTTTTTTAACCATTAAGAACCATTAAGAAAGAAAAAAAATGCTGCCAATCAGGTTAACATAATACTCTCTTACATTTATTCTTAAAAATAGTCTTATTGGCATATGCGTCACATATCATGCAATTTAATTCCTCAATCATGTTAAGCTTTTTGCAATAATCACCACAATCAATTTCAGAACATTTTCTGCTCATTCTCACTGTTGTTAGTTCCTCATTCCCCAACCACCCCTGCCATGCCCCTGTCTAGTTATAGTCTCTATAGATACTGCCATCCTGGATTTCATATACAGAACATCAAACAAAACAAAACACAATTATGCACAGAAAACAAACAAAACTCCCCCAAATAGTAACTAGACAAAACTTAAAAACCTCAAAGATAAAGCAAAAAATCCTTAAAACTGAAACAACTTTAAAATGAGTCAAAAAGGAGATCAATTGATAAGGTGTTATATGTTAACCTAACTATATCTGTTATAATTGACTTTACAGTGCTCTCTGTCTGATGGTAAGGCCATTAAAAATCTCTCAACTACAATCAGAGGGGATTCACCAGAGGCTTATCTGTGTAGAGACCTTGCAAGTGAATTTTGAACTTCTTTCTGTCATCTATAGCCTTCTACAAACCAGGTGTTCATAGTTTAAGCTCTGATACTGTTCCAACCTTGGGGTTTGGGTTTTATTACTTACAATCATTGTATCACACAAGCTGATGTACTTCTTCCATGTGGACTTAGTTGACACCTCACTTAGATGGGTGTTTGCTTGTCTTTAAGATTCCAGATGCCGCTCTTTCTAGTACCAGGCACCGTCTGGTTTCTTCATCTCACTTTGTTACAACACTCATATCTTCAGTGATCACATCATGAGGGCAAGCATCAAACAGGGTCATATCATAAGAACTAATTGTTCTTATATTGGGGCTAGAATTAAGTGTGAGCCAAAAATCTTGTGTCTCAGCTTCATTTTAGAGACATCATTATCACTTTTAAAAATCATTTTATTGGAGGCTCTTACAGGTATTATAACAATCCATAATTCAATTAGATCAAGCATAATTGTACAATTGCTGCCATCATCAGTTTTAAAACATTTTTGTTCTTCTTGAACTCTTTGATATCAGCTCTCCTTTATGCCCTCTGTTCCCCACCCTACCCTTCAGGAACTATTATTATTATCTTTTTGCATACCTTACACCATATAATGTATCCATTCACCTATAATTCTATTATTCATTCCCCTCAAGTAGGGTTATACAGTCATCATTGCTCCTCTATTCCTGTACCTTCAGGGAATCATTACTCCCGTTACTATTCTGAAGGATTTATCTACCTTGGATTTCAAGCATTGAAAGATCTTAATTATACAAATGAACAAAAGCAGGTTTAATAAGATTAATGAGGTAAAACAAGGACCATAATAGTAAGGGGAGGAAATATTAAAGAACTAGAGGATAGTTATATGTTTCCTCAGTGATATACTGCACCCTGGATGTATCATCCCTTCCTTTTGGCCCTTATGTGAGGGACATTATCTTTCAGATGGATTTTGGGTCTCTACTTTTTCTATGCTCCTGCATGTCAATTTGATTGCTTGTTTTTGAACTTCTGATACCAATTCCCATCAACACCTCATGATTACACAGGCTGTTATGCTTCTTCCATGTGGGCTTCGTTTCTTCCCTGCTAGATGGCCACTTGTTTAACCTCAAGCCCTTAAGACCCCAGACACGCTATCCTTTAATAGCCAGTCACCATCAGCCTTCTTCACCCTATTTGCTTATACATCCATTTTGTCTTCTGTCATTTTGTCTTCAGTGATCAACTACAATGGGGGAACAGGGCACTAATCCACTCAAGGGGAGGGTATTATTTATTTCTCCATAGGAAAGGAGAGAGAGTAGACCTCATCCCAGTGTGCCAGGCCTTGAGGGTGATGTTCCTGCTTGGAGCAGCTTGTTCACAGAGAGGACTACAGGGCTGGTCTCAGCTTGAGACATGACATCCCCTCCCAAATGACAGCACTGCAGAGGACAACACTGAAGATACAGTTCAGGGAGTGCAGCCAGGCTGACCCACCCACATCAGGGCAAAGCAAGAGAGGGGTGCAATAGACCAGCAATGGGAGGAAAGCCACGAAGTCCCTGAGGTATCCTGATTGTAAACTTCTGACTCAATGGGGGACAGAGCTTGGCACCTCATCTGAACTAGATCACTCCATTATCATTTTATCACAGACAACATAATAAATCATCCTCCCTGGGGAAAAAAGTAATTCTATTGATAATGTCATTAATTTAGCAAATGGTAATCAAATTTCAAACACTGCTGAGAAAAGGAAATTATACAAGTACAGGCCAGCTTTAGAGTGCAATACAAGAATTATTGACATATACAAATTAAACTCTTAAAGTGACTGGACACTATTTACCCAATGAGTGTTGGTGATAGGGCAAAACTCATATTAACACTCATTAACAAAGTCAGAACCATGTCCATAAGATTAAAACATCGCATTAGAAAGCAAGAAGGGCATTCAATATACGCTACTCCCAGGCCACCATTCATTGAGCATCCTCAAAGCATGGGATCTGAACCACAGTCCAACTATAAACAGTTCTATTACATTGGGATGGCAGTCATCAGCTTCTTTTTCTTCACACTAGTGTTTCAGCCTTAAGTTCTACCAAAAATGTCAATTCCATACATCTGCTACAGATAAGTTTGAGGTGAATCCCAGTTCACTGAGTGGGATTTCCACATAGAATCCTTGTGGTGTGGCCTATGAAGGATGTTGAGTGACTCAAAATGGTAGAGTTTAAAGTCCCAGTAGTCTACATGGCCTGGGTCAACAAGCATTTGACAGAAAGTAGGTGACAAGTGTCCAATTAGACAATGTACATATATTTATATGTTAAGCATTAAGATAGCAGACAGACTTTGGGCCTCTACTCAAGGCCTCCCTTAACACAAAAACACTTTGTTCTGATAACCTGGCACTCTTTGATACTCACCTTCCCAACACGATCACTGAAGAAAAAATGGGTGCATAAGCAAATGTGGTGAAGAGAGCAGATGGTGCCCAGCTACTAAAAGATATAGTGTGTGGGGTCTTAAAGGCTTGGAGTTAAACAAGTGGCTATATAGCAGGGAAGCAAATAAGCCTACATGGAAGAAGCACACCAGCTTGTGAGATCATGAGGTGTCAACGGGATCAAGTATCAGCTATCAAAAGAGCCAAAACAAACAACTATATTGAAGCAAATGAGGGGGGGTTGGAGTACAGGCCCAAAGCCCATCTGTAGACAATTGGATATACCCCCACAGAAGGGTTATAAGGAAGGGATGATTCAACCAAGGTATAATATAGCACTGACAAATCACACATCATTCCTCTAGTTCCTAAGTACTTCCTCCCTCCCGCCCCCTGCCCCCCACTACCAAGACCCAGTTCTACCTTACAAATCTGGCTAGACCAAAGAACACACATTGGTACAGATAAGAGCTCTCCACACATGGAATTCAGGACAGATAAACCCCTCAGAAACAGTAGTGGGAGTATCAATATCATGAGATGGTTGGGGAAAGGGAAGGGGGGAGAAAGGGGGAACCCATCACAAAGTGACTTGGTCACTGCCACTGCTGAGTGCCCCATTTGCCAGCAGCAGAAACCAACATTAAGTCCAAGATATGGGACCGTTCTTCGGGGAGATCAACCAGCAACTTGGTGGCAGGTTGATTACATAGGACCACTTCCATCATGGAGGGAACAGCATTTTGTTCTTACTGGAATAGACACCTACTCTGGATATGGATTTGTCTTCCCTGCATGCGATGCTTCTACCAAGACTACTATTTGTGGACTTACAGAATGCCTCATCCACCGGCATGGCATCCCACATAGCATTGCTTCAGATCAAGGAACTCACTTCACAGCAAATGCAGTGC
>NW_022107431.1:90390873-90445063 GCF_000313985.2 Echinops telfairi | reverse complement strand
TTTGTAATTGTCAATGTATTTTCTTTTTATGTGTTTATTGCATATTTTTCCTTCATTCAGGTATGATATATAAGATATAATTGGACTGTGTTCTCATTTATATGTATAATAGATGATTGATGATAAGTATAAGTGTGATTTCATCAATGTCCGTAAATTATATATGTATATATGGCTAAAGAATTGTGTACGGGTGCCAGGTTAGCAAGGGGTGGATTGAGATAGTTTATTGTGCCCGCCTGGCTGATAAACACAAGTGGGATTAACCGAAAGGCAGAGAGATAAATGGCTTGGTGAGCCTTGCCTTTCTTGTCTCTCGCTCTGTGATCATCGGACCAGTGTGCGGCTACCTTGCTTGTTCTATGCCTCAATTTACAGGCTACACTTCCTGTGGGATGCCTAGCCTGTGAACTGTGTTGCTATAAGCCGAGGTCCCTTTAAGACATCTCTGGAGCTGGGCACCGGAGGTTGGTGACCTGCTTTGTGATCGGCTGTTATGCTGACATAGCCTAGCTCTCTCTACAAATAGAGGAAGATCTGGTAGCAGACTAGACTTGAAGGACTGCTAGTCTCTCACAACTCTCTCTCACGGACGTGAGTTGCATTGAGCCATTTGTAGTGCTTTATAATTTAACTGTTTATTTCTTGTATTATATATTTATCTGTATATGATTTAACAGTTCATTTCTTGTTGTATATCTAATTATCTTTATAAATAAATATATTAAATTATCAGCAATTTGGTTTTATCTCTCTAGAGAACCCTGTCTAACACAGATATATAGACCCTCTCTCCGAAGGGGACGAGTAACAGAAATGTGGGTGTTGGGAGACAATGGACAGTGTAAGATATTAAATAATAATAACAATATATAATTGATCAAGGATTTACAAGGGTGGGAGGGCGGGAGAGGGAGGAGGAAAAAGCTGATGTCAAGGGCTCAAGTAGAAAGAAAATGTTTTGGAAATGATGATGGCAACATATGTACAAATATGCTTGACACAATTGATGTATGGAATGTTATAAGAGTTTAAAAAAAACCCAATAAAATGACTTAAAAATAAATATGTACATATATACGTACATACACACATACATTAAAAGTTTCTGTTGAGAAAATTTTAAGTGTCCAATTAGGAAGACAGTACCTGGCATATTCTCCCCTTGGGTTCCAGATAAGCATTGTTAAGCATTTTTCCCCCATGGGAGGTTGTTCCACCCTGGTTAGCCATCAACCGTAATGTAAAAGCCTTCTCTAAACATATATGCCTCCCTCCCCACATTTGAACTGAATTTCGAGTATGGTTTGCTTATGACTCTTACACTTATTTCAGTTGTACATTTTATCCTATATTATACTTCTCAGTTTCTGTGATTCTCTGTGTATAATATGACTTCATTTCAGTGCCAACTCACTGTATAATCTTTGTGAAGACACTTGGTGGTTGTTGCTAAGTGCCAATGAGTCAGTTCCAAGTAACAGAGCCCATCAAGGGGACAGGATGAAACACGACCTGGTCCTGTACCACCCTCACAATTGCTCCAATGTTTGAGCCTTTTATTGCAGCCACTATGCTACATCCTTTAGGGTTTTCCCCTGTTTCAACGGACATCTACTTGATCAAGCATGATGCTCTTTTTCAGGGACTAGCCCCTCTTTTAAACATAGTCAAAGTTGAGAACATTTTCATCACCCTTCCTGCCCACAAATGTGCTGGCTGTACTTCTTCAAACACAGATTTGTAGTGTCTTCTCACAGTCCACAGTCTATTCGATATTCTTTACAATACTACAATTCAAAGGGCTAGGTCTTTGATTTTCTTTATTCATTGCCCAACTGTCTCATGCACATGAGGTGATTGAAATATCCTGGCTTGGGTCAGGTGCACCTTAGGCTTCAAAGTGCGGTGTTCGCTTTTGGTTACTGTAAGAGGTGTTTTCCAGAGATATGTCCAATGAAACACAACATTTGGCTGTTGCTTCCATGGGCATTGGTTGCAGATACAAGTAAAATAAAATTCTTGACCATGTCAATCTTTTTGTTTATTGTCATGATGCTATTTGGTCCATTGTGAGGATTTTTGTATTCTCTATATTAAGATATAATCCATATTGAACACTGTAGTATTTAATCTTTACCAATAAATGCTACAGGTCCTTTTCACCATCAACAAGCAAAATTGTGCCATTTGAATATCACATGTGTCTAATGAGTCTTCCTCCAATCTTGATACCTTGCTCTTCTTCATATAGTTCAACTTTTTGGATTATTTATTCAGCATACAGATTGGTAAATAAAATAATCTTAAACCAAGGAGTATCATCTTATTCTGTTCAAACAATTGCCTCTTGATCTATGTACAGGTTCCACATGACCACAATTAAGTGTTCTGGAATTCCCATTCTTTATCAAGTCACCCATAATTTCTTGTGACTCACACAGTTGAGCGCCTTTTCATAGTCAATGAACACAGATAAACATCTTTCCAACAGTCTCTGCTTTCAGCCAATATCAACCTAATATTAGCAACATTAGCTCCTCTTCTACATCCTCTTTTGAATCTGGCTTGAATTTCTGACAATTTCCATGGTTGGGCATGTGCAAACTGAGCAATTACTTCAAAACCACTGCCTGGTTAATAGTGATTGCTAAAATACATGCCAGTTCAGAAGGTAAAATATTTGCATCTTAGAATCATGAAATACATAATTTGGGAATGATTAGAGTTTTCCATTGCAAACATTGCAGAGAGAATGTGTTTACATAATTCTTCATATTCCTTCTATGAGTATACTTTATACCTTTTGAATAAGAGCTTGTGCCAGACCTGTACATTTAAAATGATGCTCTTGTGAATTTTCAATGGCTTTTATCTTTTTTTTTGGTGGGGGGGAGTACAGTAGTAACTCCCTGACACTGTCACACCCAACCCTCTTGCACAGAAGAGTGTTTTACTACCCTTGGCCCAGTAAGAGTGTTTTCTTTCATATGAATCTAATTATATCATTTTGATACATTATTGAAACTTGAGAAACTTTAACTTGCCCCACACCCGAGGGACAGATAGAGTCTGGAGATGAGGTTCGCCTCTTAGTTAAAATTTCTAATCAGATCCTCAAACGCAGTTCATAAAAGTTTCTTCCAATTTTGGATATTTAAAAGAGTCCCAGAGCTGAGTTTGGGGATGGAGTTTAGATCCTTGAGAGAGCCAACTTGATATTAATCAAAAATAGAATTTAATTACAAATCAGAAAGGAATGAAATGAGTTGTAGGGGAGATGATGGCATGCTGGAAGGTGGCATATCCAAAATTCCCAAATCAAACCTGCTGTAATTGAGTCAATTCTGACTCATAGTGGCCCAGTCTAGGGTTTCTGAGACTAATTTTTTACATGAGCCGACACCCTCAACTTTCTTCTGCACTCTGTTGGTGGGTTTAGCCACTGACCTTGGGGCTAGCCAGTCAATACCTAACCCATCAGGGTTTCAAGTTGGTGGGCAAGTGGCTGTGGAAAAGTACCAGTGGGAAGTTTCAAAGTACTTTGGGAACAAGCATCTCTTATGTTCAATTTTACATCGCCTGTGTCTCTATTAGAAGCCCTGGTGGTATAGTTGGATACATATTGGGCTAATAACCTGAAGGTTAGCTTTTTGAACACTTCAAGAGAGAACAATAAGGCTTTCTACTCCCCTAGCGTGTTATAGTCTCAAAACCCGAAGGGGAAGTTCTACTCTGTCCTGTAGAGTCACTGAATAAAAAACAACTTGGTGACAGTAGGTGGAAGCTGTTAATATAGAAATCTTGCCAACTCTCCAAACTTTCTGTGTAATCTGATATACACCAAAAAAGTCTTATAAAGTGTGTGCTTGTTGTATGGAAAACAATAATAGAAAAACATGGAGTGGGTTTCACATTTGTAGAAACTAAGTACATGGACTAGTGAACACTACCACCCCGAATTATTTGGTGGACCCAGGGGCTCAGAGCAATGGGTGAGCATGAAAGCAATAGCTCACAGATAATCTCAGAAATATTGTGGAAGGTCTTTGTGAGTTTCTACAAGTTATAGAATGGAGATCTAAGACTATTTTTCCTATAGCTTGCTTAGGGGCAACTTGTCCAGAATGGCACTGATGAGTCAGGCAGAAAAAACCAGGAAAGAAGATTGTGGGTCAGAGCCCCATGAAGTCGTCAGCAACTAATGAATTCTACAGGACTAGGGGTCTTACTGTTACTCTGTGGCCTTGCCAAAGGCAAAATGAGGAAAGATGATTCAGATGATAACAGTAAAAAAGAATGGATGCTATCAGGAAAGCTCCTGGGACAAGCACATGCCCTTCTCTTAGTGCTCTCTTTCTAGGCACCAGCCTCTTGGCCTACTGGCCTCTGGATTAACCCCATTCCTACTTCTTCCTCGGTTTGATTCAGTCTGCTATAGTTACTCCCTGGACACCAGTTACCCTTCTGATGTGGCCAATATTTGACAGAACACATGGGTTTCATTCCTGTATATATATTTCTCTGCTTATAAGAAGACTCTTTTGTTGGACAATATTTCTGGCCCTAAAGCATCTAGTGCTAGTCTCACTCAAAGAATTCTGAACCACCTATATCTAATCATTAGAGACTAATTGGCCTTTTTTTGAAAGCCTATCTAGCAAGATAATCTTGAACCTTTTTTAACTGTTTATACTCCAAAATATGCCATTTACCGAAGGACACAACAAATGTGAGGTAACATAAGCAAACTAAAAGCAATGTTAAGCCATCTCAAAGATAGCACACAATAAGCACCATGTACTCGGTTTATTTTGGAACACTATAGGAACCAAAATCAGTCTTGAATATGCCCAGCCCATAACCAATTTATGGGAGCTTTGGAGGGAGAAAACGTAAGGGAACGGGAGGATTTATTCCCATCCACAGCAGTTTTCAGCCAAGGCCTTCTTTACAAAATTTCTAACACTTCTTTCTCTACACACTGTTATGGGATTGGGTGAGGGCGAGGGGTGGGGTGAGTGGGACAGGTTGCTACAAAAGAGTTTGTGGAAAAATAGGGAATGTTTGTGTGTATGTACATTTTATATCCTCAATTCATGCATATATGTGATGAGGGAAACTACTGTTGTCAGAGGCCACTGAGTCTGTTTTGACTCCTAACACACTGATGTACAACAGAAGGAAACACCGCTCGTCCCTGCACCATCCTCACCTTTGTTCTCTTGAGCCCATGGTTGGAGTGAAGCTGTCCATCCAGCTTGTTGCGGATCTTCCTCTTTTTCACTGGTCTTCTAATTTACCCGGAGTCATGTCTACTTTACCAAGCACACATTGCTAGTGACTATCTAAAGAGACACCGATCTGCCTTGGAAGAAGTATGGCCAGAATGCTCCTTAGAAGTGAGAATGGTGAAACTCCTTCTCAAATACCTTGACCCTGTCGTCAGGAGAGGTCATTTTCTGGAAAAGAACATCATGCTTGGTAAAGCATAAGGGATAAGAGAGGTAAGGGTTTATATACATTGAAGGAAATAATAAAAATCTCTTGCTAATCACAATGGCATCATAGTATCACCTGATTTGCTGTTCTGGGAAAGACAATCAAGAAGCATGGCATTGCATTCAGGTTCTACAAGGATACTTCAAGAGCTCTCTTGAAGAACAATGCTGTCTGATGTAGGACAATATCTGTCTAAATACAAGAAAATCCAATCAATACAACTATTATTCAAATTCATGAAACAATCACTAAAGCTAGTGATGCAGAAATGGAAAATTCTGTCATCTCAGTCTGAAAGTTATCAATTACCGGTGATTGCAATACAAAAGTTGGAAACAGGAAGGAAGAGTAGGTGGAAAATAAGATCTTGGTGATAGAAACAAAGCTGGAGATTACATGAGAGAATTTTGCAAGAGCAGTGACTTCTACATTGCAAACACATTTTTTCCAACAACACAAAAAACCACTGAACAACTAACCTTTGTTGTTTAGTTGGAAAACACAGAAAACAAATTGACTACATCTATGGGAAGAGATGATAGAGAAGCTCAATATCAGTAGCTAAACCCAGGCCACGGACTAATTATGGAACAGATTGTCAATTGCACATATATAAATTCAGGTTGAAGTTGAAGAAAATTATAACAAGTCCATGAGCACTAAAATATGACCTTGAGTTTATCCCACTCAAATGTCAAGAAAATCTCAAGAAAAACTTCACCCATTGAACACTAGTGACAGAAGAGCTGAGGAGCTAATAATAAGTCCAAGAATGAAGAAAATGTTCTAAAACCGATTCTCGTGATTAATGTACAACTCTCCTTAATGTGACTGAACTATTGAATTGCATGGCATGCAAATCATATGCCATTAAAACGGTTTTAAAGAGCTAAAAAAAAAATAAAAGAACATTACACACGAAGAAAGCAAATGGTCATTAAAAAGACAGGAAAGAAAGAAAAGATCAAAGTGGATTTCAGAAGACACTGAATGTAGAGCAGTTAAGACAAATGGAAGAAATGAGAGAGTTGAACAAAAAATTTCAAAGAGGAGGTCAAGAAGACAAAGTAAAATATTATAATGAAATATGAAAAGGCCATAGAGTTAGAAAATCAGAGAGGAAGAACACGCTCAGCATATCTTCAACTGAAAGAGTTCAATAAAAATGTAAGGCTCAAGTTGAAATCTTGAAAGTTTCTATGAGCAAAATACAGAATGATGCAGGAATCATCCAAAGGATATGGAAATAATATAGTCTCTGTAAACAAAAGAACTAGTTAATATTGGACGATTCCAAGAGGTTGCATATGAGCAAAACCAATGATACTGCAGGAAGAATTCTAAGCTGCATTGAAAGCATGAGCCCAAAACAAGGTTCCAGGAATTGATTAACTGAAATGTTTCATCAAGTTAGTGAAGCACTGGAAGCACTCATTCGTCTATGCCAGGAAATTTGACCAACTGACTAAAAGAGATCCATATTTGTACCCATTCCAAAGAAAGGTGACCCAATAGAATGTTGAAATTGAAGAAAAATATTATTGATATCACATGCAAGTAAAATTTTTCTGGAGATCATCCAAAAATGATTGCAGCAGTACATTGACAAAGAGCTGCCAGAGATTCAGACAAGATTCAGAAGAGGACATAGAACAAATGATATCTTGCAATTTGAGACATACTTAGTGTATTCTTACCTTTTAGTTTTCTAACTCTAGGTCTTTGTACACATCATTATAATGCTTTACTTTGTCCTCTGGACCTGTACTTGGAAATTTTTTGTTCATCTTTCACTTATTTTATAAAGCACTTTTCAGAGTCTCTTTTGACATCCACTTTGGTCTTTTCTATCTTTCCTGTATTCTCAAATACCTTTTGCTTTCTTCGTGTATATTGTTTTTGATGTCCGTCCGAAGCTCATCTGGTATTCAATTACTAGTGTCCAATGCATAAACTCTATTCTCGAGATGGTGTCTAAGCTCATGTGAAATATACTCAATGTCATATTTTTACTCTCATGTGAACAATCGATTATCTGTTCCAATGTCAACCCCCAACCTGGTTTCAATGGATGGTATTGAGCTTCTTCATCATCCCTTCCCATTGATTCAGTTAATTTGGGTACTGTCCTTTCCATCTAGAAAGGTCCACTTGCACCATTGATGTTGTTGTAAAAGTGGTATTTGCAAAGAAGAAATTATTGGTCTCACAATATTTTCTTATTTTGTTTCCAACTTTGTTTCTATCACAAAGGCAATATTTGCCGAACTATTGATCCTTATTTTGCATTCTCAACTCACATTTAAACTTCATGCTTTCACATTCCAAACACCAGCAATTTTTTTAATTAAATACTTTTATTGAGGTCTTAGATATCTTATCACAATCTATACATTCACCCAGTGTGTCAAGCACATTTGCACGTATGTTGCCATCATCATTTTCAAAGCATTCTCTTCCCACTTGAGCCCCTGATATCAGCTCCCCATTTCTTCCCCCTCCCTCCTCTCCCCTCTATCACAAACCCTCGATAAGTTAAAGATTATTAATTTCCTATCTTACATCGACATCTGTTGCCCGTCACCCACTTTTTTGTTGTTTGTACCACTGGGAGGGGGTTCTACATTGATCCATGTGATCAATTCCCCATTTCTCCCCCTCCCCTCCCCTAATCCTGATATCTCTACTATCCTTGTTGGCCCTGATGGGTTTATCTATCCTGGATTCCCTGTGTTGCAGGCTCATATCTGTAGCAGTGTGCATGTTCTGGACTAATCCAATTTGTAAGGTAGAATTGAGGTCATGAGAGTGGGGTGAAGGAAGCACCAAAGAACCAGAGGAGAGTTGTGTGTTTCATCGGTGCTATACTGCACCCTGACTGGCTCATCTCTTTCCTGTGACTCCCCTGTGAGGGGATATCCAACTGTCTACAGATGGGCTTTGGGTCTCCACTCCATGCCACCCCTCCCATTCACATTGAGTATGATTTTGTTCTGGGTCTTAGATGCCTGATACCTGATCCCATTGACACTTCATGATCACACAGGTTGGTGTGCTTCTTCCATGTGGGCTTTGTTGCTTCTCAGCTAGATGGCCGCTTGTTTATCTTAAAGCCTTTAAGACCCCAGATACTATATCTTTTGATAGCTGGGCATCATCAGCTTTCTTCACCACATTTGCTCATGCACCCATTTTATCTTCAGCAATCGTGTCAGCAAGATGAGCATCACAGAATGCCGGAATGTTAGAATAAAGTGTTCTTGTGCTGAGGGAGTACTTGTCCATCTGCAATCTTAATTCTTAACATATAGATATGAGTATATAGTTCTATTCCCCTCTCGTTTTATATATATATATATATGCCTGTATTTAGACCTCTATAAATAACCTATTTCCTTTTTACTTCCCTTTGTCCCAACATCATGTTCTGCCTTCATTCGGGTTTAGTAATTCCTCACTGCTACATTGCCCTTGATTAGGCCCCACTAGGCATCCTACACCCTTCTCTCCATTGATTGTAGTTCACTTGTTGTTCCCTTGTCCCTGGATTGGTTCCCCCCCACCCCCCTTTTCCTCCCACCTCCCCTTCACCTGTAGACCCACGGAACCCTTGTTCCCATTTTTTTCATCTCTGAATTATTTATCCCACCTATCTTATCTAGATAGACATGCAGATACATTAATAAGTACAAAAATCGGGCAAAGCCAAACAAAACAACAACAAACCAAAATGAAAAGAAAGCCACTGACAGAAATGGAAAAGCCTATAAATAGTTCAAGCTCTCTTTGTTGGCCTTTATGAGTGTTTTCCAATCGAGTCTGATGGGGTGCCAAACATGCCTCCAAAGTCTATTTTTTGTATTCCCCAGAGATTTCATCAGATTGCTCCACTTGCTGCTCTGTTGCATGCCCTTAGTGTCTCACCCCCAGCATGATGGAGTCAGATTGTTCACAATTCCCCCACTGTGTCTCCAGTGTTGTCCCCCTTAGCACTATGGTTTAATGAGAGATGTTGTGTCTCTTGGTGGTGCTGACCCTAAGGTCTTCTCTGTGCATTGCTTGCTCCAAGCAGGAACATCGTCCTCAGGGCTCAATGGGCCAGGATGTCCTCCCCTCCCTCTCTATCCCTTTGCCTTTCTCCCATGTGCTCTAATATGATGCACCCCTCTCCCCAAGCTGTAACCCCAGTGCTGTCCTCTGAAGTGCATTCTTCTAAGGGGGTGGGCGTGGGGGGGCGGGACGCATGTTCACATAGTTCGGTTGGAGCCTACCCTGCAGACCTCTCTATTGGTTCTCCGGTATATGCGGTATGTTGTATTCACATCTTGGCCCATCAGGATGAAGCCTGGTCTCTCTCTCCCTCTCCTGTAGAGATATAAATAATACCTTCCCCTAGGGTGGGTTAGTGCCCTGCTCCCCCGATACCCATGCCTCTTTTTTTCTCTTTCTTTCCCCCTTACATTTAGTTGGCTGCCATATATATCCCTGGATTGGGTTGGGCCCCTGCCATAGTAGCTGGACCTCACCACAGGCATGTACGTATATAGTAGCTTTTCTCCTATGCCCCATTTTTTTAAAGCTTACCTCAGTGGACTCATTTTGTACTTGTCCTTTTGTGCTTGACTTACTTTACTTAGCATGATTTCCTCATTTTTCCATGTGGGAATGTGTTTCATGTGCTCATCGTAGCTTTTTAGGGATGTGTAGTACTCCATAGTATGTATATACCACCGTTTTTTGGTCCATTCATCTGCTGATGGAAATTTGGGTTGTTTCCAACTCCTTGCAATTGTGAACTGTGCCGCGATAAACATTGGAGCACAGATGTCTGGCTGTGGTTTGTTTCTGGCCTCCCTGGGTGTATGCCGAGTAGGGGGATTTCTGGGTCGTATGGTAGCTCAATTTCCATCTGTTTGAGAAATTGCCAAATCGATTTCCATAGTGGCTGTACATACCTATAGGTCCACCAGCAGTGGATGAGAATTCCAATCTCACCACAGCCCCTCCAACACTTGTTGCTTTCTGATTTTTTGAAATGGCCTATCTTTGAGGGTTTTAGGTTGTATCTGTTATGGTATCTCATTTCTCTTATGGCTAATGATCAGGACTGTTCAGGTCCTTTGCCCACCTCCTTAGTGGGAAGTTAGTCTTTTTCTTATTGTTGGCTTGCAAAGTATTGTGGATTTTAGTAATAAGACCTTTGTTTCTGATGTGTCATTGCTAAAGATGTTTTCCCAGTCTGTGGGCTCTCTTACTACTCTCTTGGTGAATTCTTTTGATGTGCACAGGTGTTTTATCCCACTTGTCAATTTGTGACTCCTCTGTATTTGTACCCGTCCCAATTTCTGGTAGCCTATGTGTTCCCTGTGCCAATGTTGTCCAGTTTGTCCCAATTCCCTCATTAATGGCTCTAATAGTTTGGGGTTTTACCTCAAAATCTGTGATCCACCTTGAGTTTATTCTTGGGCATGGAGTGAGGTAAGGTTCTCGCTTCATTTTTCTGCAAGCAGGTATCCATGTTTTTCCAGCACCACTTATTGAAGGGGGCATCCACTTTCTGTTTGATATTTTTGGGGCCCTTATCAAAAATCAGTTGTCCGTATCCTGATGCTTTTATTCCTGGGTTTTTAGCTCTTTTCCATTGGCCTGAATATCTGTTGTTATACCAGTACCACACTGTTTTGACCACTGTGGCTGAATAATATGTGCTAATGTCAGGTAGAGTAATCCCTCCCACTTTGTCCTTCTTCTTGGGGAGTTCTATGCTAATTCTGGGCTTCTTTCCCAGAATTCTGAAGTTGGTAAATCAGTTTTTCCAATTCTTTGAAGAAGGATGATGGTATTCTTATCAGGATAGCATTAAACTTATATAGTGCCTTGGGAAGAATTGACATCTTTACTATATAGAGTCTTCTAATCCATGGGCATGGGATATTCTTCCACTTGTTGATGTCACACTTGGTTTTTTGTAATAGCGTTCTATAGTTTTTCCCGTACAAATCTTTTGTGTTTTGAGTCAGGTATATCCCTAGATATTTCCATTTGTGCTTGGCTATTGGAAAGGGTACTACTTTTTTAATGGTCTCTTCTGTGATCTTGTTTGATGAAACACCAGTAATTGTGATTGTATATTGGATCACATTTAAATTTACAAAATTGGTTGAATTCTTCCATGTCTTCATTTGACTACAATCTCAAAACTCACTGCTATCAATTTGATATTGACTCATAAGGACCCTCTAGGATAGGGTAAAATTGCCCCTGTGTGTTTCTGAGACTTCTGAGACTTCTTCCAATGAGCAGCTGGTGATTTGTCACTGCTGCCTTGAAGTTATCAGCACAACTTGTAACCATTATGCCACCAGGTCTCTGGCTATCGCAATGGTACATAAATATGAATAGTTGTCGTATTAAGTGCTTTCCCTTCTAGATACTTAAATATTATCCTATCACAAACAGTATTGCATTTCAAGATAGATCTTTAAGTGTTCCTTTTGGTGGTGAATGTAATACCATTCCTCTTGAATTTGCCATTCTTGGCATATGATTATCCAATTCAAAGAAGCCAATATGAGCCCATTTCAGTTCAACTATACTCTATATATATTCCATTTCATTTTGATGACTTCCAATCTTCCTACATTCACACACCATGTGTTCTACATTCTGATTACTAATGGATGTGTGCAGCATCTCTTCTTATTTTGAGTTTTGCCCCATCAGCAAATGAAGGTCCCTAAAACTTTACTTCATCCACGACATTATGGTTCATTATTCTTTGAGGAAGTAGCTCTTCCTCTGTCATATTATGAATGCCCTCCAGTGTGAGTGACTTGTCTTCAGGTTCTGTGCCTGAAAATGTTCTGCTACTATTCATAAGGTTTGCAGTAGCTACTCCCTCAAAAAGAACCACCTGTTTTTCTTCCTAATCTGTTCTTAGTCTGGAAGCTTCTATGAAACTGGTTCACCATGTAACCTAAGACCCAGACATTCTCTCTCCAGATGCATGTCCTATATTAACTCTCGTAGAGTTGCCTACAGAGTTGTAAGGATGTTCTCTGCAGAGTTCTCTGTGAAAACCAAGGTAACTTAAAGGTCTGCCAGTAATAAAATGAATATTTAAATGGATTACTTATGCAAGCAATAGAATACCATATATTGATCACAAGTAATGAAACCAGTATCTATCTAAATCAATCTATAACTCAGTATAGGTTGATTCCAAAAAATTCTATGCCAAAAAAGGAAAAGAATGAGATTTGTAGCACTCATTATGTAAACTTAAAAATAATAATACTGTATTTTTTCAAGGACTTTCATTTTATAAAAATAAATAAAAGTGGAATTGTAAGGATATACAATAATAGGTAACTATTATTGGAAAGGCAATGGGAAGAAGAGGAAAAAATAATACAACAATAACAAAAACAAGGGGACATAAACAGACCAGTGCTTACTACTGTATCATCAAGTTCAAAGTCTGATTAATGACCTACTCTCTGAGGCGTGGCCCCATCCTCTTCCTCTGTCTACCACAGGAACCTCAGGTTGAATTAGGGGTTATAGTGCACAATCCTTTCCTTTGCTTCATAATCACATTTAAATTATGTTTAGCCTTAGCTTCTATACAGTCTTTAAATTATATTCCAATCATAGTTTCTGAAGTAGGATTGCTGAGGGGACCTCAGAAGTCATTTGATTCCATATTCATTACACAGATAAAGGACTCCAAGTCCCCAAGCAGTCAGGGAATCATTAAGATTCATCTTCGTTGTTTGGTTTCTCTTTATATGTGAACCTTACTTAAATTCATTTGAGGAATGTGTTTGCTTTTCTAAATTCTATCTTTCCTCTAGAAGGGTTGCTTTGAATCCAGAGAAAACGGTGGGTGGGGGGGCTGAAGAGGATTCAATCCAAAACTATTTTAAGTGTAAGACTCTCAGCAGACAATAAAAACATGTTTTTTTAACTTATTTAAATTGCCTGCATCTGTATTTATTTGTTTTCAGATTTTGTACATTCTGTGGGTGGTAGCCCAGGAAAAAACACACAGAGAAATTTGCTTTGGGGCAGCACAGCATAAACAGCATTACTGGGACAGATAGGAATGTGAAAGAAAAAAACAATGGGTCAGCGTCCAGACCCACAGACAGCCCATGCACATGTAGGACCCTTATTCACCAGTATCATTTCCTACCCTTAGGACCACTTCTGCAGAGATCCAAAGACCTCTATTAGCTGTTTTAGCTAACTACTGCTCCGTGTTCTGGTTACGTGTCTATTGCCAAGGAGCTATTTGGGCCAGTTAATTATCCAGCTGCCTGGACTAGCTCACGGTAGACATATTCCAGGGTTTCATCACTCATGTTTGATTTAGTTTCACTTGTCATCAAGGTCCTTGATTGGAGTTTTGTGATTTGGTTTGAGAGAGCTGATTTTTAATCCCGTTGAAACTCTTTGTCATTCATTACATACCTTGCTCGTCTCTCGCCCATAGTGACAAAGTCTGGTGTTCTACAAGGCAGCTCAGAGAAATGGGTGGACCGTTTAGTCTAATCGTCATATTAAGAAAGAGACTAAATGAGACACACATGGTGGTGTTTGGGTGGTATAATATGCTTCAGTTAAAAATGACAATTCCAGTGTCAGAAAGACCAAAGGACCACTGTTTAAATTTCAGACATGAGGAATTATCAAATACCCCCACAGGTTTTGCGAATAAGGAAGGAGAAAAAATAACTTCAAAGATGAGATATGGTTTTCCCTGGAGTTGCTTGTGTTTAGTCAGGGCTTTCCAGGCTGATGCTCTGCAGTGATACGGAGTGCTCACATTTAACGTGCAAAAGCACACACAAACATAAAAATACTGGGTCCAACCAAATGATTTCTCATTACACTGATTTTAGGTTTTCTGCGAGCACAGCAGAGTGACCTGGATAAGCCCTAGTTCTGACTCTCTGCTGAGCCAAAACAAGTCTATGAAAGATCCCTGACAGAGAAGTGTGTCAGGCAATCAGACACGCTACATCATGTCCCCAGTTGCCTGCTAACGTGGGGCAGGACAGAATGCATAAAAAATATGCTTCTTCCAAAGGGAAACCACACCCTCCAAATGTCTTCTTCAGTCTATAGGGTACGTCCCACCCCCAAAGGGTAAGCTATACCCTGATTACAATGAATATACCAGAAAAGATCTTCTACTTAAAAATCTTTTCTGTTCCATGTAGTTCCTCTGGGCAAATTGATGTTTCCCTCTTTGTTTGAGAGTAGATAAATGACAATAGAACAGTGAAACATGAGTATCTAATTCATAGAATCAATATGATTCAATTGTACACCAGACCCTTGTACAAAAGTCTTTGTATCTGTAAACTTTTCAGCACTCATATTAGGCATCAGCAATAACAATTTATTTGGACACGATTCTTACTTTCTCAAAAATATTTGGAAGAATCCTGAGCTGCTTATCCCAAACCAAATCATACTCCCATTCATGTCAAGTTCATTACAACTCATTGCCACCTAATAGGACAGAGTAGAACTGCCTCATAGAGCATCTAAATCTGTAACCTTTAAAAGAGCAACTTCCACATCTTTCTCCCACAGAACAATTGGCAGGTTCCAATAGCTGGCCTTTCAGTTAGCAGCCAAGGATTGTACTCCTTGCGCCACCAGGATTCCTCTGAGTTAGTTAACCCAGGATTGTTTGCTTTTTCACACAAGGAAGAAAGAATTTCAAAGTAAAACAATTAATAGAAGGATTTGCTGCTATCAAAGAAATACAAACCAAATCCACTGCCAATAAATTGATTCTGATTCTTATGGACCTTATATAGGTTCCTGAGGCTATAGCTCTTTACGGGAGCAGATAGGCTCATCTTTCTCCCAAGAACCAGCTGGTGGGTTGGAATAGTCAACATTGTGGTTAGCACTTACCTGACAGCACCATAAATAGAACACTGTTAAAACTATGCCTTTCATTTTTCAAACATACAATTTTTTATTAACCATATATAAAATAAATTATTTTGATCAGCAGTAGATGTAAAACATTTTAGACACACTGAGCAACTGTTATTACTAAACAAAAGTGGGAAAGAAAAAAATGGTGAGTTAGATATAGTTCTTGCTCTCAAGGGATTCCTAGTGTACTTCAGGAAGAAATGCATAAAGGAAAGATTGGTGTACAATTAAAAGTACTGTACACAGTGAAATAATCAAAGAACTAGATAAGCTATGAGTGAGTATATAGTATATAAAACAAATGAAATGCTAAGTCTGTTACCATTAAGTTGATTCTGTCTAATGGTGACCTTATATGTTTCAAAATAATCTTGGTTAAAATATGACAGTGTTAATCTTTAAGGGTGGAGATTACAAATCCTTTTTTATGCAGTGCCACTGGGTCCGTTTGAACTGATAAATCTGGTTAGTAGACTAACGAAAACACGTTTGTGTCACGCATGTAAGTATCCCAATGTGTGCATTGGGATAGTTACAAAACTAAGTGGAAGAAACATTGTTTTTAGAATCAAATACTTTCTGTATCTGTGTTAGATTGGTTTGACTAGAGAAACAAATCCAGTGACACTCATATATGTGTAAGAGAGAGCTTTCTGTTAATAAGTAATTGTATATCACACAAACATCCCAGTCCAGTCCAGATCAAGTGCAAAGGCTTGTGGATTGGATGATGGTAGATGCCTCTCCAGGGGTCTGACAGATCTCCGGCATGTCTCTGAGTGACTCACCAGCAAGATCAAGCAGAGAGAGGGTGGGGAGGAGAGTGGGGGAAAGTTCCCAAAACCCTCTTTATGAGAAGGTCACGCCCACAAGGAGACACCATCAGGCTGTGACCAGATTGGCAGGCTAGACTCCACCCCTACACATTTACATCTTCAAGTTGACATGGAATTATGTAACTGCCACAGCATCTTCTTTGAAATGGCCTTGGGCAAGTTGCTTGGGTAAGTAATCAAACTTACTATAGACAATTAAGCTGATAAAATATGTTCATGATGAACAGGTTGGTCCAAGCAGTCTCCCATATAATCTTCAATCTTTAACTTGAGAAATGCTTAAATTCTGGCTTCAAATATTTTTTAAAACTTTAGCACACCATTTTTCATTTTCCACTTTGGATAAGGAGGTCGTCTAGTCGTTCAGGGGATGGAGACTGTTGTGCCAGAGCTTGGTAAATAGAGCTGAAGAGGCCCAACACAGCAGAAGAAGCATGTCTCTCCGAGGTAACCATCTAAATGATGATGTCCAAAGGACAATTAAAGTTGTCAATACCCATTAACTGTGGAACTAGATGACTTGGAAAGATGCATGCTTGGTTAGTAGACATCAGACATATTACTAAATGTTTAGTTCAGTTGAATAAGCATTTAATTGTATGCTTAATGAAAGTGCTTCTAAACTTCACCTCGGGGTATTGAAATTAAGCATGAGCTTCACCCTCAATTGTTCACACACAAAATTACAGTGATAAATTCAAGATGAATAATTCATTCTCCACAAAATTCAAAGAAATGACTTTTGGAGCTATTGGATATATTCATTCTTTTGAGTGCGATGATGACTTCAGGAATACATTCATTATTTTGACTCTGGTAATGATTTTGACCTGTCAAAATTTAATAAATTTCATACAATTTAATAAATTTCATACAAAGTAAGTGCAATTTACTGTATATCAATATATGTCAACAAAACAGAAAAATTAGTAAGATTAATTTAAAAGCATAAACATCTTATATGAAAAGCTATGGTTCACAAGTCATGTGTAAATGCACTTTTCTATAGTTTTATGTGTTATATGCTCTTTAGTTGATACTCAGGAGATCTAATACAGCTAGTAGAATGACTACAAAGTTTTGAAGTAACTATTTCAAAAAAAGACACTTTTTGAAAAAGTATCATGAAATATCGCTATTTGAAGGCGATGTTGGTGCTTTTACAGCAGAATGCAACTCCCAGTTCATGTGGTCCTTGGTGTTACTGTGGTCCCATGGAGGATGGTAAATCGTGACCAAAAGTCAACTTCCTTCAAAAGCACAAAATTCAGCTCAGATTCATGGGATGGAATTAGATCGCAGCTCTGGAACTTGGAATGCTAAGTCATTTGGCAGATCCAAAAGCATTTGCTCACTGCTCTATACCTTCAGGAGAAGTAAAGCACAACTCGCTCTGCAGTCGCATTGATCCCTGTGAACAACTAAAACCGCCTGATTCTTAACCAATTGATGGAACCATGGTGGCTAAACGGTTAAGAGTTTGGTTGCTAACCAAAGGTCAGTCATTCAAATTTACCTAGCATCGTAATGGCAAAAAAAAGTTCCAGCAACCTGCTTCCATTAAGATTAACCCTCCCACTGCCGTCAAACAAGTTCTAACTGAAAATGATCTTAAATCATCTCCCGCCCCAGCCCCTATACATAACCTGGAGTGTGTCACCTTCAGACAGTTTATGCAAATTGGCTCGTGTGAGGGCTGCACGGTGGAGGGGAGTGTGGACCCCGGACCGGGCCCGCGGGAAGCACCTGTGCAGTAGGGGGGCGGAGTTCATGCCCCCCTCGTGTTCCCCAGAGGGGCTGGACTCAGGTTAGTTTTGGGGGTGGGGGGCTCTTGCACTTTGCCACAGGCACGGGGAGGGTTTGCTCCCCACCCCGTCTGCCTTCCCAACTTGGGTTGTACTTTCTAAGAAGGTGATTCCCTCCCCCTCCCCACCCCAGAACAAAACATGTTGATCATGTGCAATATTTCTTACTGTGCCGATCTTAAATAGAGTTTCCACGGCTTTTAAAATCTTTACAGAAGGACACAGCCTCAGCTTTCTCCCAGAGTGCCTAGTGGCTTTGAACCACCGACTTTGCTGTTAGTAACCCAAAGCTTACTCAGTGAAATTACAGTCTAGAAAAGCCTGTGGGGCAGTGATCCTCTCTCCTGTGTGGTTGTTATGATCTGGAATAGAACAGACTCCATAGCACACAACAATCCGATTTCTCACAGCTGAACTGAGAGGTTATTTTTGTTTGTTTTCCTTTCCTAAATTCTCAACATTTAATATATTGGGATTGTTAAGGCTGAGTCCCAACTTGGCTGGGCAGGATTCTCAGCGGTTTGGGAGCTAAAATGTAATCATTCCCCATGATAAGAGCTCGTATCATTTAATCACATCCAAGAAGAGATCTGCTATGACCTTTCTTTTAATTTCTCAAACGTCTTTAGGGCCTTTATCTTAGCCGCTTCATCTTCATGAAATACCCTTTCTGTATGTTGTGTACTGGCTCCCTGTTGTTTGTCGGCTCAATGTCGCTTCCACGTAGACCTTCCAAACTCATGCAAAAGGACAGCCCCTGGGATCCCTGTCATTGTTTCCTTAATTTAAAACCCTACCTTAAAATTCAATAAGACGTAGGGATGCAACAGGCGACTCTTTGGATCATGGCAATGAATAAACAAAAGACGTTGTTACAAAAATAGCTCCAGTTCTTCTCTCTGCTTTGTACCCATACTTTTTACAATACCAGTTTCTAGATCTTTCTATCAGGAGTGGAGTCGAATTTCTCACCTCTTGAATAGAATGGTCTGATGACTTATTTTGGCCACCCAGCTTGCAAGAGAGACCAATTAGATAGAAGCATTCCCCAGCTGAGCTGAGCTGTTGACTACAGATCCATGAACAAGACCTACAAAGATCAGCCAAGCTGGCCACAGTCAATAAAAGAACCATTCAGTTCATCCATGAACTGTGAGCATTAATAAACAGTAGTTGTTTGAGGTCATTATGTTTCTGAGTGGTTTCTTACAAAGCAATTAAAAAAATGGATATGCCTGGTGAAGCCCTTCCTTAGTTCCATAGATAAATATGGAAACCTGAAAAACACATACAAAAGACATTCATATATGAAAGCAAAGAAGAAAAGCTGGTTATATAAAAAGTATTAATACTTCCAATGTAAGGCCTATGTTTTATTTATGGTTTTATTCCTAATGCTAAGCACACTGCTGCACACATAAAAGTGCTCAAAAAATGGGCTCCTGAGAGGCCAGGTAAAGTATAGCTATTGGTCTCTAGCTGTGCGAAGGGAAGCACAGGGATGAACTAAAAGACACATGGAAACAACTCGTTCGAATGAATAAATGGGTCACATGCACATCTGTCCCCATAACCCTGAGGCCACAAGAACTAGATGGTGCTTAGCGACCAACTGCTCCAAAGGAAGCTGCATTAGAAGGTCATGGTAAAGGGAAAGAAAAGGGTGTCACAAAATGCAAAATCGTAGACGAGGCTGGTGAAACTCCTAAAACCACGGGACTTGGTCAGTATTTGGGCTTGGAAGGGAACTCAATGCTGTGGCTCACTTTTCAGCCAAACAAGGAGTCCAAGAACACTGGCTAGATGCATTCGTCTTAGACTTCTATACATTTGCGCTTGAGAAGACAGCATGAGCCCGGGGGTAACGTTCAGTAGGGTTGGACGTAGGAAAAAGGAGGAATAGAGACAAAAAGTACAAGGAAGAGATGGGGTGGCTCGTGTGACATTGAGGGGATGCAATAAATGAGTTGAAATAGCATGTGTATGATTGGTTGAATGTCAAACTGATTACCTACTCTGTAAACTTTCATTCCATTTACAGTAAGAAGATTTTGTTTTTTGATTTTCTAATGTTTTTGAGGAATAAAGACTGGAAACATTGCTATGCCCGGTCAAGCAGAATTGGAGCAAAGAGAGGACGAACCTCAATCAACTGGATCGCCCCAGCGGCTGCAGCAGCGGACTGAAGCAAGGCAGCAGTTGTGAAGACGATGCAGGATCCGGCAATAGTGCATTCGATAGTGCATTGAGTCACTGTAAGTGACGACAACTAGCAGCAGCAAAGTTGGCCGTGAGGCTGGTAGCACCTCTACACGAGGCCTGATGAATTATGTATCGTAACCCAGGAAAGAGCATAAAACAGAAGTGGTCTGAACAACAAGGAGAAACGACACTGGTGGCAAGGCACAAGAAATTCATCATTTTCTTGATCTGAGCACATGTTTCTCATGCTCCTGGGAGTTCAGAAAGGCCGCCCTTTTCAGTATTTGCACCCCCAGGATCAACATCTGTGTAAATGTGGCAATAGGAAAAGGCAGAGCGCATGAATTCCTGAATTGTTCTCACTGACATTCAGGGATATATTTTCTTGGGTGATTCCAGTTCACAGGTGCACTGGCCACACACTAATTGAAAGAATTATTTTCTTAACATTCTGTATCATCTGCAAAGTCTTTGTGAAGAATATAATTGTTTCAACCAGCTGCTAGTTGTTTTTATTAATTTTTAAAAAAATTCAAACAATGCCGAAGCAGAGAGTGTTTGCAACATTTCCCCCTCCACATTCTTTTGGGCGGTCTAAACTAAACACAACAGCCTACAGCTCTATGAGGCTAAGACCTTTGAAGACCAAAGAGTTGAACTCAGTAAATACTCACAACAAGAAAATATCTTTTTCCTCTCTATTTTTATCTGTACCCTGGGATAGAATGTACAGAGTGTCTTGGGGACACCTGCTGGGATTAGTGGAGCTCAGAGCAGGCCCACTGGGGTCCACACACTCGCCCTGCCTGATGCAGTCAATCCCAAGTGCCCACTCTGTGGGCTCCTTGAAACTAGAGAAGATGCCACCAGTTCCATTATTTCTGTTTGTTGGTTTGTTGCCAGATCCGTCTCTGAGATATTGGCCCTGATACCCAAAAAATCTCTTATGGAGTCAAACCTCTGATGTATCAGACTTTCCAAATGTTCCCAAAAGCCGTGTGTAAATCACTCTGAACTTAAATGTCAGAACAGTGTTATACTACTTTGTCCTAATTGCTTTCACCCTCCTTTTAAGTTTAAGTTCTTCAAAGTGGCAAGTTTAAAAATAAAATTTCATAAAACACTACATAATGAACAAATAAGAGTTTAGCAGGCAGTCATTCCTAGTACAAAGTGGGTGTCACGCCTTTTACATCAGTCACTTAGAAAGTGGCCAGGAGAGTCAAGGCTGAGAATGGTTGATTGTATTCCTAAAAAAAATTAAAGAATACATAGATTAATCTTATAAGGATGAACTATGTTTTTGTGACAATTTAGAGCCTTTGGAAGTGATTACTCTGAGGCCAAAGTGCATATTTTAAGCTGGGTTTTGTGCAAACTTCCCTGAGATTATGGCATTGCTACAACTGAAAAAGTGAGTGTAGTCCGCAAAATGCAAAGCATCCATTCTGTCACATGATTTCCTTACATTAAATTTTTCTTCTATTTTTTCACATTAAAATCAGCAGCAAATTAAACTCAAATGTCTAGAGAAATGAAACACTTGTGCTACAAATTTACACACACCAAATCAGAAAAAGAGAAAGTTATAGTCCTCTTGCTGATTGTAAATCACCAGACTTCTAAATTTGTACACTCATGGTATTAAAGAGCAACTTAACCTTGCTTGGAAGACTTCGACTTTGGCAATTGCCAACATATGTTTATTGTTCAAACTAAAAATTGCATTTCCATTGGGTTTAATATTCATATGCACAGTTCCAGATTCTCTTAGTGCTTAAGCTACTAGGTGGAAGCAGGTCTAGCACTTTTAAAATTACACAGAGCAGTTTAGACAACTAGAATCCCATACAGGAAAGAATATCACCAATCGGTAATATTAAATCGTAGTTAAAATATTAGACTTTTTTTTAAAGACATGAAGTAAGGAAGCAGAGAGATATTCAGAGTTATACAGGGACAAGCTCAGCTTTCAAATGTCAATGTGTGTTACCATCACTCATAGACACCTTTACTAGCAGGCAATCTTTACCGCTAGGTTATTAAAAAGACAGTCATTTGCTTAACTTTAATGTATCAGAAATAAGTCCCCACCCCCACTCAACCACATCAACCGTGCCAGTGAGCCTCACATCATCCATTCCCAGATGCTGGCCTATAAGATAAAACATGGAAATGGTACACTTCCACTTTTTAACATTTCTTTGTAATTGCTTCACCTAATGTAGCTCTCAATCACCCTCATCCTTACTGATCTTCCCAGACCGAAACCAGATGTGCACTGTCATTGTATATCCACTATTTAATGATTAAAAACAAGGGAACTGAATAGCACAGCATAGGGTTGAAAGTCATGCATGCTGATATTGGATTTCCCTCCGTATGCAGAAAAACTGTGTGGAAAATTTACAGAGGGTAGGCAGAATTACCATTAGAATCATAGCTGTCTTTGCCTATATATAAAATAGGGGAACTCAAAGATGTCTTTCATTCTCTCTTGACAAGCTATGCAATCTCTACTTCAAAGTATGCCACAGGACTGAAGTGCCAGAGTCAACGACACGCCTATCAAGTGAGGACAACTCCACTGCTCATAGAGGGAGTGTAGTTTACTGGGCAGCCTGAACATTACAGAATGTTTTCAATAGCCAACATCTTCCTTCTAAAAGATTCAGTTACCTCAAAGAGGAGGCCACCATCAGAAAGGAGTGTGGAAGCCAAAGCCACAGGAAGCTGGGGCCTGATGGGTTTGCAGCAGGTGATCCAGATGTGCACATCTGTTGCAGCTCCCACCCTCCCCCAGGCAATGGCTGGGCTGCAGTCTGTCATGGGGGACAGTCGGCACAATGGGGAGGCAGAAGCACAAGGTAAAATGACATTTGGAGAGGGTTTGGGTTTGGTTTTTTTTTGTTTTTTTTTGAGTTATTATGATATTCTTTGAAATTCCCAGGCATTGTGAAGGGTCTTCAAAGGGATTCTCAACTCCAGAATTTAGTGCTCTGGGCAGTCACCCAGGTACCACAAACTCCCCATGTGTGCATGTCTCCTTTGTTGCCCGTGTCTATACTCCCTCCATGACGTCAAAGGCGTGTTTACTCAGCTTGTTGAAAACGTGTTCTTTGCTGGTCACATTCTTTCACGCTTCTGAGCCAATGAGGCTTCAGCACAGCTGACGGCATTGAGGCCGCTCCCTCCCTAGAAGGGACGAGAGAGGCAGTTGCTTCTGGATTGAGCCAAATGCTACCCAGACAGGCTTGTTTGCCTAAGAAACCCCTTGTTTATTTTTTGTTTCTGTTTTCCTAGCATCTAACCAGTATTCGATTAAGATGGCCACCCCTTGCTTTCCGAAGGTGAAACTTGTGTAACAACTGTTGGTTTTCTGCTTGAGTATTGTCTCTTGGTTGAAAATTATTACAAAAGGGTCCGTTGCTTGGGACCCTGGTTTCAGAGGCAAAAGTAGAATCTATCCCAGAGAGGAGAGACATTGGGCTCTCACCTCTAAGCAAAATGAGGTAATTAAAAATGAGCTATTTTCAGAACTGAGAGGCTAAAGAAAACCCCTGAACTCATTGGGAAAGGCTTACTCTTTTCTACCTACCTCATCCATTCCCAATCTGGAATCCTGAAGTGATAAGCATGCGTATGAGTTACTCAGTTAATTGGATGCTGGTGTCTTTAGCATTATCAAAATATTTAATCAAAATAAGTTACTAGAGAAATATTTTACAAGTTAAATACTATGTCAAGGGTCTTGGCTCTTAAAAACAGGATTACAGTAAAATGTGTCTTTGGTTCATTAACATGAGAATGCTAATTAGTATTTAAAATATAGTGTGTAAGGTATGAGGAAAACCTTTCAAAACATGGCCCCAATGGCAAGAATGGAACGCTGGGAAATGAACTGATAAAATCAAACCACCATGGTAAAACAAACAAACAATAAAACCTTGAATACAGCTTACAGCTTCAAATCAGCACTTGCAGAAAACTAGTTTAGTGATTTTTATGTCATGTTTTTAGAAACAGGAGATGAGTAATTAACTCAACACTGCCAAAAATAGCTGTCAGCATAAGGAATAAACCCCAGATCTTTTTTTATTTCAAGTCCATAATATTTCCTAGAACACTCAAGTTCAGTGAATTTGAGTACAATGGCTCTTTCCTAGAAAATGATCCATAATTCTGAGAATGTGGTTAAAGTCTAATGCTTCCCCAATTACAAGACCATGGATTACACTTTAGGTTTTTAACGAGATAGTAACGTGTCAAGAGGAACAAATCTTATTCCAGTTAATTTTGTAGTATGTTTGTATTTAGACCACCAACAAAATTACGCAATGCCTTGCAAGGATTAGACACAGAGTTTAGATACAGTGCATACATTTGACAGTGAGTAACTAAAAGAGGTTAACAGTGTCATCTTACTTTTAATGAAAATTGAAATCCACAAATAACTTGTAACTTTAAACATCATTTAAATGCTGGCCAGTATTTCTCTCTGTCCAATATTTTTTCTGTCTGAGATTGAAGATCTTACATGAGTTCTGCTGCTTTGGATTTATGCCACGTTTTATGATCAAGGGATGGTGCCAAAACACCATGAAGAGAATTGAATCCATGGGTCAACAGCAATAATAGTTAAATAGGGGGCAGGGAGGAGGCAAGTAAATACTTCACTCAGTTCAGCTGTTAAATGTTAATGCAAAGAAATCATTTTCCACAAATCTGCTATGGACCCGATTTCTAATCTCCTCCTTTTTAGCTTTTGACCCTTACCATGCTGTATTTGATGGCCATCCAACCCAGGATATTCAGCTTAATAGATTTAACCTGAATTTGGGGGGATCCGCACCCCCTTCCTCTGCCACTCGAAGCATATAATTAAACCTCATGGTGAACTGCTGATAACATTTCTAGAAGCTACATTTTCCTTTGGATACAAAGGAAACATTCCTGGAGAATGACATAGCATTGCCGCAGAGCCAAAAGGAAATCATGTTGTGGAACATTTTTTTAAATGACAAAATATATTGTTTCAGGATGATATTCAGCAACGTGTTATATCACTAAGCAGATATTAAGGCTGCTGGGACTGAAATATCATCCTTTATGGCCAGAGGGGGTGTACAGTTAATTGCAATGTCTCTGGGAGAACAGTTGTCTTGACATCATCATACACAAACTCCTTTATCATTACAGATAGCAGAGTGAGAAACTGAACTCTAATTAAAAGATTATATCCTAATGTATGCTATTAAATCTAATTTCTGACAATTCAGAGAAATAGAAACACTGCCTCAGAAACTACTAAACTGATATACGGGCTCCAGGAGCCCATTAGTTAAGTACCGGCTGCTCACAGAAAGGTCAGTAATTCAACTCTACCAGCAATTCTGCAGTAGAAAGAGGAAGCCATCTCTCTGTGTAAAGATTTGCAGCTTCAGAAACCTTAGGAATTAATCCTACTGTGTCCTATAGGGTCGTTATGAATCAGAATCAAGTCAATGGCAGTTTTATTTGGGGGTACATAGGCTCAAACAAAAGCAAAAATCCATAATTCAATGATTACTGTTTCTCTATACTGCATGTGGCACTGTGCAGGGAGCTAGGCATAAAGCAACATGGAGCTTAGTGTATGTTGGAGTTAATTCTTATTGCCATTCAAATAATGTTGACTCCTGGTGGTCTCATGTGTGAGGAACAGAAATACTCCATAGATTTTCAAGGCTGTGATATTCGGGACTACCAAAGCCATTTTCCAAGATACCTCTGGGTGGGCTCCAAAAGACAACCATTTAGCTAGTAGTGCAATGCTTGTTGGCACCACCAGCACAAGGAAGGAAAATAATCAGTAACACATCCAGGTAGATACCTACTTACAATCATGAAAATAACTCTAAAGAAGATGCATGACTAAGAACTACGGACTGCTCAGTTCTTAGTGCAAGGCCCTGTGGAGGATGAGAGCCTAACAAGAAGGAAGAATTCAGAAGAGGCTCATGCACAAATATTGAGAAGGGGTGAGCGGGGACTAGAGAGATGCACTGTGTGTTGGGCTGACTGGTCTAGAGAAACAAATCCAGTGACGTTCATTCATGTATAAGAAAGAGCTTTGTATTAAGAAATAATTATATATCAAGAAAGCACCCCAGCCCAACTCAAGCCCATAAATCCAATGCTAGTCCATAAGTCTCTCTTCAGACTCACATAGCCACATCCAAAGTCAAAATAACTCATTCTCATCAAGTCAATGCTGACTCATAGTGACCCCCACCCCGGTCGGTTTCTGAGACTGTAACTGTTTAAGGGAGTAGTAAGCCCAGTATGTCTCCTGCAGAAATGCTGGTGGTTTTGAACTGCTGACAGTGTGGATCACAGTCCAATGCATAACCACTATACCACAAGGGTCACATGCCAGTGACACAGGATGTTGAGCCAGGAGGCAGAAGGATCACTCACTGGTGGGTGCAGAGTCATGTGGATCCAAAGTCAGTGGAAACATGGAAGGGCACGCACAGCTTTCAGGTTCAAGTGACCAACATGGGGCCACCCCTCAAGGGAGGCAGAGTTCCAGTGATGTTCCAGTGAGGAGGAAGGAGAAGTTGCAGAAAGAGAAGCAGTTTCCTTCACTCTCGTACAAAAGGCTTAGGACATCAAGGAGGTGCCTTCAGGCTGTGACTTGATTGACAGGTTTGATTCCAGGCCTAAGCAGGAGTCTCTAGTTGACATGATCCCTAACTACCACATACAGTATTAAATGCTTTTGTGGGTGCAAGTGGATTTATAGTGCATCCACAACATTGAACTGTGGATTGTATTTCCAAAGCATATTTTATTTATTGTGAATCATAATATTATAATACTGTATGGAATAACCTCAGCATAATCTATTCCTATAATTTTAAAATGAATCATTCAACCAATTATTTATTCATTCATCTATTATCCATTGGTTCAACAAACTTTAATTGGTTGCCTATTGTGGATCAAAAATAGGGTTAGGTGCTAAAGTTACAATGGTGGATCAAGCAGCATCCCTGTAATAATGAAGGGAAGAGCTGTGTAAGCAAATAAAACAACTTCCAGAATTACTGAAATGAGAGATGAACCAATGTCTATGGAACAAATTCCAACTCTGTGGAGAACTGGAGAGAATATTAAAGAAGCAAGTGGGGATCTTGTGCAGAGGAGGAGACAGCCTGTGTTGGCAAAGTGATACCAGGAGAGCTGGCAGGAGACAGGTGGATATGGTTGGAGACATCCCAAGGGAAGAAAAGGGTTGGGATGACACACCAAGTGCCAGAGATTTTATTCTTTGTCAATCTGGAGCTAACAGAGTAGAACCGAGCCTCATCAAAGGGAACAAACCAAGATCTCTTCATTTTCAAATTGAGCTAGGTCTTGGCGCAAATGAATGAGAATAAACAACTAGGATTACTCTTAAACCACTGCCCTATTTTACTACCTAGGCTGCCTCCTCCTTCCGGGGTGAGGCTGCAGAAACTGAAAAGCACAGCATCTTATCACAGCATTATTTATTACTGAGAGTGAGCTATTTGCTACCACTGTTTGGGATTGAATTGCATTCTCTAAAATACGTGTTAGCATCCCTATATCCTAAAACTGCTGATGTAATATAAACCAAACAAAACTCACTGCTAAAGAGTTGATGTGCACTCATACAGGTGCAATAGGACAGGATAGAAGTGCCCCTGTGTTTTTCCAAGACTGGGTCTCCTTACAGGAGTAGAAAGCCCTGTCTTTCTCCCCAGGAGTGGTCATTGGCTTCAAACTGCTAACCTTATAGTTAGCAGCACAACCCATAACCATAAGGCAACCAAGGGCTCCACAATGCAATGTAATATATTGTAATTACTTCCACAATGCAATCAATCCGCTGTCATATTGAAATTGGTTAAATCTTAAAATCACTTTTAAGTTATTCAAGGAAAAGAAAGGCAAGAAATACCCAATCTATAAATATTGTGTTCTGATCCAGCCCTGGCCAAAAGCTCAGTGGAGCTACCTTTGCCAGAAGATCGTGCTGAAATAGAGTCCTCTGCTTAGAGCTCTCCTCTTGTGGCTCAGAAAGCAACTGGTACGGAGGCCAGATCTGGGAACTTAGATGCAGAACCTAGATTCTCAGCACTGTGGGATTCTGTTCACATCTCCTACTCTGATTCTCACCTCAGGAGAACCCAGTGGAGCCCCGCTGGGTTCTCTCTCCTCACTTCACCAATGAACTACACTCTCCAACTCTCCTCTCTGGTTGTGGCATCTCCCCTCCCCCCTAACAAGCAGGCCAACCCAGGGAATTTAGAAGCAGGACTTAGACTCAGGGAACTGCAGGATTGTTTCAGACTTCCCACTAAGTTTTTCGCGCATGGGGATTGAAGCCGAACCTCGCTGAAGTCACCCTTTCCCTGCGCCTGCAATCTCTCCTCTCTGGTTGCAGCAGGTGCCCTCCCCCCCCCCCCCACCACTGAAGCAGGCCAACCCAGAGGATTTATAAGCAGGGCCCAGACTCGGGGCACTGTGGGATTGTGCCCCAGAAGCATGGCCTGGCTCTCCAGAGAGATATCCACAGATATCTAAAGAGGGATCTGTCCCCAGTGAGACAGAAATGCAGCTCAAACCAGCAGCGGGCTTGTTAGATTTGTTCCTTTTATTTAAAAAATTAAATAAACCACAAAGCTCTTTGCCCCTGCCAGAGGAAATGGAACACATCATTTCTGGGTTTCTTGGGGGTGTCCCATCGCCCATGACTAGGCAGCAGACAGATACTGTGATTTCCCTCTGAACAGAAGTCTCTCAACCCCTTGGGCATCCACTATAATAGCCCCTTTCCACCCAGGGACCACACACAAAGAGAAGATAGTTCTGAGTTGTGCAGAAATCCACAATAAAGGGCCTTCTGTTATAAACACATAACTGATGGGCTGCACGATCCCTTCAGTATATACAGGGTCCATAAGTGACTCTGGTGGATTTAGTATATCCCTCACTTACCTCAGCTGCCATACTCTCTAGACCCTGCTTCCCCCACCTTGGTAACACATACTCTCTTTTAATTTAACAAGTAAAAATCACATCTTCCATAACCCTCTTCTCTAATGCATTAAAAATTATTATACTCAACAGGAAGGCTTCCTGTGATTAATACCACCGCCTAAAACTTACTCCTGAGCACCTATGACCTATTCCTCCTGTTCACCCAACTAACACTCCCTCCTCTTCTTCACACAATGCGTTTTCCAGTACCTATCTGATCCTTCCCTAACCGAAAGAGCCACCCTCCCCTACACATCCCAGAAGTCCACGCAGCGACTTCAGGTCCAACACGATGCAGTGAAAGCAACAGTCAACATCACTACTTACCACACAAAATCAAGAGAAACAAAAGTCAATTACTGAAGATTACCCAAACCCAATGGATTACACAGAAAAGGTCCTTAAATTGCCAAATAGAGAATACAAGAGATTGATGCTTAGGGCCATTCAAGAAATTAGAGGATCAATCCAAAAAACAGATGAAAAAATGGAGCTATTACAATCCTCATGCCCAAGAGAAACCTAGGAGTTAAGGAATGACATGGCAGAAATAATGAACAAGATGTACAATCTGACCAATAGAATGGAAGAAATGAA
The DNA here is from genome assembly GCF_000313985.2 of Echinops telfairi. Lineage (NCBI taxonomy): Eukaryota > Metazoa > Chordata > Mammalia > Afrosoricida > Tenrecidae > Echinops > Echinops telfairi. Next base: position 90,415,107 of record NW_022107431.1, on the reverse strand, counting down.
AAACCGAATCAACGAACTCAAAGATTACCTAACAGAATGCAGCAAATGAGAGACACAAACAAACATAAAAGCAAAAGAATCTGAAGAAACAATCCTGAGGAGGATGTGGGATACCATGAAGCAAAACAATATTCAAATTATTGGAGTGCCTGAACAGGAAGAAATAAATAAGCCTACATTTAAAATAGTAAGGGACTTCTTGGAAGAAAATATCCTCAATATCACAAAGAAGGAGATGATAACATTCAGGAATCAGAGAAAGCACCAATTAGATTAATCCCCCCCGCCCCCACCCCCGCGCACGCCCTGAAAACACATCAAGGCATACAATAGTCAAATTATTCAACTTCAAGGAAAAGGAAGGAATCATGAGAGCAGCTAGAGAGAATAAAAACAGTCGCATATAAAGGTAAGCAGATAAAAATAAGCTCAGACCTCTCTGCAGAGACCATACAGTAAAGAAATTGGAGCAACATATTCTGAAAGTTGAAAGACACAACTGAAATCCAAGAATCCTTTATCCAGCAAAGCTCTCCATCAAATTTGAAGACCAAATAAAGTTTTCTCAAATAAGTAAACATTTAAAGAATTTGTAAAAAATGAAACCAGCATTAAAAAAAAATACTTTCCAGTACTTTATGGATAGAAAACGAGCAATCACAGCACACAAACATGAGTGTAACACCACACAGGAACTAATACATTGAAAACAGGACCCAAAACATTACAGATCTAGTGGAGAAACGAAGACAAAAATAAACTCCTCACACACACACCACTCTATTAAAGGGGAAGAAAGGAAAATATCAAACACAAATAGTATGAGATGACAGCAACTAATCTACATTTAGATTTAATTATACTGAATGTCAATAATCTAAATGCACCAATTAAAAGACGAAGAGTAGCAGACTGGATTAGACAACAAAATCCATTTTTCTTGCCTTTAAGGGACACATTTCAAACTCATAGACAAAAGTAGGCTGAGAGTCAAAACATGGTGAAAAATTTACCAAGCTAAGGGCAATTTAAAAAAAAGCAGGGGTGACAATATTAATCTCTGACAAAATAGACCTCAAGGTACAGGATATAACAAGAGATAAAAATGGGCATTACATAATGTTCAAGGGATCAATAGACCAAGAACTCGTAAACATAATCATCATATATATGCCCTACAAAATGCCCTAGAAATTCATCAACCAAATCCTCAAAGAGATGAAAAGAGAAATCACCAGATCAACAATTGTACAGGTGATTTCAATACACTGCTTTGAAAGAAAAGTATTTCAAGAGGTAAGAAACTCACCAAAGAAACTGAAGAGCTGAACAACACAATAGAGCAACCCAATCTCTTAGATATTTACTGAGTTGTTTAACCAATATATATATATATATATATATACCCTCTTCTCCAATGCATGTGGCTCATATTCTAAAATAGATCACATGCTAGGACATGAGGCAAGGCTGAGAAAATTCAAACACACAGCCATCATTCAAACCATCTTCTCTGAACACAGAGTCATAAAGGTGGAAATCAACAATAGAAAGAACAAAAAACAAAGACAAACACTTAGACTCAATAACACACTACTCCAAAAAAAATGGTAATAACCTAAATGAGAGAGGAAATTAGAAAGTTCCTAGAAACCAATGAGAATGACAAAACAACATTCCAAAATCCATGGGACACAGTTATCAGAGGTCTGATAATGCAATAATGCATTATAAATGCAATAACATAGCACCTCCAGCAAATAGAACAGTCAACGTCATAATCCTTCCAACAGCAAAAGAAAAGAAACCATAAAAATGTACTATGAGACACCTCAAGATGTGGAAGAATCTAGAACGCATTATGCTAGTCAATCATGAACGGACAAATCCTATATGAATCCACTGCTGTAGGAACAAGCAGCAGAGTAGGCACAAGCTCAGACTTGAAGGGCATCCAGTCTGCTGGCTCGGAGACCAGACAGCCTGGTAGAGAGCCTGCCTGGTACCAATGAACCATACACCATCTATTCTAGGTAAGTATAGGGTAGGTCATTTGGCCTGAGGACTGGGATCAAATTGTTGTGGGAGTAGGGAGAGATTGTCTGCTGAGTGGTTTCCATGTGGATCTGTGCCAAGGCCATACGTCAATCACTGTGATCCGTTTCCCCTTACTCCCCTTGCCCCCTTCCCTTACGGTCCTAGTTTCACTACTCCCCTTATTGGTCCTGAGGGGTTTATCTGCTCCGGATTCCCTGTGTTGTGGGCTCTTATCTGTACCATGTACATGTTCTGGTCTAGCCAGATTTGTAAGGTAGAATTTGGGTCATGATAGTTGGGGTTGGGAGGAAGCATTAAAGAAATAGAGAAAAACTGTGTGTGTCATTGGTGCTATTCTGCACTCTGACTGGCTCATCTCTTCCTTGTGGCCTTTCTGACAGGGGGTGTCCAATTGACAACTGACTGGCTTTGGGTCTCCACCCTGCCCTACCCCTCATTCAATAGATATGGGTTTTTTTGTTTTGTTGTTTTGTCTTTGATACCTGATACCTGATCCCGTCCCAACACTAAAGATGTGAAGCAGTGCCACTTAGTTCTTATGATAAAGCCCTGCGTGATGCTCGCCGTCAGGAAGTGATTACTGAAGGAATACATACAGAAAAGTGTAGTGAAGAAAACAGAGGGTGCCCAGCTATCAAAAATAAGTGTGTTGGGTCTTAAAGGCTTATATTCAAGCAAGCAGCCATCTAAGTGAGGAATCAACTAAGTCCACAAGGAAGAAGCAAACCAGTCTGTGTGTTCCCTGGATGATAAATAACAAAATCCAAATCTAAAGGAGGAAAAGGTATCAGAGCTTAAACTGTGAACACCCAATTTGCAGAGAGCTTTGGGTGAGAGGGGGAGTCCAAAATCCATTTTCAGGTCCCTCTATAGATTCAGCCTCTAGTGGATCCCCTCTGACATTGGCTGAGGGATGTGAATAGCCTATCAGACAGAGACTAATGTAAACTCGATTATGGTAGATGTGATTAGGTGAAAATGTGGTACCTAGTCATTTGATCTCCCCTTTAACCCATTTGGAGCCCTGGTATTATAGTAGTGACACATTGAGATTCGATCCACAAGGTTGGCAGTTTGAAACCACCAGTTGCTATGCGGTTCTGTAAAGAGTTACAGTCTTAGAAACTCAAAGGGGCAGATCAGCCCTGTCCTGTAGGCTCATATGAGTCGATCTCCACTCAATGGCAGAGAATTTTTGGCCCATTTTGAATGTGTTCTAGTTTTCAATATTTCCCGCTTTTATCTCACCAGAGGTTTTTCCCCCTCTGGCTTATTTTCATATTGTGATTGGTCTTTTCTTTCATTCATTTATTATATTTTCTGCTTCTAGTTGTTGTTCTTTGGGTTTTGTGTGTGTGCACGCGCATGTTTTCTAGTACACGAAGTGCAGGATGGATAGATGGATAGAGACAGTAACTGATGGAATGGCTTATTGGGGAGACCATGGAAGGGGGCAGTTTGGAGGGAATTGGGGAGCAAATAATGAATACAGGAAGGGGGAGGATGTTCTAGAATGGATTGTGATAATATATATATACAACTCCTTTTAAGACAACTGAACTATGTGTAATATGTGACATATCTCAATAAAACTGGCTACAGGAAAGCTTCTCTTTTTAACTTACTATTTATCCAAAGAGGACTCCTGGTGGAGCAGTGGTAGGTCTTGGGCTGTGACCTGCATGGTTGGCAGTTTGAGACCACATGAAGCTCCGGGAGAAAGACTGAACTTTCTTTACTTTCATAAACAGTTGCAGTCCCAGAAGCCCACAGGAAGGGGAGCACTATGAATCAGCATTGACTTGAGGGCACTGAGTTTGGCTTGAGTTTTTTCTTTATCCAAGGGCACAATTGGTAAAACCTGGAAATATTCAGAGTTAAACCTGAATAAAGAAATATTCAAGGGAAAGCAAAGATTCATGTCTTACCACAAGTAACAGTTTCATTGTCATAATGTAGAATCAAAATCTTTATTGGAATGAAATAATTAAAAGCCGAATGAGCCAAGCCTTCTTTACTAGAAGGAATATGAAAGTGTAACTGGAAATTAAATCTTCCTACTGATCCCAATGCCAGTTCCAGCTTGTTGATTTTAATGGGGAAGTATAACACTTGGAAATATGAAAACACAGTGGGTAATATTTATATGAAATCTTCAAGAACCATGGTATTTTGCTCATGTGGAAGACTATGGCATTTTGCCTAGATCAAGGAACCAACAGATTAGCACATTAACACTTTTAGGAAACATGCTTATAATTTTCTTTGAATGTGGTCTTTGACTTCTAGGAGGAATACCTAATGATTTCAAACTGACAGATTACTTTATAAAGCATTTATTTTAAAAAGTATTGATTGTTAAGAAGCTTCTAGCATTATGGTATAAATATGGACTTCACCTTAGGACAGGAAAGTTCCACTTGATGTAGTTCCAAAACTATAAATAAATGACTTTTACTATAAATAAATATCTTTTAACCTAGTAACTATTTTAAAAAATATGCTATAGTCTTATAGCCATGTTAGCTTCTGGTTGTTTTTTGCCACGTTGATTCAAACTCATAGTGGCCATATGTACAACAATTGACACTGTATGGTCCTGCGTCACACCCATAACCATTGCTATGTTTGAGCCAGCTGTTGCAACCACAGCGTTAAATCATCTCCTTGATGGTCTTCCTCTTTTTCACTAACCTCCTATGTGCCATGAATGGGTCTAAATGCTATATGTGCTAGAGAAAAGTTGTACATTTCATCAGTGCTATACTGTGCTCTGACTGGCTTGTCTCTTCCTTGTGACCTTGTAAGGAGATGTCCAATTTTCTACAAGTGGGCTTTGGGTCGCCACTCTGTACTCTCCCTCATTCACATTGATATGATTTTTTTGTTCTGGGTCTTTGAATTTTGATACATGATCCCATCAACACCTCATGATCACACAGGCTGATGTGCTTCTTCTATGTTGGCTTTGCTGCTTCTCAGCTCGATGGCCACTTGTTTATCTTCAAGCCTTTAAGACCCCAGATGCTATATCTTTTGATAGCCGGGCACCATTAGCTTTCTTCACCACATTTGCTTATGCACCCATTCTGTGATCATATTGGGAAGGTGAACATCACAAAATGCCAGGTTATAAGAACAAAGTGTTCTTGCATTGAGGGAATGCATGAGTTGAGCAAGGTCCAATGTCGACATGCTACCTTAATATTTAACATATAAATGTAAGTACATAGATCTATTTCCCTGTCATTATACATGAATATATTTACATATGTACATGCCTGGTTTTAGACCTCTATAAATGTCCTTTGCCTCCTAGTTCTTTCCTCTATTTCCTTTTACTTTCCTCTTGCCTCACTATCATGCTATGTCTTCATTCAGGTTTCAGTAATTCTTCATGATTACATTGCCCTTGATTAAGCCCCACTAGGCATCCTATGCCCTTCTGTCCATTGATTTTAGTTCACTTGTTGTTCCCTCATCCCTGGGTTGGTTGACACCTCTCTTCCTTTCTCCCATCTCCCCCTCTCCCATGTCCCTCTGGAACCATCAGTCCCATTGTTTTCTTCTCCGAGTTGTTAATCCCACCTATCTTATATTGATAGACATGCAGAGACAATAAAATAAGCGCAAAAACATGGCAAAGCCAAACAAAACAGCAAAGAGAAGATGAAACAAACAAAAACCAACAAAATAACAACAAAAAGAAAGCCAATAACAAAAAAGGAAAAGTCTATAAATAGCTCCAGGTCTGTTTTTTGACCTTTAGGAGTGTTTTCCATTCGAGTCTGATGGGGTGCTGTAACATGGCCCCAAAGTCTATTTTTGGTATTCCCCAGGGACTTTATTGCTTTGCTCCCCTTGCTGCTCTGTTGCACACCTTCAGTGTTTCACCCCAGTGTGATGGGGTCAGATTGGGCACAATTCCTGCACTGTGTCTCCAGTATTGCCCCCATAGCACTAGGGTTCAGTGAGGGATGTCGTGTCTCGTGGTGAAGCCGGCCCTATGGTCCTCTCTGTGCATTGGCTGCTCTGAGCAGGAATATCATTCTAGGGGGTTGGTGGGCCAAGATGTGTTCCATTCACTCTCCTTCCCTCTTAGTTTGCTCTTGTGTGCTCTGATCATACATGGCCCTCTCCACAAGCTGTAGCTTCAGTGTTGTCCTCTAAAGTGCATTCTTTGGGGTGGGGGGTTTCCACATAGTTGGATGGGACTGGCCCCACAGACCTCTCTATTGGTTCCCTGCTACATGCTGGTGTGCTGCATTCATGTCTTGGCACACTGGGTTGAAGCCTGGTCTCTCTCCCTCTCCTCCTGTGGAGATAAAAACAATACCCTACCCTTGGGTGGGTTAGTGCTATGCTCCCCCACCCTCCACCCCTCACCACCACCAATGTCTTTTTTTTTTTCTTTCTCTCTTTCCCCCTCCTATTTAGTTGACTGCATATGTATCCCTGGATTGGGTTTGACCCCTGCCATAGTACCTGGACCTCACCCCAGGTGTTTCATTTTTATGTACATAGGGTTGCTATGACTTGGAACTGACTAGACAGCACCTCAAAACAACAACACTAATCTCAATCTAAAAGTAAAATGAAGGAAGCACAGAGAAGCTAGCTGATAAGTGAAGGAGCTCAGATTTAAACCTGGAGAGGCTAACTCCAGACCCTTCTCAAGGAGACTGTTACTGGCTTCTTTGTTATTAAGCAGAGTGGCATTTCCCCTTAGTTTGTCCATATTTTTCTTACCATATTTTCTTCCTGACACCATATTTTATCATATTGAAGAACCCACATGGAAATCAAGAAATAAGTAAGCTAAGACTACATGAGAAATGACTCCATTCCAAAAACTAGAACATAAGTGACTAGATTCTTCAAACATCTTTCCTCTTTCAACCTTCAGCTGGTAAACTAGGACAGTCCTGAGAATGATAATGAATTTTGTTCTGCATAATTAGAACCAGAGAATTTGGTATATAATTTTCTCTTTGTGTCCAATTCTTAACTTCACTGGCTTTTATATAAAAAGTTACAACCACCTCTCTACCTAATTTGGTGAGTTATTGTATTAAATTATTGTTCCTTTCTTTTTTTCAGTTACAAGACTTGTAACTGGAAAGAAAAGAATTCTGAGTAGAGGTGTCTAATGGAAGATGCATGTAGATCAATCACTTACAAAGCTATGAAGTGCATTTTCAAAGGTAAAAAGGATGAGAACAGAAAGCCCCAGGATGGCTGCTATGGTAGCCCAGGTAAAAGAAGATGAGCAAAGCATCCAAGATAGTATACCATGTTTCCCAAAAAGTAAGACATCCCCCCAAAATAAGACCTACTTGCAGTTTTGCGTCTCACTGAAATACAAGGCATCCCCCTGAAAATAAGACCTCCCTCAAAATAAGCTGCCCTGAAGCTACCATAACTCTGGACTCTGGACCGTAGCAGCGGGCGCCACCGCACAACTCACTGTTGGCTGCAGCGCAGCTGGAGCAGACAGGAAGTGCGAGGTCTGTTTTAATAAAACAATAAACTATAAATGTGTACCGTATTCTTCTTCATGGAAAAATAAGATATCCCCTGAAAATAAGACCTAGCACATCTTTGAGAGCAAAAATTAATATAAGGCGCTGTCTTAATTTGAGGGAGACAGGGTAGTAAGAATGGGAAAGATGGGGAACATGTTTTTAAATTAGATGTAATGATGGACTGAAGTGCATATGGTTAAAGGAGACAGAATATGCAGGCATAGGCTGAGTGGTAAAAATGAAAATTTTATTTTGGAACAATTTAAGATTTTTGTCCTTATGGGTGAAGCACATAAATAAATCCAGTACATAGTTCTATGAACTTGAAATCCATGGAGAAATCTGTGAAAGAGTTATGATTAAGGCTTCCCCCACCTGCAGGTGACAGACATGAGAATAGATGTGGTCACTTAAGCAGAGCCCCAAGTGTGAACAAGTAGTGGCTGAAGGACAGAACTCTCAGCAAAGAAATCTAAGGAGTTCGGAGGTGGGGGTGGTAATTGAAGATGGTGAGATAGTTAGTTTATTGTGCCCACCTGGCTGATGAACACACATGGGGTTAATTGAAGGGCGGGGAGATAAATGGCTCGGTGAGCCTCAACTTTCCAGTTCTCAAGTTTCTTGCTTTCTGAAGGCTGGACCAGGATGCAGCTGCATTAGCCAGTTCCATGCTTCATCTGGCAAGGCTCACTTCCTGCAAGACATCCCTGAGGAGAAGCTGCACGGACCTACCCCGATGCAGCCCTGGGTGCTGGAGCAGCCGTGTGGAGACCCCTGCCAGTGCTGAGATGCTTACACATTCATGGACTCTGTTTTGTGAGATGGAGGAGGACTTTGTGGATTGGTGTCAGACATATGGACTAACGTTGGACTTGTGGGTTTGGGCAGCACTGGGTTGGGATGTTTTCTTGATGTGCATTTAACCTTTATATAAAACTCTGTCTTATACATATGAGTTTCTGTGGATTTGTTTCTCTAATATACCCAGACTAGCACAGATGGATAAATGTTTTTCAATGATAATGTGCTAGATACAGTTCATTAATATTGACTTTTTTATCTTTCTAAATTTTCCTTTGTATTACAAGTGTTAAAACTCTAGAAATTAGATCTTCCCACCTTTCTTTGCTACTAATTAGATCTTTTGTGAATCTTTCCATTCAGTGTTACATGAGGAACTACACGCAGAAGAGGAGAAGCGAGCGTTCCCTAAGAGCATACACTGGAGCATCAGTAGGTGGTGAACTGGAAGTTGATTAGTGGCTACTGGTCATTGTGAAGAATCACCATTTCAGTGACCAGACTTTAGAGATTATTTTCAGTGTTTTACTGTGATTTTTAAAGCTAGCGGTACCTGTCTTAATTTCATTCCCTTTCAATGGTTAAGAAAGTCTCTAGTTTCTTATATCACATCCATATCACTCAAAACACCTACAACCTGTCATGGACGTATAGAGGTAAAACCAATTTCCGACAGGGTGAGAATGAGTAGTACATGAAAAAGGAAGAGACAGAGAACTCAAAAATCAATGAAAAGCCATATCAGATGTCGACTGAAAGGGGAGACAGCTCAAAATAATTTGAATGGGGGTTTGTGTGTGGATGTGTATTTTAAGATAAGACAGACCTGTATGTATTTATAAACTGAAAGTAGGAAGGTCAAGTTGACAATATAGGATAAAGTAACTGGGATGGAGGAAGCCAGATCCCAGATGAGATGGAAGGAGTCAGAGTCAGGGTCACTGATGGACAGTTTGGCAGGAAGAGGAACTTTATATTCTTCTAAAATTCTAGCGAGATAAAGATTTTAAGTGAATTGAAATATTGAAATAAGATAGATTTTTCTCTTAAGAAGATTTCAAGTGCAGAGGACAGCTGTCGTGGGATGTTTTGATTACATGCCTTCTAATTTTGGTAAGCAAACTTTAATTTTTCTTGGGGAGTCACCTCTCTTCTATATTTAATCCTCTGATGTTGGAACGAGTCACATGACTCAGGCCTAATTAAATTGACATATCAAATTCTGCTGCCCATAATAATTGGCCCACGCTTGAGTCTCAAATGGAGATAAGAGGCTGTGATGGTATATTTGCTGGGCCTCTGTCGGCCTCCGAGCAAAGGATAGGCGAGACTTCAGTGACTACAGTCGTGTATTTCCGTGGTGAAAGAGCCTTTCTGAGAATGGAGTTAGATCAGAGGGAGTAGAGTTAGAGAGACTGAGAAAAAACAGGTCTTGGTAACAGAGATCAAGCCCCTGCTCTGAGCTTCATTTGAAACCAGACCTTCTCGACTTTTCAATTAGTTGAACTAATAAATTCAACTTTTGCATAAGCCAGTTTGGGCCGATTTGCTCTCGTTTATTGAAAGAGTCCTAAACCTTAGAGTGCAATTGTCTGCTGAAAGTTAAAGGGGGAGGAGGGACTTTCTATATTTTAGTGGACTGATAGCATAAACAGCAAAGGGAGAGATCTGAACCAATAATCACCCAGTTAGGCCATAAAACAGTTCAGTTTGGCTGAACTCAGCCATGCTAATGTCAGGCCAGAGTCAATAAGTTGGATGTTTAATGTTCTCTGTGGCAACTAAAGGAACTGAATTTGTTTTTTCATCACTTGTGTTTGTGAAGTATGGACAGCCTTTGGCTGGGCTTATGCGACACCTAACATCTGGATAAAAATTGAAAAATGTGATGTCAACCATGTGTTTTGTCAAACACAATTACAAACCCCTGGGTAGTTAGAAAATATCTAATAATTGTTTCAGATTTCATCTGCATCATGTACACACAGCATTTGTGACTTAAAATTTTCACAGAGTTAAGGAACATAATCTCTGCACCCATGATTCCTCAGTTTTACAAGTCAGCCCCCAGCCCAACTGTGATGTCAGCTTTCCCTCTCTGCTTAATATTCCCCCTGTGCAGTGTTTTCTCAATGCAAATGCATCTAACTTTCAGCTCTATGAGCAACTGTTCATGTTGGGGTCATATGGCTTATATTTCAACTCTGTGACACATAAATAGGCATAGAATTTAGGATATTCAAGTTGGAAGTTGAAGGCAAATTTGAAAGGGCAAGATCAGGCCTTTATTTTACCAAAAAGAGAACTGATATTTAAGAAGACTGAGTAATACATGCAAAATTCCCATTGCTAGTTTGTGGCTAAGTTGGGGCTTGAAACCAAGATTGCTACCTTTATACTACCCTGCCCCTCTGTGTGTCATAACTGGCTTAGAAGTAAATGTTGTTTATATTACTATTTTGCTATAAGAGCTTTATTGCTGTGGATATAATGAATAATAATAATAATATCAATCCTACTACCACTGAATGGAGTCCAATTCATAGCAACCCTATGCAGGATTCCAGAACTTTACAGGAGCAGACAGCTTTGTCTTTCGTCCCTACAGCTGCTGGTAAGTTTGAATCACCAACTTCTGGTTAGCTGCCCAAATCCAACTGCACAGCACCACCAACGACCCTAATGGATATGTTTATAACTACCCAAAATAGTGTCGGCTGTATCTAACGCACATCCCTCAGAATATCCAGAAGAGCTCAATGCTCAGAAATAGGTTTCTTTATATTATTAATAACATAATTAATATCCTTTCCTATTTTCCCACAACTCCTGGAATTTATCATGCAAGTGTTTGTCTGTTTATTCCTACTTTGTGGTCCAAAATTGAATTGAATATAACAATCAAGTATAATATTATCTTATGTGTGATATGTGGGAGAGGTGTATCTTTATTTCATAGAAAGAGATAAAAGGAAGCTTAAACCTCAGCCTCCTGATAGCAAGCCCACTGCTTTTCCTTTGCAGAAAAGCTTAGGAATGCAAAGGCATTTATTCAAGCCTTAGGGAAATTTTGACCTTGTGACTTCTTGCTCATTAATTCATTGAATTAGAGTTATGATACAACCAAGTATTCCATAATAAAATTTCCATGACTTCACTTTGTTTAATCATTATCATAAATTCGAATGATGTATGGTCACATAAACATGACTAGGAGCTGACCATTGTTTAAAAAAAAGTTAAATAATTTCTTTTCAACTAATTACATAAAATGTTTTATCATTTTCTCCATGTTTTGAAATTAGAATCAAGATTTCAGTTAGAGTAACAATTACTAAAAGGGAAGCTTGACTCAAAATTTTAAAGCAATTAGCTAAAAGCATGGAATTAAAGGAAAATTATATATGCTTCTTCTTTCTAAGTTAGGAAAGAAAAGATAGTCAGGAATTAAAAGAACATTGTCTCAGTTACTGAGTACTGCTTTAATTAAAATTCTACTAGGATGGCTTTAAAGAACAGAAATTCACTCTCTCACATTTTAGGAAGCTAGAAATCCAAATTCAGAATGTTGACTCTAGGGGAAGGCTTTTTAACTCTCCGTCAGCTCTGAGGAAAGGTGCTTGTCGCCTCTTAGGAACTGCTTAATTCTTAGGTCTGCCATTTCTTGGAGATCTCCATGTGTCTTGGTATCAATGTTGCGCTGGATGTAGGAGTTTCAATAGTGCAGGCACACCAATATGAAAGGACACAGTAGATTATATTTTCTTGCTGGTAGTAGGCCCCTCTATTCTCTGTTGTCTTCTTTCTCCTTTTATCTCTTGAAAAAGGTGACAGAGGCCACCACCATGTCCCATGAAATGATCTTCCCACTTGTTATCAGCTCATATCAACAGCTAAAACAAGCCCAGTGGCTGTCTCTGGGACAAACCATCAATTGCTCATTGGTATGTTCAGGTTGAAGCTGAAGAAAATTTACACAAGTCCACAAGAACTTTTATGACTTTCAGTCTGAATTTTGAGAACATCTCAGGAACACATTTCATGCATTGAACACTGAGGGAAGACCCGATGAGCTGTGGGGTGACATTAAGAACATCACGCACGAAGAAAGGAAAAAGGTAATTAAAAAGACAGGAAACAAAGAAAAGATGAATGTGGACATCAGAAGAGATTCCGAAACTTGCTCTTAGCATAAAGCTGCTATCAGCTGCCATCCAGGCAGCTCCAGCCCATAACAACCGTATGCAACAGCAGACTGAAACACTGCCCAGTCCTGCTCCCTCCACACAATTGCTCCCGTGAGCCCATGCTGCAGCCATATGTCCATCCACCTCACTGAAGTCCTTCTTCTGTTCCACGGCCGCACTCCTTTATCAAACATGATGTCCTTTTCCAGGGACTGGTCTCTCCTGACAATATGTCCGATGTATGTAAGATGGACTCTCCACATCCTTGCCTCGAAGGAGCACTCTGGCCATACTTCTTCCAAGACATGTGTTTGTCCTTTTGATAGTCCACGGTACTTTCTTATTCTCCAGCACCTCAATTTAAACCCATTAAATCTTCTTTGTTCTTCCTCATACAATTCCAACTTTCACTTGCATATGAGGCAATTGAAAATACTAGGGCGCTGGGTAGGCACACCTTGGTCCTCAAGGTAACATCCTTGCTTTCCAATACTCTGAAGAGGTCTTGTGCAGATCCATCCAAGGCAACATATCTGTTGATCTCTTGACCGCTGCTTCCATGAGCATTGATTGTGGATACAAGAAAGACAAAATCCTTGGGTCAGATCACTTTTGTATTTAAAGCAACATCCTTGTTTTTGAAAACTTTAAAGAGACTGGTGAAGAAAGCTGATGGTGCCTGGCTATCAAAAGATATAGCATCTGGGGTCTTAAAGGCTTGAAGGTAAACAAGCAGCCATCTAGCTCAGAAGCAACAAAGCCTACATGGAAGAAGCACACCAGCCTATGTGATCATGAGGTGTCGAAGGGATCAGGTATCAGGCATCAAAGAATAAAAAATCAAATCATGATGAATGAGGGCAAGGGTGGAGTGGGGACCCAAAGCCCATCTGTGGGTAATTGGACATCTCCTTACGGAAAGGTCATGGGGAAGAGACGAGCTAGTCAGGGTGCAGGGTAGCAACAAGGAAACATACAACATTCCTCTAGTTCCTAAGTTTCCCCCCAACCCACTATCATGATCCCAATTCTACCTTAAAAATCTAGCTAGACCAGAGGATGTGAGGATGTACACTGTTACAGGTAGGAACTGGAAACATAGGGAATCCAGGGTGGATGATCCCTTCAGGACCAGTGGTGAGAGTGGTGATACCGGGAGGGTAGAGGGAGGGTGGGGTGGAAAAGGAGAACTGATTACAAGAATCTACATATAACCTCCTCCCTGAGGGGATAGACAACAGAAAAGTGGGTGAAGGGAGACATCGGGCATTGTAAGATATAACAAAATAATAACTTATAAATTATCAAGGGTTCCTGAAGTAAGGGAAGTGGGGAGGGAGGGGGAAAATGAGGAACTGATGCCAGGGGCTTATGTGGAGAGCAAATGTTTTGAGAATGATGATGGCAGCAAATGTACAAATGTGCTTTACACAATTGATGTATGTAAGGATTGTGATGAGTTGTATGTGCCCCTAATAAAATAATTAAAAAAAACTTTAAAGGACTTGTGCAGCAGATTCGTCCAATGCAATGCATCTTTGATTTCTTGTATGCTGCTTCCATGAATATTAATTGTGGATCCAAACAAGATGAAATCCTTGACAACTTCAATCTTTTCTCCATTTATCATGATTATGTAGAGACCCAATTGTGAAGATTTTGGTTTAATTTACATTGAGTTGTAATCCATATTGAAGGCTACAATCCTTGATCTTCATCAGCAAGTATTTCAGGTCCTCCTCACGTTATGTATTCATTCTGTATGCTGAGAAAACAATTAGAAGAGCTGGATTACATGAGAAGGAACTCAGTGGCAGGATTGGAGGAAAGCTTATTAATGACCTGTGATATGTAGATGACGCATCTTTGCTTGCTGAATGTGAGGAGTATTTGAATTTTTTCTTGAGTTCAAGATATGCTGAGCCTGTTCTTCCTTTTTGGTTTTCTAACTCTAGATCATTATGTATTTCATTACAGTATTTCACTTTGTCTTCTGGGCTGTCCATTGGAATTTTCTGTTCAGCTCTTTGATTTCCATATGTATTAGTTACTTTATGATTCCATCAATTGTCTGTCAGTTTGTCATGCTGTGGTGGCTTGTGTGTTGTTGTGATTCTGAAAGTTATGTCACTGGTATTTCAAATGCTAGCAGGTCACCCAAAGTGAACAGGTGGGAGCAACCATTTTGACCCCCAACACTAAAAATGACAGCAATGATGGAGAAGAACTCTGACTCAATGGTTTATCTATCCCACAGCACTGAACCGCCCACCTCCATGCTTTTTCAGTGAGTAAATGAAACAAACTTCCATCTTGTTTAAGTCACTTTTATTTTTGGTTCTCTATCAGTCAAAATGAAAATGACTGCTCCAACTCAAATCTGTGTATCTCTGTCAAGCATGCCCTACACATTACAAGTAACCCATACACTTCTGTTGGCTCAAGTTAGTCAAACCCATAGCTCCTTGTAAGACAACCATGAGCTTAAATGAAAATCAGGAATTCTGTTACTTATGCAAAAGGGGAAAATCAGTCTTTATCATACTGACAATATCATAGCACTAGTAAAACATTCACTGGGGATAATATATATAAAAATGTATACTCTCTTTGATGCAATTTAGGTTTTACAGTATTCTCAATGAATCTATCGTCTAAAGAAAAAGATGCTCCCTTACATAATGTTCTTCCTGAGTATTTCCGAAGAATCAAAGTACAGATGTGACCGTCATAAGAAGGTCTCTACAGACGTCCCACTAAGAGAGCCTCTGCAATGGACCAGCCACTAGCTTGGTGAAACTCATCCTAGTGTATGTTTGGAGGCCAGATCTCTCAGCAACTGATGACTGGGGCAGGTGTGTTAAGGGGAACCTAAAACTGAGGGACTCAGGAGACCCTTGATGACTGTTTTTAACTCAAAGACATAAAATAGTTTTGCTGAAATAATTTCAGACTGTACATCAGTCCAAAATGTTTCCCCAGATCTTGTCTTCGCCCAGTCTTCATCACAAGGCAGAATCACCTTGTGGTCTGCCTGCTCTCCCAGCCTTCTCCAGCTCTCTCTTCATTTTCAATCCACACTCTCTTTCTTTCCAAAAAGTATCTTTGTGTATGCAATCTGATTTGACATGTACATCTTGCAGGATCTGGGTTTGAACTGCCAATCTATGGTTAACCACAAACAACATCACTAGGGATATACACACACACACACACATCTATACATATATAAAATAACCTTTTATAATTTGTATCCTTTTAGAATACTCCTTTGGAATTTATGCAAATTATGCATATCATATATTCTATGTGATATTTTATTTGATAATATATATTCAATATAGTATTCTATATATTATATATTATTTTAGAATATGTATTCTTTTATAATACATATATTCTTTTCTTTTTTTCTGCCAAACTAGACTTGGTAAACCCATCTTCAGAACTTTGGTATATGGCCACATTAAGCTCCAAAAATTCATGTTCTCCCATAGAATATTTTTAATTATATCAACAACTAAGTGCTGTGTAACATTATTTATGTCTGTGTATAATGGTCACATTACTAGGTGTGTAAATACATAACTAGTATAAATAGTCTACAGCAATATCTGTTAAATTCAACATTATATATACATATATAAAGATTCTTCACTAAAGGCCTTTTAAAATTTAAGCTCTGTGTCCATTCATTACGCAAATACTGTGCACCTACTATGTGCTTGGTGCAAATTTAAATATTGGAGAGATGGAAAGGAATAAAGTACATCTACCCTCAAGGACCTCCTCATCAATCATGGAGAAATACCTGACTCATTGCACCAAGGACCAGGATCCCTTCACCACAATCGTTCACTTGTCAGTGGAATCTTGCAGAGAAAGGACCAGAGACTTAGTCCCCAAAGAGGTCTGCTTGTTAAACAACCACAGGTATACTTCCCAAATTCCCCATGGATGTCAGTTTATACACAAAGCAACCTAGACAATCATAGAGAAAAGTTGCAAAACTAAAAACATACATGTCTTCATTCTTTCTATCAAACACTTCAGAATAACTCATATGGAGAGATCTCAAGAGAACTGGGGGTAAGGAAAGAAGTGTAGCAGGTTGCACATCGGAGTGCTAACCTCGAGGTCAGCAGTTCAAACAGCCAGCCGCTCTGAGGGAGAATGATGATGCTTTCTATTTGAGTAAAGAATTATGGCCTCAGAAACCCACACGAGTTGTCTTACCCTGTCTTCTAGAGTTAATATGAGTCAGAATGGGCTCAATGTGAGTTTGATTTGGGGGTTAGGAGGAGGAGGAAGCTGGAAGAACGACCTGCCCACTCAGACTCTGACACAGGCAGAAGTGTGGGCAAGCCAGAACACAGCCATAATCACTCAGAGAATATACTGGAAAAAGGAAGGTACTGAAAACTAAACTCGGGGATAAAATAGAGCTTTCACTCCCCCAGAAGAGTCATTCTAACAGGGCTTGGGTTCTTGGCCTTGTTTTAAGCAGCTCGTGGTGAAAAGTAGAAGTCGTGCTTCATGAATATCACAAGGAACCCCAGGGACAGAAGCTGCAAGGGACAAGGCCTGTTCCCCCACAGCAGATAAAGGGGAGACCCTTCACCTGGAGCCAACTTCCTGAATTCCGACTTCTAACCTCCACAGCAGTGAGACAGTAAACTTCCGTTTGTTACAGCTACTCATCCAATTGTGGTATTTCTGCACAGCTGCAGCAAATAATTTATCAAATTTTGTAACAAATTAAAAACTTTTAAAAGGAAATGAAATTTCACTGATGCAACTAATTTCTGAATTAATTACAATTTTATACAGCATATATCAAACTCATTTAACAGCAAAACAAGTTGTTGAGTGGTTTATATATTTAAATGCCCTTAAAGTAATACAATTGCTTTAGCTTGCAAAAAAACATTAAATTATGACTCTGTCTTAAATTTTGCCAAATGGTTTTTCTTTTTCAGCTGAAATTTTCTATTACTTTATACAACATTACGTAAGGAAAGAGCAAGTAGTTGTGAATGGCAGGGTTTCAGAGAATATTAAAAAATCCATGAGACTCGACAGATCCTTGAAAGAACACAGGGCCCTTGCCGAAACTTTGAGATGTGCTGTTGTGTGGCACCCACGCCTCCTAAACTGTTCTAATGGGCCAACGTCTTTGGAATTAAATGCATTGGGGATGGATCCCTGAATCCTGATAAGATGCAGGAAGGAACGGGGAGAGCGGATGTCAGGGACTACTTGACCTCCGAGGACCCCCGTATCGAAAGAACGGAAAGGAAGAGGACGGGACCCAAGGCAGCCTTGGCGACCTCACAGCCGTCGAGACAAAACCTAGCAGATTGGCGGATGCCAAACATAAACAGTTAAAGACAAACATACCTGAACTAATGAAAAAAATAAGAACGAAAAAACCCAACGAGCTTATGGCTTTCTCCTGGGCAAGAGAGCACGCAGGGCATCCGTGGTAGATACAGATGTCTGGGAATGTCATTGCCAGTTATCCCCGAGGGTTGCCGGAGAATCTCCCTCGCCTGTGACATCACGGAGTGTGGGGCCTGAGGGGGTGGGCAAGAATACATCGGGGTGCTGCTCGTTCACAAGTTCTTTCTCTCTGAGTGTCACGGTGAAAGCGCTGGTTTGCTCGCTTTGAGCCCTCTGTGGGAGACAAATGGAGCAGTCTGCCTCCTTAAAGAGTCACAGGCTGGAAACTCTACGGCGGCCTCCTCCGTCACACTGGGTGGCTGTGGAGTCCCAATCCAATGGAGGGCAGTTGGGGGTTTTGCCTCTGAAAGGCAGTGCCTCGGCAGACTGGGTGGGACTCGTGTGGCTCTAGTAGTGGGCTCCAGTATGTCTTTGTTTCGCATCTGCGAGTGGGGGTGGAGGGAACATGATTTGAATTCTGTGACTAGCAGAATTCAGGCAGGTGTTGGACAGCTGAGCTAAGCAGCTGAGGCGCGTTGAAGGCCTGAGTCTGAGAGAGGCTGCGCGGTGTGCTGGGAGGCCGGGGTCGCCAGTGGGGCTCGGGAGTCACCTTCACAGGAGGGATAGTCCCCTTTCTAAATCATGAGTTTTGACGCCATCTTTTGTAACACTTATTCTAATGAGCATCGTGTTCCTTGTTTGTGAACGTCGTCTTAAAAGAATATGAGTTTTCTAAAACCAAATCTACTTTTCCCTCTTCCCTGGGTAGGGGATATGCATCAGATGCTCGGGGAGGTGAACTCATGGAAGACAGACAATTGCAACAGGTCAGGGTAACGTTGCCCTCCGTTGCTTCTACTTCCCTATTATGAACTCCCTCCCTCCCTGTTTTTGTTGTTGGGCTTATGTGTGAGTGTTGGAGAAGAGAGAGACACAGGAGTCTCTGTCTTTCAAAATGTCCTTTGTAAAATTGATCAGACACTTCGAAGAAGTTAAATCAAAGAGCTTGCCTGCCTAATCATCATTCGGAGTCTTCTCAATCTAAATCACAAGCTTCCTTCATTGTTTGGGAGAGACATCACATCATGTGGGGTTCTGTTGCCTTCCTCTAGAATCATGTATTGTTTTTTCCTGTATTCTTTTCCTGTTCCTCCTTTGAAACAAAGTAACATCCCTCCCCGAAGCATTCATCTGAATTCATTTGACAAAATGTTGTTGCGCATCTCATACAGACCCATCACGGTATACCTGTCCTTGGCGAGAGAAGCAACTCATCTAACGTCAATTGCCACTCTCGGAGGCTGTACTGGATCTGGGGTGCCAAGAGATGGATCAGTGCTCCCTGCACATTAAATGTGATGTGTTTAAGCAGGTGGGGTCCTCACTGTGGTGAAAGGGTTGCAGGACAGTTTGGTACTCGAACATTTCCAAAGCTGGACTCCCAGGTTCCCTATAAACTCGTCCTACTATGACTGATACATAGAACCACCTTCTCACACATCCTTCCTCTTATAAAATATGCCATGTTGCAGTCTTCATTTTCAGTTTTAAGCTTAAATTCCATTTAAACAAATTCCATCACAAAGTCTCTTTATTGCAAGTAAGTGATTTCCAAGTCCCCAAACATGGCTGAAATGACTCTTTTCTCTGATGATATTTCCTGATTCTCACCCAAAGGCACCACTTGCTTTGTAATTGTGCAAACGACTTCCTCTGTAATTCATTCTCAGCTCAGTACAACAGCCTCTGGACACCTCCCAGAGGACAGGCAGTGTGCAATAAGCAAAGGACAGCCTAATCAACCCCTGCCCTACAGAGACTTCCTCTTTGGCAGAAGAAATAAGACCAAGGCTGGAGAAAAGAAATCAGCTTTTCACCTGCTCAATATTTCGACCTGCCGTCTGAGTAGGTGCTCCCCATCAAATAGCCAAATTGCTCCTAAAAAATGATTAAACACTTTAAAAAATGGGATCAAAAGGAAAAAAATATCTTTCTCTCTGACTGCAAAGTGTCCTAAAACTTCCATAACAAGATGCCTCTCTCTGAGGCAGCATCCACATGCAGGGGATCCAGGCACCTGAGCTTTCTGGTTCCATACCTAGACCTCGGCAGGGAACTTTCAAATCTGGCCGTGGTCCTCCTCAGCAGCCCAGCGAAGTGGGAGAAGACCTCCCAGGCACTGGACTTTTGGCCAACCTGAACTTTCCTGATATTCACCCCTCAGGTGGCACAGCATGTTGACAACTGTGTAGAAAAGAGAATGAAACAAAATGGAGCCCAGCAGCATTCCAGGGTCCAGAAAGAGTGTCTCCAACTATTTTTCAAATGGCCTGTGTTTGGCAAATCCCAAACTACTCATTGCCAAGAACTTTTTTGCCTTAATTTTTTAAACCCATGTGAATTGCAAATGAAATTTGGTCCATATGTTCCTAATTCATTTACACTTAACTCATCACAAAGTTGTTGTGAAATAGCCATTTGATGTCCAAGAGCCCCTTAGAAGTCCTTTGCTTTGCTTTTTCTCCCTTGTCAATGCCAAATACAAGTATAGTACAGACTATCTTGAGATGGAATCTAAACTCAGAACTGAGAGAGGACTCTTGTCTTGATAAAATATTCTTGTCAGCAAGTAGATTATTTAAACCCATGGGAAATAGAATTCCCCAAAGCTCCTGAAACATCAGAACTTTCTTTCCCTTTTCCAAACTCATGCTCAATAAAGATCATGTTGTTATATAGACAGACATGACACCAGGTCCTACCTCAAATGCAGCCGAAACCCCATCAAGAACAGTTGTCTCAATGTTTGCAAACAGCTCTTTTAGCTTTGAGTCTGTAAGGGGGTGAGAGTCATATCTAGTTCATTGTGGACCTCTTTGAGCCACTAGACCCTTTGAGCTCCCCAAAACCACCCACCAGTACTGAACATGCAAAGTAGTCTGATGATTAGCCACCGAAGGCAGGGACTAAAATAAATATCCATTTACCTCATATATAATAAACTACTAATACAAGTCAAATTCAAACTGGTGGAGTCCAGGAAAAAAAGAATGTGCCAGAAACGTGGCTCCCAGCTGGGCTTTGGGTGTGGGTGGGCATGGTGGTATTGGTCTGGGTATCAAATACTAAAAAGGAGGAGAGAGGTCAGGGGGCTCTGTACACAGGAATGAATTCCGCAGCCCCGGGCATCCTGAGGAAAGCAGGCAGAGCCTGCCAGGTGGAAGAGGAAAGTGATGAGAATGCAGATAGGCACTCCTTAGCCAGGCATTCAGTGCGTCCCAAGTGCTACCTCAGCATCCTCGCCTTCCGGCCAGAATGTTCCAGCAGAACAAAGCCGCTTCAGATCACAGGAGGGCAAGACTGGGTCACTAGAGGGCTTGGGGATGGTGGGGGGTGGAGAAATCATTCCCAAACAACCCCCTCTTTCACCTCTATTCTCCCTATCCCATCTTTTTCCCTCCTTCCTTCGTATGCTTAAATCAGTCTCTTAAGCATTTTTAAACAATATTTGCATTTAATCATCTGAAAAAATATCCTTTATAGCAGCCTCAGAGCTCTTTCAAAAACTTCTGCACGAATCTAAACATAACTTGAACCATTTCAAGCAACTCCCTCTTGGCTCAGTGAAGTTGCCATGTTTTTTCCCCTTATTTTAAATTGTGCAAACAATTAGACATTTTGAAAACGGCATACATCAAGTAAAGCAAGTCAGGTTTTAATTACTTTAAAACATTTATAATCCCTGCTGTCAGAATCAGCCTTCTCCCCTCGGGCATGTAACATTCTAGCAATGTTGTGATATCTTTCTGGTTTGACCTAAATATCTATTTACTTAATTGAGTCAGTACAAGGCCTGATAGGTCAAAAATTAGGCATGGGTGGTTAGAGAGTAAAGACCTGCTGCAAGATGCCAGAGTTAAGGGAAACTGTAAAATTAAATGCATCTTTAGAGGTTTATAACTAAGTTCACATTTGCATTTAAATACCAAATAATCTTCCAATTTTTATGCATAGTTTTCAGTCACTGTAACAAAAACATGATGTCGCACTCAAGCTGTGAGCACTGTGCTCGCTTCTTTGCTTACATTCACAGCTGTAAACACAGGCTAATGCAGGCATGGAAGCACATTCCCCATTGTTTCCTGCATTCACCATGTTGAGAAGCTAGAATGTCATTCTTTCCCTCACATTTTCCTTCGCCCAGAGGTGGCTAACCTTTTCAGGGTCTGGACACACGTCTATTTACCAAGATCCCCATTAGGTTTATACTCTCTCGATTTTAACTCCCGGCTTTCAAATGTAAGGCGTGAATAGGAAACTGTGCCAGGGGGGTGGGGGAGGGTGGCGTTCATTAAAAGTTCCTTATATACAAATGCCTTCACATCATCTCTACTCCATACCTTATGCATAGAGATTCTTATACTAATCTAAAAGAAGAGCCCTAAGTCAGTATGTAGGGTACCTGGGTGACACAGCTATTCAAGGTGCTTGGTTGCTAAACTGAAAAGCTGAAGGTTCAAGACTACTCAGAGGCACTCAGAAGAAAGACCTGGCAATCTACCTCTGTAAGCCCATCCATTGAAGAGCCTGTGGAGCACAGTTCTCCTCTGACATACAAGGGCTGCTCTAAGTTGGAATCAGAGATGGAAACTGGTTTTAAATCAGTATCGCGATGTGTTACGATTCCATTATGCTGTTGAGTGTCACAATGTTGATTTCTCATAGCAACAGAAGAGAACTGACTACAAGCATTTTCACATTATGAAGTCTTTCTCCCACCGGGCTGTTGCGTGGGTTTAAACTGACAACCTGTAGGTTGGAAGCCAAATAAGTGCTTAACCATTGCAACCCCAAGACTCTGCTGTGGCTGTAAACAGGACTAAGCGATTCTTCAATGAAGAAATCAGCAGAAGGTTGAGCTAGGGTGTTGAAGAAAAAAGACAGAGATAAACAAGAAGTGCCATGGAAAACGGGAAGAAAGGTAAAGGAAAAATAGCAAAAAAACAAATACTACCAAAGGCCATTAAATGTATGAAATAGAAACAGGGTAAACCACGTGAATCAAGAGAGAAAATAATTAAATTCAGAGCCAGTTTGTTGTATAGAAATGTAGATTCCAGAAGCAAATTCCCCAAATGCATGTATTTGTTACCAAATAAAACAAACAACCAACTCTCTGCCATCGAGTCCATGCCGACTCATAGCAACCCTGTTGGACAGGGTAGATCGGCCCCCGTGAGTTCCAAGACTGTAACTATTAACAGGAGGAGAAAGCCTCATCCCTCTCCCAACCAACTCAGAGTCACCTTGAATTCACACACACACACACACACATTCTCTCTCTCTCTCTCTCTCTCCAGGTTAGGGGCAGTTTCCCCTTTGTAGGTACCATCAGAGCAAGGTGTTAAATCAGCAAGTGCCACAATCTCTATAAGTTCAACAGGTAGACAAATATCACTGAGGAAGTGGGCAATGTCTTAATCTCCCAGAGTGTAAAACATGTGAGGAAGGCCGACCAGAATCTACGGCCTTATGTAAACTTGCCCGCAAATCATCTCTGCACCACAAACTCCGTTCAAGAATTTCTCAAGCACTCAGCCTTCCTTTTACATAAAGTTCAGCGGGGAGGAGGTGCAGGAGGACTCCCTTTCTTTGTTGCTTTTCATTCCACCCAGGCTCCACTCTCTGCCTTAGTTATCTATTAACAGCACACACGGATGGCTCTAACAAGAGAAGTTGGTTTTCTCACAGTTTAGAAGGGTAGGAGTCTGAATTCAAGGTGCTGTTTGCTCCAGGTGAAGTTTCTCCGTTTGCTCTGGAAGAAGGTCCTTGCTTCTTGGAGCCCCTGCTCATGATTGATCATATAGCTTGGCATCTCTCTTCCTTTTTCTCTGGTTCTTTTTATTTGTTTGTTTTAATCATTTTATTTGAGGCTCGTACAACTCTTATCACAATTCATACAAGCATCCATGTGTCAAGCACATTTGTACATTTGTTGCCATCATCATTCTCTAAACATTTGCTTTCTACTTGAGCCCTTGGTATCAGCTCCTCATTTTATTTCCCCTTCCTCCCCTCTCCCCCCTCCCTCATGAACCCTTGATAATTTATAAATTATTATTATTTGGTCCTATCTTATACTGTCCGACGTCTCCCTTCACCCACTTTTCTGTTGTCCATCCCCCAGGGAGGAGGTTATATGTAGATCCTTGTAATCGGTT
>NW_022107431.1:90387123-90390405 GCF_000313985.2 Echinops telfairi | reverse complement strand
TCTGGTTCTTAATTGCTTGTTTAATCTCTTTTATATCTCAAAAGAGATTGAATTAAAGAACATGCTACACCAATCTTGTTTTGTTAGCATAACAAAAACAACCCATACCCCCAAAATTTATACTACAGGCAACATTTGGGAGGACACAATTCAATCCATCACATTCCATCTTTGGATCCCTAAACTCATAATCTTAACACATACAAAACACATTTACCACATTGCATCATCCTCAAAGTCTTAAATCTCCTCCAAGTCCAAAAGCTCATCTTCTAAGCCATCGAAATCACACAGAGATGACACTTTAGGCATACTCCGTCCTGGGACAAAGTTCCTCTTCATCTCTGAGCCTCTGGAATCTAGAATACAAGTTATCTGCTTCCACTGCAAAGGACACAGTAGAAAAGGTATAAGGTACACATTTCCATTATAAATGGGAGAGATTTGAAGGAAAGAAATAACAATCAAAATAAAAGAAAAAGTAGACATCCAACAATTTACATTTCAAAATATGTCAGGAGTTCAGAAATTAGCCTTCAAAGGCTCCTATAGAATTTCATAATTGGTAGCTATAAATATCTTTGCAGCCTATAGTCAAGCTTACTAAAACGTTTGGGAAACAGGAAACGAGTGAAAAAGTTCAACAGTGCCAATTGAAATAAAATTATTACCAAATAACTTTCAGTTTAAATTTGGTGAGTTTACTATTCAATGTAAACTGCTACTAAACCTAGGTACAAACCCTCTTGATGGTGTAGTGGGACACGAGTTGGGCTGCAAAGTTAGTGTAAGGTCAGAAGTCCAAATTCACCGGATGAGACTTCCTTCTCTCATAAACATTTACAGCTTGGAAACAGGCAGGGGCAGTTCTATTCCATTCTATAGACTTGGATTTTACTTGATGGCCGTGAATTTGAGTTTTGGTTTGATAACCCATCTTCTTTTCTTCTTTTCAGCAGTTTTATTGGCATTTAACTCATATAACATGTAATTCAGTCATTCTGTTACACCAATAAGAGCTGTATAATCATCACCACAATCAGTTTTAGAACACTTTCTTCATTCTTGTATCTTATTTCCGATCATTTATTAAGGAGTCAAGGCTTTTCACGTCCGTAAAGCGTTATAGACTCACAGGCACAGAGGGGGAATTCTACCCTGTCCTATAGGGTCGCTATGAGTTGAAATCAACTTGACCGCAGGGAGTTTGGTTTTTTTGTTTCATGGTATAGTGGGTTAACTGTTGGGGTGCTAACTGCAAGGTACATACGCACAAGTTGTTCCACAGGAGGAAAGAAAGGTGAGACTCAATGCTCCCATAAAGATGTATGGTCTCGTAAACAATAGTAGTTGTACTCCAACCTGTAGGATTGAAATCAATGTGGTGTCAGAGTGAGGATTTTTATCTTGTTTTGTTTTTTAATTGAGGACAGGATTTTCTTCAAAGTTTTTGAATGTGAATATCATTAAAAAAAAATTTGAGGGGGTATTTCCAGCTCAATAGTATCATGTGGTAATAAAAATTATTTGTGTATAAGTGTTCTCCAAGACTTCTGTTCCAAGTGTTGTAATTCCTTTTGTTTGGTCTAGGGCTGATATGACATTTCTCTGCTAACGGTCTCCCATGGGTTCCATCTGGATTGTTTGATTCCGCGGACAATTTGCGTTTACTTTATGTTGAGTCAGTTCCTAGTTCCAACATTGCTGTGTCAGAGGTGGAGCCAGATGCCAAGTTTACTTGGGGGATTAAGATTTAAAACATCCCCAACACTTGTGCCAGAGAGGGCTACCTTCTGAGGAAACAAATTCAGATAAGAATAAACAGAAAAGTGTGTGAAGGGAGACAGTGGGTGGTGTAAGACATTATACAAATTCATAAATTATCAAGGGTTCATGAGGGAGGGAGGGGAAAAATGAGGAGCTTATATCAAGGGCTCAAGTAGAAAGAAATTGTTTTGAAAATGATGATGGCAACATATGTACAGATGTGCTTGACACAATGGATGGATGGATGGATTGTCATAAGAGCTGTAAGAGCCACTGATAAAATTATTTTTTTTTAAATAAGCAAACTATGGGACAATGTTCAGCTTCTTTTGTAACTAAAGAATTTTGAATTAAATTAACAATGAAATACCATTCTATAACATCTAGAAAAGATAAAGCATTATTATTCATAAGGACTAGTGGCCCTGCAAAATGGTATAGTCCTAGAGATTATTTTAGAGATACATGGGAAAAGCCAGAAGACTATCAATTCCAGTTGACTCAGCAATTCTGTTCTTGGGAAAACTTGAAAAGAGTGGGAGAGTGGAGGTGAAAATATTCCAAGTTGTTTCCAGCAGTATCACACACGTGAAATGGACCGTAATAACTACACCAACCTACCCAGTCTCAGGGAGCTCCTAAGAAAAAGACCCAAGTGAAAGCAATTCCTATGGCACATGTTGGTCTGGAACCACTGTAGTCATCCATGACTCAGAGGAAGGTGTCAGAGAGAGAGAGGGAACCCTGGGCCCTTGGGGACAATATTGAGTTATCAAACCAAACATCCCAGAACCTCAATTTCTATATCTGTGAAATATTAAAATTTCTCATGATGTAGGCCAGTTAGGGTGAAGGTGTTCTGTGACTTGTTACCAAATGACTCTATCAGAGTCAAAATTCATTTGACATTGAATATAATTTACAGGGGTTGGCAAACGGTGGCTTGAAAGTCATACATGGCCCTTTCAGTATGTACATGTGGCTCCGAAGTAACAGTTACAAATTTTAAAGGACAATATTCAAATAATGGTGATTTCATTTGTTTGTAAAAATGTATTTATTGTTCTTGAACACTTTTTAAATTGTAGTGAGGGAGAGGATTGACCTTTCCATCTCCAAAGTTTGCCAACGCCTGGATGGTAATGTTTTATTGACTGTAGCAATGTGTAGTTCATAACAAAGTCCAGATCACCTTGAGTCGAATGGGAGTTCCAGAGCCTTCATGTGCTCACGAGAAACTTGCGCACGCACCAAGAGAACAGAAAAAGGAAATACCACCCGGTTCAAAGTCAGGAAAAGCGTGCATCAGGATTGTAACTTCTCACCATACTTGTTCGAATTATCAGAGAAACTAGATTATATTTTCTGGGATGGGAAAAAGGGTTGAATTGGGTCCTCCAAAAATATATGTTGAAGTTCTGACACCTGGTACCTGTGAATGGGCCCTTATTTGGAAGCTGAATCTCGGAAGATATTATCAGTTAGGTTAGCATGAGGGCACCCTGGACTGCGATA
>NW_022107431.1:90379338-90386891 GCF_000313985.2 Echinops telfairi | reverse complement strand
AAAAAAAAAGAAAAGAGACAAAAAATAGACATGTGACTACCTTGGGACCAGAAGAACTAGATAATGCCCAGCCACCACTTACTACCAACTGCTCTGATCAGTGCCATAAAAATCTTGGACAGAATAGGAAAGAAACATAGAAAAATTCAAACTCACAAACTAGATCTACTAGTCCCTTAGAGACTGGTGGAACCCCCAAGACTATAGTCCTCATTTACCCATCAAACCTGGAGCCGAATCTACCGCCTGGGAATCACCTTGCAGCTAAACAATAGACAGTGTTAGCAAGACTCAGGGGAAGTCAATCATACAAGACCCAGAGATGCGACATTTGCCTAAAAGCAAAGTTCAGGTGGCAGGAAGGGGCAGGGAAGAAGGACCAATGGAAATGAGGAACCCAGGGAGGAAATGGGAAGAGTGTTGTGAGACCCAAAGTATTGCACCTAATGTTACAGAACAAATGTATACAAATTGTTGAAAGGGAAACCAATTTGCATTGTAAACTTCCACCCAAACCACACACAGAAAAGGAAAAGAAAACTACCAGTTAAGTCACCAATTTGAGCCACCCATTTCAATTAAATAGCCACATTTTAAAAAGAAAAAGAAGCAGGTGAAATTAATTAGAGCAATATAGTTCATTAAAGCCAAGATCATAAAAAATATTTTCCTTTTCATACATAATCAATATAATTTTTTAAAAGACAATCTTGTGAAATTGCATCTACAAGACAAAGAAACTCAGGGGTTTCCAGGAGCCAAGAGAAGTGAAGAGAGACATAGAATCGTTTCCCCCTACGAGTCCTCAAAAAAGAGCCAACACAGTCAATGGACTTCTAACTCCAGAACTATAAGAAAAAGCTCTGTCCTTGTAGGTTATTTTGCTACAGTAACTCTAGAAAAAGAATACAGGACGTGTTTGAGAAATATGAAGGGTGCTCAGGCTCACAACTGTGAGAAATGAAGTAAGGAATCAACAACATTTGCCTTTTCATTGCCCCGCAGAGATGACCAGCAGAAATCAAACTGTGTTGATCACCCATATGGAAACGTACTGAAGCTAGACGTCAAAGCAATGAGAGTGATAACGAGAGCGATTTCTAAATGGAAGTTTGTACTTATTTTAGTCCATCAGCACTCTTCAAGAACACAGTCAATCCCACGGGGGCAAGGGCATTGTCATTCACTCCTCTTCTAAGTCTCTATCCTCTTGTTAAAATGTGGTATGCACCAAGAAGTGGAACAAACCCTCCCAAATAACAGAGTTATTTAGGGATGTGCAAATATCTGTCCTCAAGAGGAAGGCGTTGGTCTTCACAGATGTCAATATAGTACAAAAGGAGAGGAGGCAAGATAACAAATGAAATGATACACTCCTACATTCTCCCCAAATGAACAGAAAATACTATTTCTCTTCTTCTTATGTAAGGAACGGACCATTTGTGAGGAAGCTGGACTCCTTGACGGAGCAACTTGCAAAAGCACGCCTCTTAATGATCTTTCCTCAAAGAAAAAGGAGACTCCAAATGGATACTTGTTTATGGGAACGGGAGGATATTCTGGGCTGTACTGCAAGTCCAGCACCCTTGTTGGGGAGCCCTATAGCTCTGTTCTCTGTGCTACCACCTAGTGGAAATACTAGGTAATCCCAAAGGCGGGCCAGGAAAAGAAAACTGGTTTCCCAAATTAAGAAGAAAAACAAAACATCAGCCAGAAAAGACCATCCGGTCCAGACTATCTGTAACACAGCAGCAACCAGCCTCCTGACAGCTGCAAACACATTCTTTGGTAGTTCCTGCAAAGCCAAGGACTACTTCTCATGCTGAGCCCTGAAGAAACATGGCAGGCGGCGGCAGAGGACAGCAGGTGAACCCTTGACCTCTTGGGGATATGTCCTTTGCTGTGGTTTTGGTCCCGGCAGCAGAATTCTTTCTTTTCTGGATCTGGGTTTTGTTATGCTGCAACTCTTTTCATTTTAGGACTCAGCGATGAAATAATCAGTGACCACTCAGTAGGCCAAACACATTCTAGTCCACTTTGGCGGAAGAGAAGTGACAACTTAAGGAGACTCAGCCCAAGTCTCTTCCTCATTACATCTCATGCCTCTACACAGACAGTAAAGTCAAAACCGGAGGCTAGGCTTAACAGGAGAACAACCGAGCCTGCAGGAGTGCCCAAGGCCAGCGGATCCCCGGTACGCATCACCTGTGGGGCTGATGGCACAGCAAGAGGTCGAATCTCTCTGTCTTCTCCTTCACTTTTCTGGTGAAGCAGCTTCCAGCCATTTCAGGTCCTTCACTCAGTTCTAAGTACCCACGAGCCTAATAGCAATTAGACATGACCTGTCTTATTGGCAGAGCCACTTCGCTGCACGTGGCCTAGAAAAAACAAACTGCTATAATAGATCATTTGGCATTGCATGCAAAAGGATTAGCAGGTGATTAGAACAATAATGAAACTGGTGGTTTATTAGAATTTAGGGCATGCTCTTTTGATATGCTTTCCCTGCTGAACAAAAATGATCTATCACTTACTTAAAATAATTTCATGAAGACAGCTTTGAAATTTTAAAAAGCCACGTGAATGCCAAATAATATTGCCAAAGGTAGTACTCTATCTATTGTTTTGCTAAATAACTGTCTTTTACGAACCTCCATGTGATTTATAAATCAAAAGCATCCATCCCTTGAGATAAATCCAGAAGGAGTAAAACATTGAAGAACCAAACTTTCCAAAGACCTTTTGGTTTCAAAGATTCTGTCCAAAAAATAACTCCCTGGATTACTTAAATGGCTATGCAGCCCTTCAAGGCTCAGATGAAAGACACCATCAAAGTGCATAGTGTTATTAATAACCCTTGGTGTCCAGCCATCTCCTCCCATGCTCTTTCAGGGAAGCATCTATGCAGCTCCTGTGGTTATTTTATTTCATGATGTAGTTTTCAGGCATATGCTCTGAGGTTCTCTGAAAAACAAACAAAACAGTGAATTCTGCTTAGAGATAAAACAACGCAAGCAGAGGAAACTCTTCCCCTAAAAAAGATATTTAAGATAAGTAAA
Source organism: Echinops telfairi (assembly GCF_000313985.2). Taxonomy (NCBI): domain Eukaryota; kingdom Metazoa; phylum Chordata; class Mammalia; order Afrosoricida; family Tenrecidae; genus Echinops; species Echinops telfairi. Next base: position 90,383,832 of record NW_022107431.1, on the reverse strand, counting down.
AAACATGTGAAAAATTACTCACCATCACTAGCCATGCAGGAGATGCAAACCAAAACAAGAATGAGGTATCACCTTACAGCGACAAGGAGAACTTAATGAAAAGATAATGAAAACAACAAATGCGGGAGAGGTGCTAGGAATACGGCACTCTTATACACTGTTGGTGTGTTTGTAGACATGTATACCCATTGTGGAAAGCAATATGGAACTACCGGAAATGATTGGGAATGGAAATTCCATATAATCCTGCAACACCTCTACTGGGTATTTACCCTAGAGAAGTAAGAGACATAACACAACTAGATTCCAGTATTCCCATGTTCATCACAGCACGGGTCACAATAGCAAGAAGTTGGAAACAGTCCAAAAAGCCCATCAGTAAAGGGATGGATAAAGAAATTTTAGTACATACACACAATAAAATACTCCAGAAACCAAACTCACTACCGGCAAGCCAATGCCCACTCAGTGACCCTGAAGGGTAGAGTAAAACTACCCGAATGGGTTTCCAAGATTGTAACTGTTTAGAGAGTAGAAAGTCCCATCTTTCTTTTCAGACCTTAGGATCACAGACCAGTGCATCACTCCGGTGCCATCAGGGATCCCTAATAAATTATTATTATGTATTGCCAAAAACCAATGATGAAACCAGAAAGCACCTCACAATGTGGTTGGCCCTGGAGAACATTATACCGAGCAAAGTTAGTCAATCACAAAAGACAAATATTGTTGAGACCACTGTGTAAGGAAAAACACTGAAACAATGACAGAAAATGGCTCTCAGGTTATGCAGCCATTCAATCTGACTTCCCAAGCAATGGGTTAGTCTAACTCTTGTTTATCACACTCCCTTATTTGTACATAATAAAGACTACTTCTTGAAGGGAGATCTCACCTCAGCTGGACGTAGTTTCTTATTAGAAGGGGAATGAGAGAGGACCAAATAATCCATGCCATGTGACAATTCCCTGTGGTCACCCTTAAATGGGTAGACACCCCTACACTGGTGTTCAGTACACTCTGGTGGAGATTCATGACCATGACAGAGAGGAGTGGGGGATGTGTCGGTCTCTAAGAAGAGCTCACTTCTCATGAGAGGGTGGGGACAGCTTGACCTTAGAGGCATCACTTGACATTGCTTTTGTGGACCTCCGAAGGAAGAGCATCCACCCTGCACTCTATGGCTAACCACGCATGTTTAACTGAGCTTCTTTTCAGCCCTTGGTGACCCGGGCTCCATACGACTGGCTACCTTGACGTTATAGATCTTGTCCCCTTGAGTGCTACAGGATACTACATAGACCACATCAGAAGGAACTGAGTCAGAAAACCCATTGAGTGAACCTGATTTTACCTTAAAAATACCTGATTCAGTTTAAGGGAGCTGATATGCTCATTTGGACTTAAAACTGCAATGCCTTATTGGGAGAAGAGGAGGAAGAATGCTACCCCAACATCCTGGATTTGGAAGCCATTGAACTTTGGTTCAGAACTCTTGTTTTTGAGGTTGCCCAATAGGAGGTGACTTAAGACTACCATATAATTGCCACTTTCATATTTTCTTAACTTTTTTAGTCATATCTTAGTTCTGCAGACATAGTTCTGCTGTAGTGAATGAGTGTTACTGAATCCTGTGTCCTGGGTCAAACTCTCATTGTTCTCTTTAACAGGATTCAGTCATTAAATTTTGAAATAAGTATAAGTGAACATCTCATGTATTTTAGTCTGAAAAGCTTTCCTATATACGAATATTCCTCTGATCCCAATAGTGTTTTAAATTCTGTTCCAGTGGGTAAGTTTAATGAAAGGCCTCATGGAGGTAACATATTCTCTCTCAAAAAGTTGATAATTCTACTAAAGTGGAACAGGGACATATATAAGTCTGTTGTATATGAATGGATTTTGAGCTTGCACTTAACCATAAGCCCTAACTTAAGAACTATTCATCTTAAGACGTAGCCCTGCTTAATGCTGACCCTTATGAATGCATCACAGAAGATATGATGGAAAACAGGGACGAAGAAATTAGATGGTGGCTCTCTGTAAGAAAGCATAGTATCTGGAGTCTGAAAAGCTTGTCTTTGAAAGATAACCATCTAAGTGAAAGGTCAGTTAAATTTACACAGAAGCACACAGCCTGCGTGATCGAAGGATTGTAAATAATAAAATCCAATATCAGAGGAGGGAATTATATTAGAGCTTAAATTCTGAGCACCTAGTTTCCAGATGGATTCGGATGACAGTGAAATCTCAAATCCATTTGCAGAGTCTGCATGTGGATTGAGCCTTCATTGAATTCCCTCTGATCATTGACCATGAATGAATAAACTTGCCTTCAGACAGAGTGCATCAGAAAGTGAATTAGGCATAGTTAGGTCACATGTTCACATCTTATCATTTGTTTTCCTTTTTGACCCATTTTTAATTTGTTTTATCTTTATTATTTTCTGCTTTTTTTTGGATTGAAGCTTTTCTGTGTTTTATTTTGTTATTATTCTTGTGTTTGTTTTTTGGGGAGTGCTGTTGTATGATTTTCTTTATATGAAATGTGGGGTAGGTTAATCTATAGCGATAGTAATGATTAAGTTTCTTAGGGTTATGGAGGGGGAGTTGGAGGAAAATAAGGAGCTCTTAACAATGAATATAAAACTGAGATGTTACAAAATTGATTGTGGTGATCAATGAACAGCTTTTAAAAAGATATTCAAACCATTGGATTGCATGGTACATGAATTATAAGACAATAAAATGAGGAAACTCCCTGCCGTGGAGTTAATTCCAACTCTGAGTGATTCTATAAATCAGAGTAGAATGGCCCTGTGTGGTTTCCAAAGCTGTAAGCTTTACAAAAGCAAATTGCCTCATCTTTTCTCCATGGAGCAGTTAGTGGGTTAGAACAGTTGACCTTTGGGTTGCCAGCTGAGTGGTTTAACTACTGTGACACCAGGGTTTCTTGAGATGAGGAAGATAGAGTAGAAACCTCATGATTCCATTAAAGGAGTTTGGAGAACCACAAGTGTTGTTCCTCCAAAGGTACCACACAAGAAGAGGCCAGCATCACTGGATGGTTTTCATGTATAATAATAGCATATAGCATAACCTTCTGGGATGAAGAAACTCCTTATTTTACTAGATTATCTTGATCTCTGACAATAATGTGCACTGCCAGGGCTCTCTCCCACATCTCCTTGGCCCCCTCTGCCATGTCCCAGCACAGCATTTCCTGGTGCTTGTTCACACTCGATGGTCAGCATCAATAATATTTTGTTGGCAGGCTACCCACAGACTTCCATTTTGCCTGGAAAGGCAGAAGTGTGGTAATTTAGACCTGCCCCAATCTCAGGTAGCCCTTAATCAATGCTTGGCAGGTATGAGGGTATAAATAGAAGGCATGTGAAAAATATTGTTATCCCATAGGAGAACTACAGATTAAAACAACAACAAGATATCATCTCACATCTACAATCATAACAAAATTGAAACAAAAAAGAAAAGAATAAAGACTGGAGAGATTGGAGCACTCGGGTATTGCTGGAAGAATTGCAAAATTATGTAACCACTATGGGAAATGTCCTGGGCCCACAAATATGTCTCCACCCTAAAAATGAGAAGCATTGGGTCCTATTGCCCTGAGTTTAAAATTTAAAATATTCATTTCCTGCCTGTTTTAGTTTTCTATTGCTATTTTGACCAATACCACAAATTTAATGTCTTAAACAATGCAAATTTATTATCTAAGGTCAGAAGTCAAAATGTGTCTCTTAAGGGATTAAAATCAAGAGCAGGCTCCTTCTGGAGTTTCCTGGGGGAGGCTGTCCTCTGCTCCTAGCCACTGGAAGCTACTGGTATTCCTTCACTCACACCTCTCTAACACCTGGCTGTCTCATTGCCACTTTCTCCCTCAGTGATCCTCTTGCATCCTGTTCATTGGATACTTTGATTATATTTAAGGCCCATCCAGATAAATTAGGATATTTTCCCCCCCTCTCAAGATCCTTCTAACTCACTGCTATTGAGTCAATGCTGACTCCTAGTGAATTTCTATGGGTTTCTGAGGTTTAAGGGAGTAGAAAGCCCAGCCTTTCTCCCAAGGAGCTACTGGTGGTTTTGAACTGCCAGCCATAAGGATTGCAGCCCAATGATTAACCTCTATACCACCAGAGGTCTATTCAAGGTCCTTAGGTTAATTATATCTGAAAAGTCTCTTTTGCTATAAGGTAACATATTCAAAAGTTCTAGGGATTAGAAGGCAGGCATCCTTGGAGAATAGTATTCAGTCTATTCCTTTGGGCCTTCTCTTTCCTGTCCCATTGTGTTTCTTCACATGGACCAAGAAGCTCCCATCCTCAACACTAGTGTTTGACTCTCCTGTTCTTTTCGTTAGCAATTCCAAATACAGATGTTTCTACTGGGCAGAGAGGGGCTGCAGTGATAGACCAGTAAGTTTGGGCCTCAAAGGGTAAACTGGACTTTAAATCTGGAGAAAGAAGATGA
>NW_022107431.1:90366541-90379090 GCF_000313985.2 Echinops telfairi | reverse complement strand
GTCATATGCTGGGATCCGGAAAGATCCAGACATAAGAGAGACATAGAGCAGGAAAAGTGAACTCCCTCGGGAAAAGGTCAGAGAGATAGTAAAATCTTGAGTTTACATCACACACACACACACACACACACACACACACACACACACAAAACTGCACAGAGAAGGGAGTTGTCAGTGTGTCAAGAATACTAGAGTTTGAAAAGTCCCTGGTTATATGAGCAAGTACCAACAGATGCAGGTGACCAAAGAGATTACCTCACTAAAAGGATTGGACTCGATTTCCTCAGAAAGCCTGATGAACCAATAAGAGACCTAGCTTAAGAAGGACCCTCAAGAGGTATGCTTTAAACTTAAGGGTTCAGAAATGCTTTGATAAGTGCTTTTTTTTAAAGAAAATATCATGTATTATAAGATACTTCATTCTTATTGTTTCTGAGTTTGTTGTTGTTAGATGCTGTTAAATCAGCTCCTACGCGTAGCAGCCCGATGTATAGCACAACATTGCATGAGCATACATCATCGTCACAATTGTTATGCTTGAGTGCATTGTTGCAGCCACTGTGCTGGTCCACGTTGTTAAAGTCTTTCTCTTTTCCACTGACCCTCTGCAAGGTCCCAAGTATCACAGCCAGAGAGGAAAGAATTAGTGTGATATCACATACATGCATGCACATGTCCAGTAATTTTTAAGTATATAAATGTATCTGCAGGTTCTTTCCCAACCAAAATTGCCTATTCTGGCAAAGCATAGATTAATGAAATAATTTTCCAGGAATGAACTAAATGAGATAGGGATGAGTAAGCTGGAAGGAAGCAAAATATGTGCAACCAGTCCACCTCTTTGCTCAAACAGCAATTGTAGGGTTCCACTCTGATTTGAGATTGAACCTTAAATCTGAAGGCTGCCTCCATTCTTTGCTTTATGTTTATAATCTATAATGATATTTTATCTCTGACCTTTTAGAGACCACATTTTCGTGATTAAAATTTTTTGTTGAACCTATATGTTTTCAGTAATACGAGGGGGTACCCCCCGGGGCAGTGGGCAAAAGGAAAAATGTTCTGCTGGGCGGGGCTTTCGTAGTATGCAGTTTTCCCCAGTAGGCAAGCATCCAGTTACTTCCTCTTAGGTAGTGCACCCAGTGGCGTCACCTGGGAAGGTTCTCTCTGGTCACAGTACATTTTTTCATAAAATCATTTTCACTCAAATCTTGCTTTTTTGTGATGGGTGATTTAAGAGAACAGCATGCAGCTGTGAAATTTTGTTTTCTACTCAGGAAAAATGCCATAGAAACTGTTGTGATGTTGAACACATTTACAAGGACAGCACAACAGGATAAACTCAACTGTGTGAGTGGTTTTCCTGTTCCAAAAAAGGTGAAATGTCGATTGGTGACAAACCTCATTCTGAACATACATCAACTTCCCAAACAATTGGAAATGTCGACAAAAATCCCTGCACTTGTGCTCGAAGACTGACGATGGACCATTCGATGATTGAAGAGATGGGGAAGTTATCTGGACTATATTGGTTCTCTGTTCAGATTTTAATGGAAGATTTAAGAATGGGAAGGGTTGCTGCAAAATTTGTGCCTCCGGTTCTGACTGACCAGCAAAAAGAGCATCAACTTGGAAACATGCCATGCTTTGAAAGAATGGATTGGAAGCAACCCAGACCTTTTATCTGAGGACATTACTGGTGAAGAGACATGGTGCTATTCTGATGACCCCCAAAACAAACATCAATCAAGCCAGTGGAAAGCACCATCCTCACTTCACCTAAAAAAAGCTCAGCAAGTGAAATCAAAGATCAAAGCGATGCTTTTTTTTTTCTGATGTGAGGGGAATAGTGCATTTGCAGTTCATTCCACTTGGTCAGACTATTAATCAAGATTTCTATTTAAAGGTTCTGAAAAGATTGCATAACAGTGTGCAACCAAAAAGGCCTGATTCATGGCAGATAAGGGGACTGAGTTTGCCACTATGACAAGGAACTTGCTCATGCAGCCATCTCAGTGTACCAGTTTGGGGCAAGAAACTACATGCCTCTCTTGCTCCATGTACCTGACTCACATGACCTTACTCCGTGAGTCTTCTTTTTGTTTCCTCAGATGAAGAGGGATATTAAAGGACAGTGATCTGATGATGTAGAAGAGGTGAAGAAAAAAATGAGAGAGGTACTGTCAGCCATCCAAACAGATGAGTTTGAAAAATATTTCCAAGAATGGAATGGCAGATTTGAGAAATGTATTAAGTGTAATGGTGAATGCTAGGTTATTTTGCAAAAAATTTAAATAGCTTTGGGGAAAAAATTCATTTGGGGGTGGTACCCCCTCATAGATGGCATTTTTAATGAAATGACCCAAAACAAATGGAGATCATATGGATTTGTATACAACTAGTGGGACACATTGTCCAAGGTGTGTTTGGTGCTGGGGTTTATAGGGCCCGGCCCATTTACTCAGGTCTGCACTGTTAAAAGACACCCACTTGAGGACAACACAGGTAACCTCCAGAAGTGGAAAACCGTCTGCTTGGACTGTGCTGTATATCTCAGAGGTCACGGAAGAGTTCAAGGAGATGTGAAGTTGAATCGTCCAGCAGTGTGTGTAGACAACCATGTGCTGCTTGATTTTTATATGAACTCATGATTAAAAAGAAGCCCAATTCATGTCGTTTTACTTTCATGCTGACTTTAGAAGTCAGGTTCCTGCTTCAGCAGCCTTCAACATGCTTTGGTAGCTAAGGAAGAGCTATTTGCCTGACAAGTGGGGCTTAGTTCAGCCTGAAGTATCCTGGACAATGACTCAACATATAATTGCATGTTAGCAGAAGGAAACATGATTGCATTTTGAATCTTTAGCAAGTATTTTCCATAGAAGACTAAGGGACGGAAAAACGGATTTTCTTGTTTAAGTTCTCACTGTCTGCTACCGACATTCACTACCTTGTTTAACCCTCATAAAGCCTGGGGAAGGAGTTCTTGCAGACTGCTGAGGAACAGAGAAGTTAACCAACCTTGGTGTCATCATACAGTCAGTTGATTTGATTCCCAAGCCCAAGCTCTTTTTTTATACCCTTTAGTCAACACACAAGCCATGAACATAGCATTCTGGTCAGAGCCAGTTATGACATAGCTCTGGTTCTTTCGGAACTTTAAGCGTCCAGAGAAAAGAAACTGCATTTAGCGTGGGTCATCACACAGGTAATGACTGAGTAAAAAAGTGCTGACTAAAATTTTTGAAGATGACTACCATCCTGCATGAAAAACACAATATTTAATGTTTCCAGCTCCTTTCAATTTCTTTTCTTTTATCTCTCCTCCCAGAATTTGCTGCTGATGAGGTAGCCAACTGACATTTATTTCTTAGGATGCTGCCATGAACAGGCTTAATGACAATCGCACCATCATCTGTGGCACCAGCAAACCGACTCTCACAGGGGTGGTGTGCCTATATGCCATTACCCTTGGCAACATGCAGTTTAGCAGTGGCAACCCATGCCCCAAAGATTCAGATCGATTTTTGAATTCTTAGGTGAGCAGCTTACATAACTGGTGGTCCTGATCACTAATTGAGTCAACCAATTAAAGGCCAAGAAAAGACCTTCTCTAGCTACACAAGAGAGTCCAACTCTACTCCGTGGCCATCAGGCAGAGCTCAGGCATGCCTCCTTCCTCCGTCCTTCTTTCTCCTCTTTTTACACCAACCATTCCTCCGCTCTTACTTTCTGTTTGGTTGGATAATCTATTTCAATGGCCACACACAACTCACAGATAATGCACACAATTAAGGAAACCTACTAAGGGAGTCCATACGTTAAGACCAATTTGGATCAGAAAATTGTAATGATTCAGTCATGAGTGCCCAGCAACATTTCTCTTCAGCCAGTAGCCAAGTCTCTCTCTAGTCCTCATCCACTTGGTCCCTTGGTCTTTGCATGCCAGGAAGTCAATCCCCTGTTCTCTCGCACAGTTTTGTGGTTTCAGCTCTGTCCCAAGGTCTCCATATTGCATCCTCTGGTGCCTCTGGACTTGGCCTCTGTCACTTCAGACAGATGTCTTGAACGTACTCCACCAGTGGCACATTTTCCTCGATGGGCCTGGAGTTTCTTACTGCTTCTGAGATAGCCCTCTTATATGGAGGGGTAGTTTTGTTTCTCAGCAAATTATACCTGCAAGGGAATCAAGGGTAGAGACTCAAAATATGTCGCATGTTAATCTTGTCCATGAGGGTAACAAAGAACGCCCTCCAAAATGAGATTATAACAACAGGCGTAGAAACTAGAATTTACAATCCATCACAAAAGGGATTGTGCCTAGAAGGGCCATCCACAGTAACTGAATACGCATGTCTAATGCAAATGCCCCTGTTACCAGCTTTTGTGGATTCAATTCAAGTATCAGAACAACCAGCACATTAACCCAAATAAAACATTCTTTGCACAAATCAGAGGTCACCATTTTGGACAATGATAAAATGTGTTCAGATTTCCAGGAGTTAACTCAATCTTCCCAATGCTGCAAAATTAGCTACCAGTCAGGCTAGAATTCACCTTTCTCAAAGAGAGAATTCTGGAAACTCCCAGATAGCCATCATTGTCATTTAAAAATTTCAGAACTTTAAGACCCAGAAGAAAAATAATAGAAGCATGAAAATTATACTCAACAGAAGCTCAAAGAGTAAATATACTAGTTTTATTATTTTTTTTATAAAATGAGTCTTCCATTTCAAAATTCTTCTCACATCACACAATGACTTCCAACTTTAGAGATGTATGGGAAAAAGAAACATAGACCAGTGAATTAAGCAGCCAAAACCCACCCTCGGTCCAATAGTCCTTCCTACCTCCAAAGAAACAAATCTAGATTTGTCATGCATGTGTCCATGAAGAAGCTACACCACCTAGAATATTTCTGGAATGAAGGAGGCATCCGGGGCAATGCATTAGCATCCCACCAGCTGTTTATTGATGACATGGTATGTTCCCTCACGGTATTACACTAGTTTAGGGCCACTTTGACATCTTGAATTGGTAGATATACATTTTCCACACCACTAGAACTTCAAACAGCAGCATAGATGCCCTTTCCACATAAAACCTTAACCACTAAAATATGAATGTACCCGAATACCTAGGGAATGTAATTGCTAATATTCCTTGGCAAATCAGATACAGTATTAACAGCATAATAATGAGTATTCATAGAGACACCCCAGTGTGACCAGACGCCGGTGTAAAATAAATAAATAAATCCAAACTGCCACGCTCAATAAAGTTGTCCTGCCACCCCAGGTTCCCATCTGTTTCTAGTTGTCCTCAACAGTTTTCCCCAAGCCTATTTTCTCAGCTCCGAACAAGTCCAGCTGGCAGGTCTCACAACGCAACATGGACAGACCCACGGGTGCCTGGGTTACCTTTGGCTTCCACGAATATAGACATTTTGGGTGTAACCTCCGAATGAAAAATCCCTGCCGTACTGCAACTTTTTCATCTCAAATTCCTTCATCTTAAAAATAATGGGCTTGGTGGCATGCCGGGGGAGGGGGTGGGGGGCTGCTGGGCAGGAATTGGGGCAAGAGAATCAAAAAGTGAGGGAAAAAGAAACATTTAAATATTTTCCTGTTAATAATAGACAAGTGTTAGATTTGGCAATAAATTATTGTCCAGATGAAGGGAAAACAATTACAAATTAGAAACAGATTTATTCACACTCAGTGCATTAATGAAAACTTAAAAAAAAAAGAAGAAGAAGAAGAAAACTAAACTGTGTGTAGTGTGTGGAAAAAAATAATGGCCCGGCAGGCCTACTTTTTATTAACAACTCATCAGTAAGCAGGTTGTAATTCATAACAAAGAATTCACCCCAAGGAACGCCACATGACTGTGAGCTTTTGAGTTTCCTAAGAAAATACATATGTTGTTCCACTTGGTTTCCTTTCAATAAAACCCACCAGTTAGCACTTCATTTTCAAGCTGTTCTGACAAATCAGGTGAGTTAGCTTTGTAGAAAAAAACAGAAGCCAATTTTTCAGCTGAGAATTTTAGGGATTTTTTTTTAATAACTTAAATAAATTTCCCAAATGGCAAGGAAACCATGATAAAGGCTATGGAATGAGTTTATTTGGAACAGCTTGAAAGAAGGTCTGTTTTAATTCACTTCGTTAATTTTTCCTGAGGAAATATTTAAGGATACATCTCTTGCTGCTAAGGTATGTGTCTGAAAGAAGGAGAAAAAAAGAGCTGTATTATTCCTATGTTTTTAGAATCCCTGAAAACATGATTAAATATTGTTGGAAAGCCCTTTCAGCAGCTCCTCTAAGTGGAAGACTTAAAAACGAGAGCAGTAAGGACTTCCTGTTCCCCAATACTTACAATTTCCCCCACACCCCGGGTCCACCGCCCCCACCCCCACCCCCCCACCCGCCCAAGACCCGTTATCCAACCGGATTTCCCAGAACTCTCCTGAAGAAAGTCGGCAAACCAGGCCGTGTGTTTTCAGAAAGAACGGGCATAAGGGAATGACTTTCTTCCTTACTTCCTGACATTCTCCCTGGCTTCCACAGTGTCCGTCATCCTTTAAAGCCCACTGCATGTCCAGTTTCTTCCAATAAAGTCTTCCTTGACCACTATCGATGAATGGAACTTCTCTCCCTCTTTGAATTCACAGAGCACGATGCTTAGTCCTCTGTTGTTCTACCGTGTGCAAAGGTTCATGTCAAAGAGTTCTTTCAGAATTCAGTTTCAGGAAAGGGCCCGTGTACTTGGTGCACGTGGCAGAGATGTGAAGTTGCTCAAGCATTACATCTCTTGAGCTCTTGCAGTGCTGCATGGGGGATGTGACGACCATTGACTCGACCTGTGAACTTGCTATGTACTCTCTTACCCTGGAGCCCCAAATGAAGCCTTTTGCTGAGATGCTGGTCCCCAGATGGCATATGGTTGGGAACCCATCGTCACTGCGGTGTGCTGCTGGGTAGAGGTACTCATCCTGCAGCCTATTGCTGGGGTAATCAATAACCATCTGTGGTGATAAATTTCTGTGATATGGAGGCAGTCTGGCCCAACCCATACTGGTCAACTCCGTGTGATTTAGCTTTTGATACTAAGAATTATGTAATGATCGTATTTCATTTTTCACCTTAAATGCCAGGAAATGCAGCGCTCAAAGTGAAGGTCTGATTTAAAATGTTGACTTCTCTGATCACTATCATGCCTTCTTCTCCATCTTAAAATATTTATTTATTTGTAATCATGGTATTGGGGGCTCTTGCAGCTCTTATAACATTCCATCCATCAATTGTAGCTAGCATATTTGTACATATGTTGCCATAATAGTTTTCCAAACGTTTTCAACTTGAGCACTTGGTATCAGCTCCTCTTTCCCCCCACTCCCTTCCCTACCCCACCACTCTCGTGAATCCTTGATCAATTGTATATTGTTATTATTATTTCAATTCTTACACTCTCTGTTGGCCCCCTTCACCCACATTTCTATTATTCATCCCCTTGGGGTGGGGGTTGGGGGGCTATATATCCAACCTTAGGATGGGTTCTTGTTTCTCTAACCCTTCCCCGCCTGGACCATCCCTCTTCCCTCATTATATTATCGATACTCCCACTACTGTTCCTGTGGGGTTTATCTGTCCTGAATCCCATGTGTTGATAGCTCTTATCTGTACCAATGTGTCTTCTCCGGTCTAGCCAGATTTGTAAAGTAGAACCTAGGTCATCGTAGTGGGGGGTGTGGGGGAGGAAGTGCTCAGGAACTAGAGGAATGATGTGTGTTTCCTCGGTGCTATACTGCACCTTGGTTGAATCATTCCTTCCTTATAACCTGTCTGGGGGTGGAGGGTGGAGGGAGAGATCCAATTGTCTACAAATGGACTTTGGGTCTCCATTCCAAACCATCTCGTTTGCATTAATATAGTTGTTTGTTTTGGATCATTGATGCCCGATACCTGATCCCTCGACACCTCATGATCACACAGGGTGGTGTGCTTCTTTCATGTGGGCTTATTTGCTTCCTTACTGGATGGCTGCTTGTTTAACTTCACGTGTTTAAGACCCCAAACGCTATATCTTTTGATAGCTGAGCACCATCTGATCTCTTCACCACATTTGTTTATGCACCCATTTGTCTTCAGGTGACCATGCCTTCTTTGATATGATCATGATCTTATTTTAATTTTCAAATTGTCCTAATCCCAATTTAATATAATTTTATTGCGAGTATTCTTATTCTGAGCAATTTCACATTCTTTAGGATAAAACCTAAAATACATTTTATATTAGTAAAGATGTTCTTGTCTCTCTATATAAAATCACACACACATTTGGAAATAATGCAATTGCTTGTATATATGCTTGTCTTACTTGCAATACTAGATAATCTTCTTCTGGATGGGAACTAAAATTCAACTATCTTTATGTCCCTTAGAGCTTCCAGCAGAATGTCTTGTTTAGTCAATATTTCCTGAGTTAACTAAACTCAAGGAATCAGCAGATGAAAACGTTGCAAGATTACCATGCCTGGGTGTATAGTTTGTGCACTACAGAAAAGCAGGCAGTGAGGGCCTAAGTGGGAGCTGAAATCCAGTTCATGCTCTGCCAAGCTTTATGCCTTGACCCAGGAGGCCTTTTTGAAATATTACCAATCTGTAGAAGGCATCTTTTGTACTTATTTGCCTAGAGGGGGCAAGAGCTACAATGCTTGCTTTGACTTAACTAAGAGGAAAAAATAAAAATAAAAACACTGTGTTAATTGGGTAGACTAGAGAAACAAATTCATAGACACTCATATGTTTATAAGAAAGAGCTGTAGATACAAGAGCAATTGAATATTGAGAAAACATCCCAGTCCAGATCAATTCCATAATTCTGATATTAGCCCATATGTCTGATACCAATCTATAAATTCCTCTTCAGACTCATGAAACACATGTAATGACATGAATGCAGGAAGATCACAGGCCAGTGGGTGGAGAGTCTTGTGGATCCAGAGGTGGTATAAGCATCTCAGTGGTGGCAGGGGTCTCCACATGGTTTCTTTAGTTCCAGACCTCTAGCATAACTCTATGTGTCTTCTTAACAGGAATTTCTCACAGAGAGTGAGTATGAGTCCCATCTCTGGCAAGCTATGTATCTTCTTAGTGCCTCCAAATGAGGTCATCAAGCTGCAACCTGATTGACAAGCTAAACCCAACCTCTTCACTCTTAAGTCTCAAATTGAAAAAAGATTATGTAACTACCACAAACACTTTATTATGGAATTTTAAAATATAGCACTAAGTTAAGATGGTAAAAGGAAAAGAAAAAAATCAAGCAAAAGAAAAGAACACCAAAATGAATGATGTGCCATTGAATAGATATGATTATCCCAAGTTCCTTCTAAGAAAAGATAAATTCACCTTGACCTCTATAATTATCAAGATTCCCTAATGCAACACAAATAACTAAATGAAGGAATGGATACTACTTTGGGATAACACCAATCTAAAAGTCTGGAAAAAGTACTAGGATGCTGTGCTGTCACATGATATTACCAAAACAAACATTATTTTATTACTATTTAGACACATTGAATGCTTACTATATGTGTTAGACAGGGTTCACTAGAGAAACAAAACCAGGACACTTATGAATATACCGTATATATACATATGTTTATACAGTGAGAAGGTATGTAACAGCCAATTGGTCCACACAACAGTATAGAGGGCTCAGTTTAACTCACTTTTATGGAATAGTTAATATACTGGTAGTCCTTCAGCTCATGTGTGTTGCCGGGTCCAAGGTCAAGGAAGCAGACAGCGGGGTCTTCCCTCCAGCAAGGCAGGCAGAGTCCACCAGCAGGCAGCAGACAGCAGGGTTGCCAGGAACAGCCAGTAGCTCGGGAGCTTAGTGAGGCAGGCCCTGATGGGATCTCAAAGTCAAGAATAGTGATTCTAATATAGGTCACTGTATATCATTACAGGAGGAGATAGCATATAGGACCCTGTATATCATTACAGGAGGAGATAGTTTCATCTCTCTCCCAAGAAATAATTGGTGGGTTTAAATCACAGACCTTGCAGTTAGCAGCCCAGTGCTTAACCTGAAGCACCACGTGACTTTAGTGCGACTTCATTATTCAATACCATTGGTTCTTGATTATGTGCTACCGCCTGAAATGGTTAAATGTCAGCCAATTCTTTTTGGTCTAGTGACTGTGTATTCATTCCACCCTCTTTGGATGCTTCCTGAGTTGGCCAATCTTTCTTTCATGTGGTTGTTGTCCTGAGGTGCAGTCAAGTAGGTTCTGACTCCTACAACCCCACTTACAGGAGAAAGACCCTGCTCAGTCCCATGCCATCTCTCACTGTTTGAACACATGGTTGCCGCCACTGTGTCAACTTATCTCACTGAGGTCTTTCGGCTGCCACTCTACCAAGCATGATGTCTCCAGGAACTGGTCCCCGCCATCCCACATTAGATGTACACGAAGACAAAGCCTCATCAGCCTTTCCAAGGAGCATTCCAGCTGTACTTCTTTGAAGTCACATTTGTTCATTCTTGGGGAAGTCCATGGAACATTCACTTTCCTTTGCCAATACTACAATTCAAATGCAACAATTTACAATATATCCTTTGATTTCTTGACTACTGTTACATGGGTTTCCTGTGGATTGAAGTGAAATTAAATCCCATAAAAATTTCACTTTTCTCCATTTATCATGCTGTTATCTGGTGGTTCCATTGTGAGGATTTCATTTTTCTTGGCATTGAGTTGTAATCCATACTAAAGGCTGTAGCATTTGGTCATCAATAAGTGCTCCAAGCTCTCTTTACTCTCCACGAGCAGGATTGCACCACTTGCATATTGCAGGTCATAATAAACTTTCCTCCAATCCTGCGGCTGCATTCTTTTTCATGCAATTCAGTTTCTTAATTTGCTCAGCCTATATACTGAATAAATATATAAGGATTCAACCCTAATGCTAATCTTTCCTGATTTTAAACCACCCAGTATTTCTTGTTCTGGTTCACGTGACTTTCTCTTGGTATATGTATAGATTCTGTATAAGCAGAACTCTGTGTTCTGAAGTTCCCATTATTTGCAATGGTAACATAATTTGCTATGCCTTTGCACCTGGTTTAATGCTTTTATATAGTCAATATATCACAAGTAAACATCTTTCTGGTATTGGTTTTCTTTCAAGATCCATTTAAGAACATCATTGAAAGTACCTTACAGAACCTTCAATGTTGCATCTCAAGATTGTAGTTTCTTCTTTGGATCTTTCCGTTTGAGAAGTACTGAGCATCTTTTTCCCTTTTGATTTTCTAACGTTGTGCATTTCATTATCTTATTTTATTTTGTCTTCTCAAGTAAGGTAGGCGGTGGGCTTAAAAGATGCTAATATAATCAAATCATAGAAACTCCAGTAAAATGTGAGAGTTAGGTTTCTTGTGTCAACTAGGCCAATAGGAACATGTGAGCAGAGTTTGATCAGTTGCAGCTTGATTGGAGGGTGACTGAGATACATGAAGACAGCCGGCATCCCATATCTCTCTTGCTCCCTGGTGAAATTGTCCAGACTACAGCATGAAATGCTAAATGACCTCTTGGTTAATAAACTTTATAAAATAATAATAATATTAATAAAAGCATGACTGTTGAAACAAGTCTCTCTAATTGTGAGCTCTTCCTGTGACTCCCTCTCTCTGGTCATCCTGCCTTGTGCTCTGCTTGAGGGAGGCAAAAATCAGCTCTAAATATGTCAGTCCTGCAAAGCCCCATGTACCCCAAATTCCTGGTCTCTTCCACCCCTTGGCTTTGATCTCTCCTTCCTGATACCAGCCTACCAGGTTAGGTGACATCCTAGAGCTATCACCGTTCAGATGATAGCCCTAAAAAAACAAACAACCCCCCCCCCATAATTGCCATCAGGTTGATTAAGACTCATAGCATCCAATGATATTTCAAAACACAACTATACTCCATAGCTGTTTTGATAGCTGACTTTTTAAAAGTAGATTGAAAAGTGTTTATTCTGGGGTCCTCTGAGTGGACTTGAACAAAGTAAGCATTTCATTGTGTTAATCTTTTGGACAGTCCAGGAGTCACTATTCTGATAATGACATCATCTTGACTCCTGACCCTTGCTGACTAATGCCACCCATGCTTGGCCCATTTCTATGGCTTAAAGATCATCTTGCCACCAGACCCACTACTGATGGACCCACAAAGGTTAACCTACTTCCATAAGCTGGCCAACCAGGTTAGGAGATATTAGATCCAAAATACTTGCTAATGTGCACTGTCCCACAATGGAACATAGCTTGACCCATTCATTGTGTCCTCCAAGCTTGCTCATCTTCTTGGTTAATGATATACTGTTCTGCCAGGCTCTTAAACAGGACATTTAGATTCATTCTAGACTTCTCTTTTCCTCTAATAAGAATAGTTAGTTATTCTGATATTCAAATAACATAAATGTGGGTGAAGGGAAACAATGGACAGTGTAAGATATGAAATAATAATAGGTAATTGATAAAGGATTCATG
>NW_022107431.1:90350721-90366441 GCF_000313985.2 Echinops telfairi | reverse complement strand
AAGTAGAAAACGTTTTGAAAATGATGATGACAACATATGTACAAATATGTTTGCTACAATTGATGTATGGAATGTTATAAGAGATGTATGGAATGTTATAATGAATTTTTTATAACGAATAGAGTTAGACTGTAAATCTGATCAATTCTACCAATGACCTATTTCTTATTTCCATCGTCTCCTCAATGTCAAAAGACCATTTTAGCTCGTCACTGTCTCCTACCTGGACTGCTATATCACTAGCAACGTTTAGGGCCTTCTCTTTGCAACTATCCCCTGCCTATTATCCAAATGAATGTTCAAAACATGAGACATAGCTTATGACTCCTCTGTTCTAAAAGCCTCAATTTCACATGGCCATGGAACAAAGCTTCAATTCCCAGCAGTGCCGTTCAAGATCCTCCCAGTTTGGCCTCAACATCTTCAGCCAAATTCCTTTCCCATCCTGTGTTATATGCAGAAGACATTCCAAACGATTTGCCTTTTCTCATGCTTGATCTGCCTGGAATTCATCCTCTGTCCCATATCCCTCCCCTGCTCCTCCAGCGTCACCCATTTTCCTGTTTCTCAGAACTCTTACCTCTTGCTTCACTCCTGACGGGTCAGTTATTCATTCAGTGTGTACTGACAGTATGCGTCCTCTCAAATGCTCTTTATTTATGCCTCTTCAATAACGCTTGGTGACTGTCTTTGTTGTTTTTGCCTCCAGGCTTTGACTAGATATAGAGCACTTACCTCCAAAGGAGCAACGCCTGAAATGATGAGCAATTAAATTTCTTATGAAGGAATTAAATATCAAACCCTATTCTAGCCTTTGATTATTTGAAACTTTCCAAAGAGGAACTTGAACCATCGTGTACACTGACCATCACGCTCACAGTAATATCACAGGCAACATTCAGTGATAGAAACCACTTTGTCAGTTATACAGGACACATGAAGCCATACGTTTTAATATCTAATTTCTTGTCCCTCCACTTGGTTCTTGCAGCTCCCATATCCCCTCTCTTTAAAAATATTTTTTAAAGTACTTTTATTGGGGGCTCTTATATTTCTTATCACAATCCATACATTCATCCAGTGTGTCAAGCACATTTGCACATATGCCGCCATCATCATTTTCAAGCATTCTCTTCCCACTTGAGCCCCTGATATCAGCTCCCCAGTTCTTCCCCCTCCCTCCCCTGCCCGTCCTCCCTCATGAACCCTTGATAAGTTATAGATTATTTTTCCATAACTTATAGCATCCTCCATCACCCCTCACCCACTTTTCTGTTATTTGTTCCCCTGGGAGGGAGTTCTAGATTGATCCTTGTGATCGATTTCTCTTTCTCCTCCCACTCTCCCCTAATCCTCCTGGCATCTCTACTCTCCTTGTTGGTCTTGAGGGATTTATCTATGACAGATTCCCTGTGTTCAGGGCTCTTATCTTAAAGGCTTGAAGATAAACAAGAGGCCATCTATCTCAGAAGCAACAAAGCCTTTGTGACCACGAGGTGTTGAAGGTATCAGGTACCATTTCATTGTGAATGAAGGGGAGTGTGGAGTGGACACTGAAAGCCCATCTGTAGGCAACTGGACATCCCCTTACAGAAGGGTTGCGGGGAGTAGAAGAGCCAGTCAGGGTACAGTATAGCACCAATGAAACACACAACTTTCCTCTAGCTCTTTGGTGCTTCCTTCACCCCACTATCATGACCTCAATTCTCCTCTCTTGGTTAGTGGCTCTAGGAGTTATCTTGGACTCTTTCCTTCTGCTTCTTTCTCCTCTAAATTTTTCTCCAAATAATTGTAATCCTACCTTCAGACTTTAAAAGTAAAGCCATTCCTTTCTATTCATGATCAACATCACTGCTATACGTTGGGCTCTCTCTCATTAAGATGGTTGTAATAACCTGTTTTCCCCACCCTATAGCTTGATCCCAAAAAAGAACTCAGCGTGCCTCACAAACATGCAAACCCCTCTGGCTTAAAGTCTTTTGATGACTTTTCAATTGTTTCAGGATAGCATTCAATTTAGTTGGTTTGGCATTTGTGTAATCACTAATTTAACAAATCAATATTGACTGTCTTTAGGTGCCCCAAATTATTACAGGATAAACCATGGTATCATGATTACTGAGGATACAGCAAGGAGAAGATATTGCAAACATCTCCTCTAGTGGAGCTAATATTTTTTACTGCGAAAGACATATAGTAAACAAAACAATTAAGTTATCAACTAAACCGACTGCCATCAAGTGCATTCTGCCTCATCGTGGCCCAATAGGAAAGAGTAAAACTTCCCCTTTGAGTCTCAAAAACTGTAAATCTTGATGGGAGTAGAAAGCCCCAAGTGGCTACAAATACCTTGGAAAGTAGCACAGAAAAGAGGGTAGGAAACTATGAGAGAGCCGTAATGTTAAACGGGAGAGAAGGACAGAGAAAGTCTCCCTGAGAAGATGGCTTTCAAGCTAAGACTTGTAGGAAATGAGCATGAAGAGATTTAATGGAAGAGCATTCTCGGCATTGGGAATAGTAAGCATGTTTAAGAATCAGAAAGATGACCTAGAAGGATGTGAGCAAATGGCAGAGGAAGAGGAAAGAAGAGTCTGAGGGGAAATGGGGCAGCTAGAATATGGCCTTTAGTTTACTCTCTCTGAGTGGGGTTGTAGAAGTAGCAAAGGGCTATAAAATCTGACTTTCATTTCACCTGGATAACTCTGGCTCCCCTGTTGAGAATAAAGCATAGGAAGACTGAGGGTGATCTTGGTCCACTCTACAGCCTCATCTCCCCCTCGTCACCTTACATTATGTTATGCTTTAGCAATCCCCTCGTTGTAGCTCCTAAAATTCATGGTTTCCTGTCTCTGCGCTCTCCTATGTAATCATCCCTTACCCTGGAATAATTATGTCTTCCTCCTGGGATCGTGCTATAGATTTTACAACCTCAATGTTGATGAGCTGCATCTGACTCAGATGACGTGGTTCCTGACACATATACATCACTATACTAGCCTTAATTCAGAATCATTTCTGGTTCTTTTTATATAAGGTGGAGGTTGGGGATCAAATGAGCTTTCACAAACTCTGAGGTGACCTTTAGTTGCTCAGACTTTATGAACTTGAAGACTGGAGGCCTTTCAAGAGCTTCCCTCAAGAAATGGCACAGTTATAGACGGTAACAACGTACCCACACTGAAGTCCTCCTATATGTTTTAGAAGATATTTGGAAGTTAGGAAGTTAAACTTTATTTGATTGGCTTGGGTATTGTCTGTGGGTGAGCTTTACTGACTTTACTAGACCTTTTTCAATACAATAGTCCTTTGGTTTGAAAGCAGGAGGGCAGGTTTTTGCTTGGGATTGAATGGAATTTAGCTTCTCCATCAAGGTGAACAGAAGACACTGAAATTGTATCTGATTCAATATTTAGCTGACTGCTCTTTGTGGAAAGTCTGTGAAGCAAGAATCACCTGCTTCTTATTTTGTACCACCTGCATATCATTCGTCTAGAGTACATATACATTCCAACATTAAAATAGCCACCTTTTAAGAGACCACATCTCCAATCCATTCAATGTGGACATGGGAGAATAATAAGTCTACCTATAAATCCTCAGCATATGCACTGATCTTGTTGACCTAATCTATAATGTCTCCCTTCCCACTCACAACCTATCCAGCTATTCTAATCTTTGGTTACAACCAGTGAAAGCTCCAACTCCACTAGCTATTCTATGACATTACTGTAAACCCACCACACCCTACTGAAATAAGTTAGATCAACATTCAGGCGAGGAATGGATAATCACACAATTTTCTCAACTATTCAACTACTAGAGGCTATACTGGTTTTTTCCATCCTCACATCTATAGTACACACATATAGATCAGTGGTCCCATGTGCCTAAATGCAGATCAACTGAATTATCACTCTGTAGGTGATTGTACATTAACATTTGAACACCCTAGTATAAATAATAATACTGAGTAATAGCCAATGGTTGTGGATTTCCTCTTTCCTCTCCATTATCTGCTGAGGAGAATGTCTTAGACATTTATGTGGAGCCACACATATAACAAACTCAAATATTTTGTGAACTGAATGAACCACCATATGACAGCACTTTTGCAGGATCTCATGGGCTGAGATTGAACTGCATCTTGCTTCTTTCCTATATCCTAAAATTAGAGGCTGCTGCTTCTAAAAATAAGTTGCCCCCCACCCCCGGCAACAAACTAGAATAACTGCCCTCTAAATGCTGCCAGCAAGCCACGGTCCCTCAACAAACAACAAATTTTTAAGGATGTAGGAGTAAGGGAATGAATGGCCAGATTGCTGAAAAAACTGCTAAAAACAGCAGTGCCCTCATGGAAGCCACATAACCAGCAAGAAAGCCAGGGGGATGTCTTGGAGAGGGTTGAGGAGAGAAAACTGGTATGGTTTTATGTTGTTGGGTAAAGAAAAGTTCATGCCATATTCCTCGTGGTTCCTGTAAACAAAGATAAAAGCAGAGGCAGGATATTATCAAGTTTTAATGCAGCCGCAGCAGCCTGTTACCCAGGGCTTAATCAACAGAGCTTAGAAACAGCTGGTTTTAAAGGAGAAAGCCAGACTAGGGTACCCAAAGGTGCTGATGTTAATATGACTAAAGCCATATGTTCCATTAAACCTTTTCCAGCCTCATTCTCTGAGGGCTACAGTGAGATCTCATAATGAAAGCCCGCCCAGGTGTGAAGGACTCACAGCAAACGAAAGTTGACCGAGAGCTGGTAGAGTATATGAGGTTCAGAAGGCTGTATTTGGAAGGTGGCTCAGATGAGGAAAACATGGTTTACCCTGTAGGATCCTCTCATAGAGTTGAAAGAAGAAGAAAAACTGGAGAAATAGGACAACACATGTATGAAGATAAAATCATTAACTATCCACTTTCTTTTTTTTTAATCATTTTATTGGGGGCTCATGCAACTCATCACTATCCATACATATATCAATTGTATAAAGCCCATCTGTACATGCGCTACCCACACCATTCTCAAGACATTTGCTCTCCACGTAAGCCCCTGGCATCAGTTCCTCAAAAAAATGTATGATTTAAATTTGTAATTTTAGTAATTTTTAAGAGTACAGTCAGTGGCATTAATTACATAAAAAGTATTGTGCAACCATCATTACATCTATTTCCAAAATATTTTCATTACCTGAAACAGAAACTCTGTAAATCATTTTGTAGCTGCCCACTTTTCCACACACACACACACACACACACACACACACTCACACACACACCCTCACAGGAGCCGTTCTTCCCCTAAGAGTCCTAAACTGTTGGAGTATTATCTATTGATTTTCTTTACACCTCAGCTCCTTCACTAGAATCAAATTTCTTCACATTCTCTCACACCTTTCCATTTTGTAGAGTGAGACTTTCCATAAAAAGAGAAACTATAAAATGTGTTATGATTGGTCTTTCAATTTTCAAGCCAAGTCTGTGGGATTTGTATTCATTCGGACCAGTCTCTACTCAGGAGCTCACGTTTGCTTTGCAAACTGGCTGATGTGTCTCATGGGAGGAACTGGAAGCCCATGAGCTGCACAGTCTCCGGTGAGGATTCAGAAGAATCTTTTCTTGACCTTCAAAGGTGTCGTTCCTTCTTGGGAAGCCCAGGGTGGCATGCACACAGAAGAAGGCACCTGAATGATGGTGACAAGAGGAAATTTCTGACCGAAGGATGAAAAAATAACGTCATGCATTTAAGAGCTCTAGGAAGGCATCCAAAACTGGTGGTTGGTTAGTAATGGTAAGAAACACTGAAGATAGTTCAAGGTGAGAAGAAGAAAACTCATGGGGTTTAGGAATATCCTGGTGAGGAAGAGCGATGCGTCTAGCATGAAACTCGGCTTTCTTAAATTATGAATCTTGCTGCCTTTATATGTTATTAGGCATGAGATACCAGGTTATTTGCTCTCAGTCATTAGAGGAGCTAGTGTCTGTCTGATTTGAGATTAAGCTTCAGATTATGGTCTGTCTGACGTTATGTCTGTGCCCGAATAAATCAATCCACTCAAGTCCTGACGTGCAACAGCTTAAGATAAAAATAAAATATTAGCTTTGGGGGAATGAAATATGTTAAGTACAGTATTTACCAGTTTAATTTATACATATTCTAATAGAATTGTCTATCATATTTTTGTTGCATACATTCCACATGCAAGAAGCACATTGTTAATTATACAAAAGTAAATAAATACAAATTTTTAAGTTAAGAAAGAGAAATAAAATTTCCATGATCTCCTCTCTTGATATTTGAAATATCTGTATATATATAAATGAGTATGTTTGAACATATAGTTTTTATGTCTCTGTAAAATATTTTGTTCACTTATTTTTGCAAGATAAAATATTCTACAGGAAAAAAACACTTCCAGAACATTATTAAAGATGACATAGTATCACATTCTGCCTAACTGCCATAATTTACTTAGCCTATTGGACAGGCAAACTACTTCCTTTTTTTTCATCAGAAACAATTTTGCTCAACAAATATTCTTGGAACCCAATCATCTATTTTCTTTTTCCTTATTAGAACTGTCTCCTTCATTGCAAATGCATGAATAGATGGACACATGCAATTCATTCCTTCATTTAAATGTTATCAATAAACAATAGTAGGTTCACAAGCAGACTACAATTTGATTTTCTGACCAGGGTTGTGGAGGAACAGGGGACTAACCCACCCACAGAGAGGGTATTGTTTAGGTCTCCACAGGAAAGGAAGAGAGGGACCAGACTTCATCCTGGTTCACCATCTTGAGGGCAACATACCACATGGAGCAGCAAACTAACAGAGGACTGCAGGGCGGGCCCCAATCCCAGCTACATTGTCCCCTGCCCCCTTCCCATAAGAATGCACTGAAGATATAGCTCAGGGAGAGTTTCGGGTCTGCCCAGACCACACAGGAGCAAACGAGGAGAGAAAGAGAGAGAGAGAGAGAGAGAGAGAGAGAACCGCATCCTGGTCCACCAAGCCTCAAGGACAACATTCTTGCTCAGAGCAGCCAATGCACAGAGAGGACCATAGGGCGGGCCCCACCACAAGACACAATGCCCCCTCACTGACCCACAGTGCTACAGGGATAGTACTGGAGAGACAGTGTGGGAATTGTGGCCAGTCTGACCTAACCACACCAGGGTGAAACATGAAGGGAGCATGACAGAGCAGCATGGGGATCAAACCAGAAAAGTCCCTGAGGAATACTGAAAACAGACTTCTGATTTGGGGGGGAGGGGGCACCTCATTAGACCTGCTCAGAAAACATTCATAAGGGTCAGCAGACAGACCTGGAACTATTTATAACCTTTTAAAATGTTTTCATATAAGATAGGCAGGATTGTTTACAATCCCAAGGAGAAAGCAATGAGACCAAAGGTTTGGGGAGGACATGGGAGAGGAAGAGGAAGGGGAAAGGGAGGGGGGAGCCAACAAAACCAGGGACAAGGGAACAACAAGAGATCTCAAAATCAATGTTGTAGAATGCCTGCTGGGGTTTGATCAAGTGCAATGTAACCGAGAGGAATTACAGAGAGCCAAATGAAGGTCAAACATGATGGTGGGACAGGAAGAAAGTAAAAGGAAATTGAAGAAAGAGCTAGGAGGCAAAAGGCATTTATAGAGGTATAAATATATGCATGTATATATGTAAATATATTAATACATAATGATAGGGAGCTAGGTCTATGTACATACATTTACATGTTAAGTATTAAGGTAGCAGACGGACATTGAGTCTCTACTCAAATACCCTCTCAATGCAAGAACACTTTGTTCTAATAACCTGACATTCTGTGATGCTCACCTCCCTGACACAATTGCTGAAGACAACACGGGTGCATAAGCAAATGTGGAGAAGAAAACTGATAATGCCTGGCTATTATAAGATATAGCTTCTGGAATCTTAAAGGTTTGAAGTTAAATAAGCAGCCATCTAGCAGAGAAGCAACAAAGCTCACATGGAAGATGTGCACCAGCCTGTGTGATCACAAGGTGTCGACAGGATTAGGTATCAGGCATCAGAAGACCCAAAACAAGCAATCATATTGATGTGAAAAGGGGGGTCACAGTGAAGACCCAAAGTCCATCTGTAGACAACTGGACATTCCCTCACAGAAGGATCACAAGGAAGGGTCGAGTTAGCCAGGGTGCAGGACAGCACCAATGAAACACACAACATTCCTCTAGTTCTTTAATGCTCTTCCCCTCCCCACTATCATGATCCCAGTTCTACCTTACAAATCCCGCTAGACTGGAGTATGTGCTGGTACAGATAAGAGCTCTGAACACATGGAATCCAGGACAGATAAACCCCTCAGGAACAGTAATCGGAGTAGCGATACCATGAGGGTAAGGGGAAGTCGAGGGGAGAGGGAGGGAGGGGGAACTGATTGCAATGATCAACATATAAACACTCCAGCCTCCCAAGGGGGCAGAACAACAGAAACGTGGGTGAAGGGAGACAATGGATGGTGTAAGATATCAAAATAATAATGATTTATACTTCATCAAGGGTTCACGATGGTGGGACGGTGGGGAAAAGGGGGACCTGATACCAAAGGCTAAAGTAGAAAGAAAATGTTTTGAGAATAATGATGGCAACATATGTACAAATATGTTTGAAACAATTGATGCATGGATTGTTATAAGAACTATAAGAGCCCCCAATAAAATTATTTCTTTTTAAAAATTGCTTTTCAGTTAAGAACATTAAATGTTTGTCTATGTGCCCTTCTTATATTGTATTGACTAATTTACTATGTAATTGCATGCTATGAGTAATTTGTTTACAGAACAAATTTGACAACTATTGGCACTGTGCTGTTGATACCTTCAGAATATTCCAGAATGATCCAGGTTCTTGTTGTCTGTGAACCAGCAGTGGACATAAGCCAAAGATAAAAAGGCAGTGAGGTAGAACATTCATATCATCAGGAAATCACAAATATCTAGAGCACTTCTGGGATCTTTTGGAGGATGAGTGTGTTTCATGGAGCAGTAATCATTTGGAAAGTGTTAGATTTCATATGGTACCCAGAAGAAAGTCAATATGCTCCAAAAACATATTGCTGTTCTGGTGCCAAAGAGTCGGTTCCTGTTTCTAGTGACCCAATGTACACTAGAAGGAGACAGTACCCGAGCCTGCGCCATCCTCACAGCTGTTCTTGTTTCAGCCACCATGTCGCTCCATCTGGTGAAAGACCTCCCTCTGTTCTACTGCCTCTAACGTTGCCAAGCATGGTGTCCTTCTCCAGAGACTGACCTCTGCTGATGACCCTCTAAAAGTATGTGCAATGAATTCTCTCCGTCCTTTCCTTTAAGGAGCATTCTGAATGTACTTCTTCCAAGACAGATCTGTTTGTTCTTTTGGCAATTTATGGTGCTCTCAATATTCTTTGCCAGCACCAAGTTCAAATGTGTGAATTTCTCTTTGGTCTTCCCTGCTCCATATCGAATTTTCATATGCTTATGTGGTCATTGAAAAACCATGACTTGGGTCAGACTTTCCTTAATCCTCAAAGTAACATACTTGCTTTTCAACACCTTCAAGAGGTTTTATGCAGCAAATTTACCTAAGGCAATGCATCCTTTGATCTCTTGACTGATGCTTATGGTATACATTTTTTAAAACTTCAAATCCAAAATATTATTTTGGCTGTACTGAGATATTAAGAACAGGACCAAATCGAATGTTTACTATCAGAACTAAATTTGCACTTCAATTCCAGCGAGGCCTGTTAACTTCACAACAGATAGGAAAGAAGTAGAGAATCCGGGGACTTGAGGAGACATTCACTGGTATTGCTCTCCAAGGTTTCTTCAGAGGAGACTAAGATCGCTAGAGGCTATCCACCTCATCTGGTCTCCAGATCACACATCCTGGAATGGCTGCGCCAGGACTAGTATCCAGGGAGACCCCCTCCCAGTTCAGGGCTCCCTCCGACACTCATGCGACTTTCCCAGGTGGCCTCTCAGGAAATTTATGAAGGGTGCTTATTCTCCATCCAACGTGTGCAGAAACATGAGGGGATCCTTCGTCTATCGCACTGTGCCAATAAACATTTTTCTGTAAGTCGGTGAGGCTGAGGAGTTCATTCGATATCCGTTCATTCAGAAAACATGGACTGAGTGGTTATGATGGGGACATGGCAAGGAAAAGCCTCCAAGTTTGGAGACATGCCCATCCAGATAGCAGTGTCTGCCGATTGACTTGGGGAGGTGTAGGTGGGAGCAACCAGGTGTTGAAATAGCTCCAGAGAACATGCAGAGAATGAAAATGTTCCATTGCAACCTACCATGGTTCTGTGCAGACTCTACTTTAAGTATCAGTGATCTGGAAACTACATTAAAGAATGTAAATGATATTCCCATACAAAGATATACAATCTATGCCCTTCAGTTACTCACCTCTCAGCAGTCCAGTATATCATCTCTCCCATAGTTCACACTCACTCTTACATTTTGTCCTGGATAAAAAGTTCTTTCAATGACAGGTTGTTTGTTTGATTCCAGACTTTAGACTGTTAGTCTCTGGTCAATGACTTTATCATGCTCTCTTAGCTCTTCAAAGTACCTGGAATAAAACTCATAAAATGGAATGCACTTCATAGAATATGAGGACGGAAGGAATCTAAGCTATCACTTGGCTCCACTGCTTCTTTTGACAGCAGAGAGAAGTGAGCCGCAGAAGAGTGAAACAAACCAGAGAGAGAGGCCACACCTATGGAACCTAAAGGAGATGAAATCAGCATGTAAGGCCTCCCAACTCTAGTCCAGCATGTAGCCCCTTTCACTAAACTGCCCCTCTAAAAGGGACTCATCTTATCGTACATCTAATCTACTACTACAGGCTATTGATGTTTATGTGTGCCTTCATTATGAGAATAATCTCAACCAACTGAAAAATGAAATGGGATCAGTTTGAACAATAGTAAATAAGCACAATGAGGCAGGAATACTCTATACCCGAAGATTCTCACCTCAGAAATGTGCTCCCCGGTTTAAAATAACAAGAAAGTGGAAGCAGCCCAAATGCCCAACAGTGGAGGAATGGATAAAGAGACTATAGTACATACACACAATGGAAGACTAAGCATCCCTGAAAAACAATGATAGAAGCATAACACACTGCGTGATGTGAAAGGAACTGGAAACCATTATGCTGAGTAAAGTTAGTCAATCAAAAAAGGACCAATGTTGTATGAGTCCACTACTATAGAAGAAACACCAACTAAGCAAATCTTAGTGGCAAATTCCCAAAGGGAATTGCCTACTGGCCATGAACCAAACATACCCCCCTTATATGCACTTCATAAGAACCACCGTGAAGGAGAAGACCTCCATCTGCTGGGATCACTCCTTCAGGAGGGGGAAGGGGGGAAGACCATCTACTTGATGCCATACAACCTTGAGACAAAGGTGCAACAAACCAACAGACACTCCACAGGAGAGATAGGGGAACCTTACAAGAAAATTAAGTTAAGACTAGGGGAGGCAGCACCTACATTTCAGAGCAGGCACTGATCTTTCTGTTGGTGGGTAAAGAGGGAGGATCAACCTCACAGAAGGAAGAGCTACTAAGCAATATTTTTTAGGGAACTCAGAAGGAAAATAAACCTAGTTCTGTGTTCCTGGGTAGACACTTTTCAAATTTGCAGTGACCCACACCAAAGACTAAGCACTATGATAACCTTAGACACTGGCCTTACAGAGAACATGGCATCCTCCAAGGGTCACACCAGGACTCGACATGGAAGCCCAAATGGATGAATAGGGTCCTACCTGAAAACTACCTATAGCCCTTGGACTTAGGACTGAAATTCCCTGATGGGAGAGGAAGCAAATAATGGCTACCCCAACACTGTGGAAATGGCAGTCATTGACCTTGGGTGGGACCCCTGGCTTAGTGGGTGTGGTAGTTACATAATCTGTTGTCAATTTGAGAGGATTAAGAGTGAAGGGGTGGAGTTTAGCCTATCAATCTTATCTCAGCTTGATGACCTCATTTGGAGGTGCTAAGGAGATAAATAGCTTGCTTGAGGCAGAACACAGGCTCACTCCCTGTGAGACGTTATGGACAAGGAGCCTCATGGAGTTACACTGATGCAGCCAGGGCCCTGGGAACTGGAGGAGCCACGTAGAGACCCCCACTGAGATGCTTACAGTGCCACTGGATCCACAAGACTTCCCACCCACTGGCCTGTGGTCTTCCTGCATTCGGCATCATTGCATGTGTTTCATGAGTCTGCAGAGCACTTTATAGATTGATATTAGACATATTAGCTAATATTAGACTTATGGACATGATCTGAACTGGGCTGGGATATTCCATAATCCTTGTATAAAGTTCTTTCTTATGCACATGTGATTGTCTATGAATTTGTTTCTCTAGCCTATCCTGACTAACACAGTGGGCGTCCAAGAAAAGGGGACTCAGAACTACCACATATTTAGTATCTCAATGTTCCCATTGCATTAATATGTCTAATAGACTAATAGGCAGGGATCTGCCCTTATAAGGAATATTACGGGGAAATTTCTTGTAGCACCAACTCCCATGCTCAATGTAAACAGGCTCAATCACTTAAAAATTCGATCTGTACAAAAAATGAATTTATGGATTGCAGTTTGGACTATACTTGTATAAGCTCCTTATCTAAACAGAACTTTAAATTCTATGCCACTCTTGATGTTTCAATATAATTACCTTATACCCCAGGGGGATGATTCACAATGTTTTCCTTTGTTTGTTCTTTGTTTTTGTTGTTGTTGTTGTTTGTTTTTTGTTTGTTATGTCATAAAATGACAATATGGCCACTAAAGTTAATCAGAGTCATGCATCTCCCGCTTAACTCTAGTCCCAATCCAATATCAGTTAATTCTTATAAAATGGCCCTCCTCAATACTCACCTTCATGAAGAGGTCACTGTAGATATATATGGGTACTACAGCAAAGTCTGGTGAAGAATGCAGTTGGTGCCTGGGCTATCAATCGGAATAGTGTCTGGAGTCTTAAAGGCTTGTATTCAAACAAGCAGCCATCTAAGTGAGGCATCAATTAAATCCACATGGAAGAAACACAGCAGCCTCTGTGATCCAAAAATTACAATACCCAAATCCAAATATGATGAAAGGAAAAGTGTTAGAGCTTAAATTATAAATAGGTTTTAGAAGGTTATGGAGGAGAGTGAGAGCCCAAAATCCATCTGCAGAATACCTAGTTAGATTAAGCCTCTGATACATTCCATATGGCCACAATGGAGGGACAGGAAAACTTTACTATCAGCCAAAGATTATTGTAAACTTTATTATGGTGGATCAAAGTAAGGTATGATACTTAGTCAGTTGACCTCTCTCTTGAATCAACTGAATTTGCTCTCGGCTTAAATATTTCTTGCTTATTCTATGAAAAAAAAATTTTTTCTCTGCATTTTAAAAATATTGCTGGTGGTCTTTTCTTTCTTACACTTTATTTTCATTTTTATCTTTATATTATTCTTATTTCTTCTTATTTTTTATTCTTTCTGTTAGGTTTCCCAGTTTGTGAAACACAGAAGGAGTAGATTCATAGAGATAATAACTGATGCCATGGTTTATCAAGGGTGATGGGGAAGGGGGGTTGGGAGCATATAATGAATGTGGAGCCCAGAGGGAGCACTAGAACTGATTGTGATGATATATATACAACTCATTTTATAGCAACTTAACTATATGCACATTATAATATGTGAATTTTATGTCAATAAATCTTTTTTATGTGCTCCTGTTAACTGCACTGGCTGCCCCATTTGTGTCCACTGCCTGCTCTCTGCTGTTCCATGTGCTGCTAACACTGGAAACCTTGAACTTGGTCCTGGAGCCTCTTCTGTAGCTATGCTCCGCTTCTTACTGCCATTTCATCAGGTCTCCTTGCTCTAAATGTCATATGCACAGATATAAACCCACAAATTAAAGTCTCCACCCCCAGATTTTCCCTTGAACGCCTAACTGCCTACTCAGCATTTCTAATAGGTTCTTGACTGTTTTTACATCCAAAATAAAAATTCTGATTTACCATTAAAATCTTTAGGGTCATCTCTAACTCCCTTCTATCCATCACCAAATCTAATCCATTGACTGATCCTGCTAAATCTATTTTCAAAATATATTCAGATCTGTCCATTTGTCCCCATCTCACTACTGTCACTCAGGTCGAAGTCATTCTGAGCCATATGATTGCAAATGCATCTTTATTGGTTTTCTTGCTTTATCTCTTGCTCAAGTCTATTCACAAATGGCAATGAGATTATCTGCTATATATTATATGGACAAAGCTTTTCTACTCAACCCCCTTCAATACCTTCCCATTTTACGATGAGTAAAATCCAAATAAAGGTTTTATTGTTTTTGTCAGGTATTTTTTAACATTGTTCATTAATATTTTAAAACTCTTTCTTATAACATAAACTAGGTTTGTGTACCTCTCTTATTGTTTTTATTTAAGTCTTAACTATATGAAATAATAAACTATCTTTCAGTATATCATTTTCTTTATACTTAAAACAGTAATTGGGGCAGTGAATCAGTTATTAAATTATTTGAATCCCACCACTGGATTCAACACTGAAGCCCATCTTTCCTGATTTTAAACCACTCAGTACTCCTTTATTCTCTTGGCATGATTGCTTCTTGGTCCATGTCCAGGTTCCTCATGAGCAAAAAGAAGCATTTTACAATTCCTATTCTTCTCAACATTATCCAAAGTTTGCTATGATCCTCACAGCTGAATGCCTGTTCATAGTCAGTAAAACCCAAGCATGCATCTTTTCTCTGTTCTCAACTTAAGATCTGTCATCATCAATGTTATCCTTCATACCATATCATATTCAGAATCCAGCTTGAATTTCTGGAATCTCCCTATGGATGTATGTTGCAAACATTGTTGAGTTATTTTCAGCATAGTTTTACTTGCATGTGATATTAATGATATTATTCAGTAATTTCTGCATTCTGTGAGTCATCTTTCTTTGGAATGGGCACGCATATGGAGCAATTCTGGGTGGTTGGTAAACTAACTATCTTCCAAATTTATTTCAAAGATGAATAAGTAAATCCAGTGCTTCATCGGCTTGCTGAAACATTTTAATTGGTATTCCGTCAGTTCTTGGAGCCTGTATTTCACTTATGTCTTAAGTGTAATTTGAACTTCTTCCTTCAGCATCATTGGTTTTTAGTCTTATACTACCTTTTGAAACAGTTGAGTGTCTAGCAGTTCTTTATGATACTGTTACTCTGTGTATTCCTTCTGTTGTCTTCTCCCCTCGTATTGTCTGTTGATGCTTCCTGCATCATTCAATATTTTGCCCATGCTGTTGTTTTTTCTCCTGAGAAAATGTATCCTTTTCTTAAAAAAGATTATTTTATTGGGAGCTCTTACCTCATTTATAAAATTCCATACATCAATTGCATCAAGCATATTTGTACATATGTTGCCATCATTATTTTCTAAACATTTACTTTCTGTCTAAAGCCTTGATATAGGCTCCTCTTTTTCCCCCTCCCTCCCCACTTCCTGCCCTTGTGACTCCTTGATAAACTATGAATTATTATTATTTTTATGTCTTACACCAACTGCTGTCTCCCTTGCCCCATGGTTTCTGTTGTTCATCCACCCCCCACACCATGCCCCATTGATTCACCTTTCCTTC
>NW_022107431.1:90348520-90350275 GCF_000313985.2 Echinops telfairi | reverse complement strand
GCTGCTTGTTTAAGCTTTTAAGACCCAAGATGCTATATCTTTTGATAGCTGAGCACCACCAGATTGCTTCACTATAGTTGCTTATGCACCCATTTTATTTTCAGTGATCTTGAGCATCACAGAATGCCAGGTGTTTAGAACAAAGTGTTCTTGTATTAAGGGGGACTTGAGCAGAAGCCCAAACTCAGTCCACTACCTCAATGTATTGCCATATATATATGCCTATACCTCTATTTTTATGATTTGATATATTTACATATGTACACACCTATGTTTATACCCGTACCCTTAGCTTTGATTCCTAGATCTTTCCTGTGTTTCCTTTTACCTTCCCCCTGCCCCACCATCACACTCCCCCTTCTGTCTCTTAGTAACTTCTCCCTGCTAGATTGCTGTTGCTCCAACACCCCCAGCATCTCGACGTCCTCCTCGTTATTGATTTTAATTCCCTAGATGTTGCTCTGTCTATGGAGTTGTTTGCTTACCACTCTCTCCCCACCTCCTCCTCTCAAGTCCCTCCAGAACTGTTGGTCCATTGTTTTATCCTCAGGTTTGCTTTCCATGCCTACCTTATATAAGCAGGCAAACCAATAATAACAGAGACAAAAACAGAAGAAGCAAAAAGACAAAATATTGAATAAAAAGAGAAAAAGTAAAAATGAAATAGCATACATAATTCCAGGTCTGTTCGCTGACCTTTATGACTATCTCCCTACTGGTCCAAAGGGGTTCTAGGAACTGCCCTTCCTAGACTGAAGTCTATTTTGGGGCCTCCTTGTGGGCTTTCTGGCTTGACTTTGCTCCCATTGCTGATCTGTTATGTTCCATTCTTGGCTCCCTGCCCTGTGTCTGCAAAATTGTCCTCTGTCATGGTATGCTCCAATGAGGGAACATCATGTCTTGAGCTGTTGTCAGGCATATAGTCCTCTCTGTGCCTGAGCAGCTCCATGCAGGGATGTCATCCTCAAGGATTGGTGTGACGATAGGATTGTTGTGCCGATATGGGGTCTAGCCCCTCGTGCTCTCTTTTTTCTTCTTGATTTACTTCCATGTGGGCATGGCAGGCGGCCCCTCTCCCCTGCCTGTAGGTTTGATGTTGTCCTCTATAGGACATGCTTCTTGAAAGGGGGTCAGTTTGGCTCTGATTGGGGCCAGCCCCGGTGCCCATTCTGTTCATGAGTTGCTCCATGTGGTTACGTTGCCCTCAAGTGTTGGTGCGCCATGGTGGGGTCTGCACACACACTCCCATGTCGGTGGAGACATGGACAATACCCTCCCCCGGGTGGGCTAGTGGCCTGCTTCTCCAGTGCCATCAGATCCCTCTTTTATTTTTCTCCCTTTTTTCCCTCCTCCCCCTGCTTTCCCTTTCTTTGTGTTGGAATGGCATGTACATCCTTGGGTTTGGCCTGTCCCCCACCCAACTGCCTGTACCCAACTGCCTGTACCTCAACCCATATAGTGTGAGATAAGCGGCTTTTCTTCTATACCAAACGTGCTGATTATACTTACCTCAGTGGACTCATATTGTGCTTGTCCTTTTGTGATTGGCTAACTTCACTTAGTATTAATTTCCTCCAACTCTTCCCATGTGATCATCAGTGCTTTTTAGCTATGTGTAAGTACTCCACTGTGTGCATGTGACAGAGTTTTCTTTCTTTCTTTTAATCATTTTATCAGGGACTCTTACAGTTCTTACCACAATCCATACATCCATCCACTGTGTCAACCTCAATTGTACATTTTTTGCCATCATCA
>NW_022107431.1:90328671-90347597 GCF_000313985.2 Echinops telfairi | reverse complement strand
TCCTCTTGTCCCACTATCATGTTTAGCCTTCATTTGGGTTTCAGTAATTCCTCTCGGTTACATTGCCATTGATCAAGTCCTACCAGGCCTCCCACACCCTCCTCACCATCAATTTTAGATCACTTGATGTTAAATTGTCGTGGTGTTTGTTGGCATACCCCTATCCCTTCCCCCACCTTCCCCTCTCCTGTGTGCCCCCAGAAATCATCGGTCCTGTTGTTTTTGCCTCCTGATTGTTTATGCCACCTATCTTATCTAGATAGACATGCAGAGACAATAATAAGCATAAAAATGACAAAGCAAAACCAGACAACGAACAAAACGAAACAACAATAAAGAAACCCAATGACAAAAAGAAAAGTCTATAAATAGTTCCAGGTCTGTTTGTTGACTTTTAGAAGTGTTTTCCATTCCATTCTGATGGCGTGTCAGGCCCTGGCCCCAAAGTCCATTTTTGGTGTGGCCCAGGGCCTTCATTACTTTGCTTCCCTTGCTGCTCTGTTGCACATCCATATCGTTCCACCCCGATGTGGTGGGATCAGATCGGCCACAATTCCCACACTGTGCCTCCAGTGTTGTCCCTCATAGCACTGTTGGTCAGTGAGGGACGTCATGTCTCATGGTAGGGCCATCCCTGTGGTTTTGTCTGTGCTTTGACTGCTCCAAGCAAGAATGTCGTCCTTGATGGGCCAGTGTTTTAGTCTGGGTAAATCAGAGAAACAAATCCACAGTATAAGAGAGAGTTTTATATGAAGGGTAAGTGTACATTAAGAAAGCAAGCCACCCCAAAGCTGTCCACGCCCATAAGTCCAACATTAGCCCATATGTCCGACACCGATCTACAAAGTCTTCCTCAATCTCACAAAACATACACAATGACACCAACTACAGGAGGAAAGCCAAATCCATGAGCATGTAAGCATCTCAGCATTGGCAGGGGTCTCCACACGGGTGCTCCAGCACCTAGGGCTGCATCAGGCTAGGTCCATGTGGCTTCTCTTCAAGATGTCTCACAGGAAGTTAGCCTTGCCAACTGAAGCAGGGAACTGGCTAAGGCAGCTGCACCATAAGAGAGCAAGAGACCCAAGAACTAGAAAGGCCAGGCTCACAGAGCCATTTATCTCTCTGCCCTTGTATTAATCCCACATGTGTTTATCAACCACGAGCATGGGAAATTCTTCCATTTGTGGATGTCACTTTCTTGTAGTGAGGTCTTGTAGTTTTCCTTGTATAAGCCTTTTGTTTTATCTGGTTAAATATATCCCTAGATATTTCAATTTGTTCTGGGCTATGGTAAAGGGTACTGCCTTCTTGATCGTCTCTTCCATGGTCTTGTTCGATGTATGTAGCAAACCAATAGACTTTTGTCTGTTGATCTTGTATCCTGCTACTCTTCCATATTCCTCTATCGCTGTCAGTACTCCTGTTATGGAGCTTTTGGAATTTTCAATGTACAGAATCATGTCATCTGCAAATAATGATAATTGCACTTCCTCTTCTCACAGCCAGGTAACTGTAATATCCTTCTTCTGTCTTGTATTGTTAGCTAGGACCTCCAGTACAATGTTGAATAGAAGTAGGGACAAGGGGCATCCTTGTCTGGTCCCCCTTTTCATTGGAATTATTTTAGACATTTCCCCATTGACTGTGATGTTGGCTGATGGCTTTTCATAGATAGCTTGTAGTAACTTCAGGAATTTTCCTGTCATTCCTACTTTTCTTGGTGTCTTAATTAGGAATTGGTGTTGGATGTTATCACGTGATTTTTCTGTGTCTATCGATATTCAAATATGATTCTTATACTTTTTGTCATCAATGCGGTGAATAATCTTGATGGTCTTTTGGATGTTGAACCATCCCTGCATCCCTGGAATGAATCCCACCTGATTATGATAGATGATATGCTTTATATACTTTTGTAAATATCAGTCTGCAGTTCTCTATTCCTGTGGGATCCTTGGCCTGTTGGGTATTAAAGTTATACTAGCTTCGTAGAATGAGTTCAGGAGTTTGCCGTCTTTCTCTGCTCTGGAATAATTTGTCGAGGATTGATGTCGGCTCTTCCTGGAATGCTTGGTAGAATCCTCCTATGAAGCCATCTGATCCAGGAGCTTTTTTTGGTCCATAGTTTCTTGATAACCATATCTATTTCTTCTTTTGCTATGGGTTTGCTGAGGTTCTTGACCTCTTTCTAGGATAATCTAGGGAGGGATTGTTTTTCCAAGTATTTTTCCATGTCTCCACATTTGTGAATTCATTAGAATACAGATTTTCATAGTGCTTTGTGATTATCCTTTTTAATTTCATTGGGGTCTATTGTGATTTCCCTGCTTTCCTCCCTCATTCTGGCTATTGATGTTTGTTCCTTCCTTCCCTTGATTAGATTTACCAGAAATCTGTAGATTCTGCTGATTCCCTCAAAGAACCAGATTTTTGCTGCATTGATTTTTTTTCATTGGTCTCTTTCTTCCCACTCATTTAATTCTGCCCTGACTTTTATTATTTCTTTTGCTATTGGAAGGGTTGTTCTTTTGACTGTTTTAGTTGCTGAAGGTTTTGTGATTGCATATCAGTCATAAGT
The DNA here is from genome assembly GCF_000313985.2 of Echinops telfairi. Classification (NCBI taxonomy): domain Eukaryota; kingdom Metazoa; phylum Chordata; class Mammalia; order Afrosoricida; family Tenrecidae; genus Echinops; species Echinops telfairi. The sequence continues at coordinate 90,345,016 of NW_022107431.1, read as the reverse complement.
CTCTCTTCCTTTTCATCTATGCATTAATTGCTATCAAACTTCTGATAAATACTTTTGCTGTATCCCATGGGTTTGGGTACATTGTATTCTCATTTTCATTAGTTTCTAGGAACTTCCTAATTTTGTCTCTAATCTGTGCCAGTATTTATTTGCTTCACAGAAAATCATTCATCCTCCAAATGTTTGCCCTTGTTTTTATGGTTGTCCTTTTATTGATCTCCAGCTTTATGGTGTGTTGGTCTGAGAGGGATGTTTGAGTGATCTCGATGCATTTGAATTTACTCATGCTTGACTTGTGTCCCAGCATGTGGTCTATTTTCAAAAATGAGCCAGGTGAACTTGAAAAAGATGTGAATTTTTCTTTCTGTTTGGATGGAAAACTCTATAAATGTCTATCAGGTCCAGTGACTTAATTATAATACTTAGTTCTGTAGCCTCCTTGCTGAGCTTTTTCCCCAGTGATCTATCTTTCTCTGATAACAGTGTAGTAAAGTCACCTACTATGATTGCTGTATCTGTGATTTATTTTTTAATTTTTTGAATAGTTTGACAAAGGGTCTCATGTTAAGCACATAAATATTTATTATGCTTACTGTTTCCTGGTCTACTGATCCTTTGAGCATTATATAGTGCCCATTCTTGTCTCTTGTTATGGTTTGCACCTTGAGGTCAAATTTGTTGGAGATTAGGATTGCAACCCTTCCTTTTTTTAAGTTGCCATTTTCCTGGTATATTTTCCAACAGACTTTTATTCTTAGCCTATTTTTGTCTGCAAGCCTAAGATGTGTTTCTTGCAACAACAGATTGATGAGTTTTGTATTTCTGAGCCAGTCTGCTAACCTTTGTGTTTTAATGGGCAAGTTCATGCCATTGATGTTCAGAGGTATTAGCACAATCTGTGAATTCATTGTTGTCATCTCATACCTTTGTGTTGAGTGTTTTCCTATCTTCCTTTATATCAGTGTGTTTATGTGAGAGCTTCATTCTTTCCTTCTTTTCCCTCTGAGGCAATGTTATCTGGGTAGTTGTTTTTGGCTTATAGACTTCTAGATGGAGTTGTCCTAGATGCCAGTCTCCTGCTTGTGGTGGGTGGATATTGGTCTTCTGACCACAGTGAGTGGGCAAAGATTTTCCACAGGATTGGGTGTCTTATGGTGTATTCTTTGAATTTTTCCTTGTCCGGGAAAACTCTTACTTCACCTAAATCTTAATAGATAATTTGGCAGGGTAGAGATTTCTTGGTTTGGCAGTTTTTTCTTTGTTTTTGGAAGATGTTACTCCATACTCTCCTCTTCTTCATGGTATCCATCGATAGGTCTGAGCATATTCTTACCTGAGTACCATTGTATGTGACTGCCTCTTTTCTCTTGCTGCTCTTAAAACGTGCTCTTTTTCCTTGAAGTTGGATAATTTAACTATTATGTGCCTTGGTGAGTTCTTCCTGGGGTTTAGTCTAATTTGTGTCCTCTCCATTCCATTTCCTGTATGACTATCTGATTCTCATTAATTAAGGTGGGGAAGTTTGCTTCCAGGAATTCCCTCACTACTTTAGCTTTTGGCTTCTTCGTTGTGTCTTGTTCAAGTAGACCAATTATTCAAACATTGTTTTTATTCATAGCATCTATTATTGTTCTCAGGTTTTCTTCTGCCTCTTTGATTATCTTGTTTGACTGATAATTTCAAGTTTGTTGACGTTTACCTGATTGTCCTCAAGATCACTGGTATGATTCACTGCCTCTTCTAGTCTGTTGGTGAGCTCCATGGACTTGTTTTTTTGCTTCTGTTATCTTATCTATTAGTTCTTGGTGCGTGGACTTTATCCACCTTATTTTATGGGACTTTATCTCCTCTTTCATTGCATCCTTATTCTGTGTTGCTTCCCTCATATCCTGTATTACTGAAAGCAGCATTCTGAAGATTTCTTTTTGTGGCAGATCCACATCTGATTCTTCTATGAGCATTGTTATGTTTACGACTTCCCCTGCTGTTGTGCTTTATTTTTCTCATTTTCTTATTGGGGGTGTTGAGATATGTTTTCTGTGTGTCATTTTGGAAGAACTGAGCATGATATTCCTGGGAGACCAAGAGGCCCTGAGTTCTTTAGTTGTGTGATGGCTAAGTGTTTTCAAGGACTACCTGTGGCTTACTATGGTGGTGGGTCAGACTGTTTTTAGGCTGAGTGCCACGGCAATTCAGTATCCAGAGACAATGAGGTGTCTTGGAAGCTGGGATGAGGCCTGCAACTGTAGGTATACAGTAGGTATGTCACTGGGAAAGGTTGGGGTGGTCCTGCAGCATGGACATAGTCCTGGTCTGGACTGTCTGGCCACAATTCTAGTCTTTCAAAGACTCTGTGCAGCCTAGTAGTGGTAGAGCCAGTTTGAGGCTTGGACTGTGGCTATCAGAACCTGTTGACTTTTCCTGCTTTGTTATGTTAAAATCCTAGGCTGTGCTCTGGGAATTAGAGTTCTGGCTGTCTTGTTATGTTAATGCTACACTAATGACCTGAATTCTGGTGGTTTATAATCAAAGTTAGATACAGGAACATAAAATTTCTTTTCTCTTTTTATAATGAGCTTGTGGTGCACCCTGGTATTGCAGCTGTGCTCTGTTTTCCTCCAGGGAAGAGGAACTAGCTTAGTGGAGTGGGTTTGGGGACAAATGGATCTGAATTCTCCCCCCATCTGAACTCCTGTTTCACTCATGGCTCTGTCCTGCACAGTACTGCAGGTTGTGCTCTGGGGATCTGCATTCTATCACAGGTAAATATCACAATGGCTTTTCAATTGCTGCAAATTAATGTCTAATTATCTATCATTACCCAGGCTGGCAGGTGTGGAGCTGGGGAGAGGGGGGAACAGGATGGTTGAGGTTGTCATTCCATTCCTGGCTAGAGCGGGCAGCTGCAAAGCCCTAGACAGCAGGAGGGGGGCAGATAGCAGAGAAGGGAACTCCAGAGTAAGGTCTTGTGTCTAGTTCTCAGAGGCTCTCTGCAAGCTTGGGGTTATGACCACTTTTAGACAACAGCCTAGGGAAATTACTAATTGCTGTGGGTTTAGGATTTTTGGTACAGGAAGTGGTGGCGGACACCATCTGCCATCCTGCTGGACCTGGCATGGGGTTAGCGGAGCATGTGGGCAGACACAGTGAACTTAGAGCTTTTAAGTGAGTTCTTGAATTGCTTTGTAGGTGGAAATTGAAGATGGAGGTCTGAAACAGATCCTAGTATACTCAATATACTTTTAACACCCAGCCTCCCAATATTGGCCTCCTTACCTCTTAGATTTTCTCGTCTAACAAAAAGAGCATTGGGCGAGTGATTCTACCTGGACACCATCTTGACTTCTTTCTCCCACATTGTTGTTATTGTTGTTGGGTGCCATTGAGTTAGAAAGCACTGCACAACAGTAAGAACAACAAAATGAAGCACTGCCCAGTCCTGCACAATCCTCACAATTGTTCTTATGTTCAAGTTCATCATTGCAGCTACTGTGTCAATCCATCTTGTTGAAGGCCTGCCTTTTCTCACTGCCTTCTACTTTACCAAGCTTGTCCTTTCCCAAGGGCTGATCTCTCCTGATAACATGTCCAAAGTAATCGAGGTATAGTCTCACTAACCTTGCTTCTAAAGGGCATTTTGGGTGTACTTCTTCCAAGATAAATTTGTTTATTTTTTTGGTGGTCAATTGTGCTTTCAATATTCATTGCCAGCCCCACAATTCAAACACATCTATTCTTCTTTGGTCTTTCTTATTCAATGTTCAACTTTTGCTGATATACTTGAATTTTTGAGTTTAAGATATACTGAGAGTATTCTTCATATTAGTTTTCTAATTCTTGGTCTTTGCATATTTCATTATAATACTTTGCTTTGTTTTCTTGAGCTGCCCTTTGAAATTTTCTGTTCAGCTCTTTTATTTTATCATGTATCCCATGTGCTTTATTTTTTTCTTGTATTTTTTAAATGATGTTCTTGATGTCATTCCACAAATTGGTTCTTGAGATAGACTGAAAATTCAGGTGGGATAGATACAAGGTCATATTTTGGCTCTCGTACACATGTTTTCATTTTCTTCAACTTCATCCTGAACTTACATGTGAGCAATTGACAGTTTTCCCCACAGCTCTTATTTTGACTGATGATATTGACCTTCTCCATAATCTCTTCCCATAGATGTAGTCGATTTGTTTCTGTATATTCCATCTGGTGAGATCCATGCGAACAATTTCTGTCTATGATGTTGAAAAAAGGTATTTGCAATTAAGAAGTATTTAGTCTTGCAAAATTCTATCACATTTCTCTTGCTTCATTTCTATTACAAAGGCCATATTTTCCAACTATTATTCCTTGTTCTTTGCTTATAAATTTCCAATTCCAATCAGCAATAATCATCAATCACCTTATTTTCATGTTGGATCAATTTCAGACTGAAGAACTTGATAGAATTTTTCATTTCTTCATCACTAGCTCTGTGGATGCTACATCAACTTGAGTTACAATTGTATTAACTGGACTTCCTTGTAGCATGTAAATATTATCATGTTACAATCAGTACTGTTCTCAATATAGATCTTGAAATGTTCTTTTTGACTAGGAATAAAATGCTTTTTGTCATTCATGATCATTGCTACCTAGAAAACCAGGTGATTGCCTGATTCAAAATAACTAATACCAGTCCTTTCCACTCATTAATCCCTAGGGTATCAATCTTTATGTGTTCCATTTCATTTTGAAGATTTCCATATTTCTTGGATTCATATTTTGCACATTCCAGATCCTAATTGTTAATGGATGCTTGCAACTATTTTTTATTTTGAACTCTGCCCTTATATGCAGGTTAAGGTCCCAAAACTTTATTCATCATTTTGATTGACTTCCCTTTGATAAGGCAGTTCTTCTTCAGTTGTATTTTGAGTTCCTTCCAGCCTGAGGGACTCAGCTTCTGGCACTATATCTGACAATGTTTTGCTGCTATGCATAAGGGTTTCAGAGATAATCCCTCAAAAATGAACAGATTATCTCTTTTACATAGTCTGGAAGCTCCAGTGAAATCTGGTCACCTTGAGTGACCCTGTTGATATTTGAAATGCTGGTGACAAAGCTTCTAGCAATACAGTAATCCACAAGTTAGTGCAGTATGATAAACTGACAAACAAATGGCAGATGGTCACCAGAGATAGAAATCAATATTATTTAGTATACTACCATTTAAATTTGTGGAACAATGGCTGAGCTCTTCATTTCTAACTGAAAGACTGGCAGTTCAAACCTACTTAACAGCTACTTGGGAAGAAGATATGGTGTTCACCACTATTACAGTCCAGAAAACCCTAAAGGGAAATTATGCTCTTCACATGAGATCACTATGTTTTAAAATCTACTCAATGGTGCCTAACAATAACACACCTATATGTAAGTGTCAGCTAATAAAATTCTGATCAATTACAGAAAGTTATCTGACAAATTCAAGCTTACACAGTGAAATATTAAGAGCCTGATGTAACCCTTCCAAGTTTTATATTCCAAGGTAATAGTTGGAAACCTCAAAGTGCCTATCAACTTAGAAGAAGCTCTGATCTAATTCTCTGGGATACTTAGCTTCTAGACCACTTTTTCATACCTGCTGGTATTATTAGAAAAGAAAGCATTTCCCTCACAGGTGAAATGCCTCCCATCTGAGCAATTGCTGGAGATCCACTTCAGTGGCAAAGGGCATGACAGTGTAAAGATGTTAAAAATAAACCAAATGGAATAGAAACAAATGCAAACCGAGAATGAGCATATTTTTCAAATGTCAGAACTCAAGAGGCACAAACCAAAAATGTGAGTCCTAATTATTAATATTACCACTCTCCTTCTCTGGATGGCCACCTGTTATCACCTCTGTGCTTCTTCTTTTGGAAAGGGCGTTTTGTTAACAAGCAATGATTATTCCACTTCCTGCAACCACATCAATGTTCATAAATACCATGTAATGCTCATCCATTCAGCTTAAGAGAGCAAAATACTTTCTGGGTCTGAACAACTCACATAAGATCCATGAGAACAAGGGCTTTAATTAATTAATTAATTTATTTATTATAATCATTTTATTAGGGGCTCATACAACTCATCACAACCTGTACATACGTCATCTGTGTCCAGCACTTTAGTACATATGTTGACTTCATCATTCTTACGACACCCACTTTCCACTTGAGCCCCTGGTGTCAGCTCATTTTTCCCCTCCCTCTCCGCCCCCCTCACCCCTGATAATTTATAAATTATTATTATTTTATCATATCTTACCCCATCCAACGTCTCCCTCACCTACTTCTCCGCTGTCCGTCCCCCAGGGAGGAGGTCATATGCAGACCTTGTCATCTGTTCCCCCTTTCTCCCTCACCCTCCCTCCACCCTCCCACCATCGCCACCCTCTCCACTGGTCCTGGGGGGTTCATCTGTCCTTGGTTCACCATATGTCTACTTCCTATCTGTGCCAGTGCACATCCTCCAGTCCAGTCAGATATGCAAGGCAGAATTGGGATCATGGTAGTGGGGGAAAAGGGGGGAGGAAGCATTTAAGAACTAGAGGAAAATTGCCCGTTTCATCGTTACTACACTGCACTCTGATTTGCTAAAAGGGCTTTATTTCACACATTTTATACATAAGCCTAGGATACTGTCTTCAACATGCAAACATTGAATAAGTATTTAAGGAATGGATGAGTGGATTTACTTTTTTTAATAAATATCTCTAATGTAGTAAGATGTTTGAGCTTAAATCTAAAGAAACTCTTCTAGTATAGAGTGAGCACCAATATGCCTTTTCTTAATGTTAATGTTTCTAAGTCTGTGGTTCCAAATTTTTAAGCTGGTCATATACTACTTTGGATTTTGTTTTGTTTTGTTTTGTCCCAAGGTAATAGTTCTGATAAGCTCATGAACTAAGGTCTGCTTTGGGAACTAACAGAAAAGAGAAAATCTTAATATAAATGTGCCAATTATAATGACAGATGATTCTGAGTGGAATAGAAGAGAATTTTGGCAGGCTCCCCTCCCAATAGACCTCAGATTACGTACAAAACTGGCTCTATTGTTCCTGTTTATATATGTATATATATCCCCCCCCCCAAGAGTTTCCTCTGCAGTCCCTCTGTATCGCAGACCTACATTATCTCTCATTCAAGCTGTCATGACATCATCACTATTGCTCTCCCTACATCTAGTCTCTCCTTCCTCCAGTGCACCCCTTAGGATCTGCCTAAAGTCTTCTTTGGCTTCTGGCTCCAATGACTGTATTCAATATTATATGAGCAGAACTACCACACTACTTAAAAAACCTCCTCTGTTCATGTTTCCAATATAGTAAAAACCTAGAAAGATAAAAAATATCCTTCACAAGGGTGCCTGAGTGTAAGTTAATTCTATAACATTCCTTCAAACCTCACTTCCTCGGTATCACTCAGTACACCTGCATGATGTAGTTACATGGCATCTCCCTGTATTCACAATGTAGTTCCAAGCATCTCTGTCATTGTTAATGAATCTCCCTTTCCTTACAAGAGGTTTCCTCTATCTTTTGTGTAATGAGAGCACTTATGTTCAAATGAAACATTTCCTAGATACAAGACCACCAACCCTGATCCCTGCTGAACCCACATCCTGTCCTCAGCTAGAGAGAAATTAGAGACCACATAGCAAAATTCGCTGATTATTTACCAGTGTGATTAGAATCTTCTTATAATACCTATAATTAGGCTGATTATGTTTAATTTTAGCAACTAATATTGCCTTCCCATCTACTTTTAGGTCACTATGGTTGCACACTTTCTCTGAATGTATCAACAGTGGTGACCTACAAGCAGATACTTAGGGAGAGATGCAGGTTGAACAGGTGTAGGAGAAAAAGTGAGACTGTACCCATGAATAAATAACAAAATAATAATAATTTATAAATTATCTTGGGTTCATGAGGGAGGTGAGAGCGGGGAGGGAAAGGGAAAATGAGGAGCTGATACCAAGGGCTCAAGTAGAAAGCAAATGTTTTGAGAATGATGATGGCAACAAATGTACAAATGTGCTTGACACAATGGATGGATGGATGGATTGTGATAAGAGTTGTATAAGCCCCCAATAAAATGATTTAAAAATAAATAAAAGATTTGACAGAAGATAGATATACATGTGTATCTATCTCTACTGTGAAAGCATTCATATATGTGGTGGTACATATTTATGGGTAAACTTATGAATACTTCTTACACAAAAATAAACTCGGAAAGAGAATGAGTTGTTGGACCTGGGGGATCTGAATCATAGTCTAGGAAGACAACGGGTCCTATTAGCCGAACATAGTTCACACAGACAGTGTTCTACATCCTACTTGGGTGCCCAGAGACTGTTGTCATAAATGCATGTGAGCAGCCATGTAAGGTGCAGTCTTGGTCTCTCTCCATCCGGAGGAAAGGAGGGCATGATGGAAGTCAAGAGGTCCATGGCAACAATTAGTGAAGGAATGACTGGACCATGAAAATGTAAGTGTCCATAACCCGGAAAGCAGAACTAGATGGTGCCCAGCTCCCACTACCATCTGCTCTAAAAATGATCACATTATGAGGCCCTAGGTAAGGTGGGAGAAAAATGCAGAACAAAACTCAAAATCATTCAAGAGCCAAGGTTTGCTGGTCAAACAGATACCAATGGGATCCTTGAGACTATATATCCCTTACGTTCAGGTCTGAAAGTGAACTCACCCTTGTAGTAGAAAAATCAAGCATTTAATATTAAAATAGAGGGACTTACCCAAGGACTAAGTTCAGTGTGCTAGGAAGGAGGGAAGGAAACAGGAAACAAAGGAAGTAAGATGAGTACAGTAAGGAGATAGCAATAGATGAGTCATAATAAAATGTGCAGCAATTCTTAAATGTAAAACTGATGAACTGTTCTGTAAACCATCCAATTCACAATAAATAATTTTTAAATAAAGCAATTAATTAATTTAAAAAAAGAGAGTGATAGTTTGTATTGACTACTCCTGGAATCTTGACAGGCGGTTTGACTTACAAAGATCCATTGAAACTAACACTGCACCAGTTCTAGGACTGAGCCTTACTAAAACAAGTAAATTGTGCTTGCACTCTCTTAGTAGCTAGACATTATATAAAAAAACTTGGATCTGATTAATGAATGACAATAAAAAATATGGGGAACAGCCTAGCTGCCCCAGCCATTCCCACCATCACAACCAAAGCACCTAAAGCCTTCTTTGGTGTCTGAACCCAGTGACTGCATTCAACTATATGAGCAGAACAACTGAACTAATAATCAGTGATCTTTATTTCAAGCCATTACGTGTGTTTTTTTCCTCACACCTGTAGGTAACAAACATTTAACATCATCTATTACAGTCACAATGTGGAGCCCTGGTGGCATAGTGGATTGTGTGTGGATTGATAACTGTAAGGACAGCCGTTCAAAAACACCAGCTTCTCTGAGGGAGAAAGATGACATTTCCTATTCACATAAGCAGTTACAGTCTCAGAAATGCACAGGGGCAGAGTTCTACCCTGTCCTGTAGGGTCACTAAGGGTCAGAATTGACTCAGTGGCAGTGAGTTTGGTTTATTATAACTGTTATCAGTGCGCATGCTTATTTCCCTGGAACAGATTGACTTCTTTAAAGATGACTGCAACAATATCTCCCATGTCACATGTCTTCGTGATATGTGTTGTTGACATTCCAATCTTAAGAAGTAAAGTTCAACTTCTCTTCTCTTAAATTTAAAATAGCCACAGTGACTCACTTGCAACCATAGAATGTGGAAGAAGTGGTGCTGCATTATTTTCAAAGTGAGGCCAAAAGAAGGCTTTCTATTTCCACCTTGGTCTCTTGAGATGTTTTCATTCTTTGGATGCTCGCTTTTGGTACTTCCTGTGTGAACCCAGGAAGCATACTGTGGTAGTTACATCATTTCATGTCAACTTGATAAATAAGTGTAGGGGTGGAGTCTATCTTGCTAAGTAGGTCACAACCTGATGATGCCTCCTTATGGGTGTGACTTTCTCATCAGGATTCTAGGGACTTCCTCTCTCTCTGTCTTGGTCTTTCTGTTGACAAATCACACAGAGATTTCCTGAGACCTGCAAGAGCTCTCTCTCTGCTTCACCTTCCTATTGAAGAGCCATACTCAGAGAGCTGTAGGAGACCCGTGGAGACCCACACCAGCACTGAGATGCTTCCACTGCTATTGGATTTATAAGACTTTCACCCACTGGTCTGTGATCTTCCTGCACTTTGCATCATTGCATGTGATTGCATGCGTCTGAAGAAGGATTTTTGGACTAGTATTGGATTTATGGGCTAATATTGAACTTAGGATTTGATCCAGACTGGGCTAGGAAGTTTTCTCCATATACAAATGCTCTTTGATATAAGGTTGTCTCTCACACATATGAGTGTCTCAGGATTTGTTTCTCTAGTCAACCTGACCTAACACACATACTGAAAGAAAATGAAGCCACACAGAGAAGTCATGTGTTGATGCCCCAACTGAGTGAAGGTTTGAGTTATCTCAACATATATGAAAGGAAACTTTTTGATGGTTACAGACTTTAGCCATTCCAGTCTCTCTCCAATTATTGGGTTCTTCCAAGCTGAGGCCCCAGACATTGTAGATAAGATGCCAAGCCCACTCTACTCTTTCTAAGATGCTGACATATAGAACCTGTGAGCAAATCAAATGGTGTTGCCTTATGTTACCCAGTATGGGGTGCTTTGTTACTTAGCAAGAGATACCCAGAAGCCCCCAGACCAGGCTGCAGGCTCCTTAAGGTTGGGAAAGGTCTCGGTTATCATTGTGTTCCCTGCACATAGCATGCTACTTAGAACAACAAGAAGGCATTCATCCGTTATTTATTGAATTTAATTGAATACTAAATGTCTGCTACCATTTTTCTTACATGTTTAGCCTTATGACTGGACCCTGAGAATTTTGGAAACCTACACATTCTGACCCAAAATAATATTTTAAAAATACCTCTGCTGTGTTAGGTTTATCATACTATGTTTTGGGGACTCTTACCAAAAAACAGCTCTTTTACTTTTTTCCTTTCTTCTTAGTAAGAACTCCTATGTGAGAAGTTGGACCTGCTATTGCAAAGCGAACTGAAATGGAACAAAGCAGAGGAGAGCATTTAGTAACCAGTAAAAATCAATCCAACTTAGTTAAGTATAGGTCATTTTTTCCCTTTTCTGACAAAATTGTTCATTCTGTGTTCCTCTGTTCCATTTACATAAGGGAAAATTTTTCTAAAAGTAATATGTGCCCACACTTTCCTCTCATCTAGCAAATCAAAATTCAATACCAAATTGCTGCTCAGCATAACTCTCTAACTGCTTTGGCTCAGTAAGATGCCAGCAACATTGAAAACTTCTCTTTTAAAAAGAATCTTAAAGACCCAACATGTGGTGACTAGTACCCTGTAGTTCACTAATTTCTCCATGATTTAGCTTTGTCCAGGGAATGGGAGACTCGGAATAGGGGAATTTTCCAAATAGCCTCCTTTGCTCAGAAGGCCTTACTGAGAAGCCTATGAATGTTCCCACAATTAGGAATTGATCACTCCTGCATGGTACCCTGAGGAGTCCTAGTGGCCCAGTGGTTAAAGTATTTAGCCACTAACCCAAAGGTGTATGGTTCATATCCACCAGCCGCTGTTGTGAGAAAGATGTGCTGTTCTGCTTTCAGGAAGATTTGTAGGCATTGTAACCCTATGGTACACTTCTAATTGAGCAAATATGAGTTGATTTTGACTCAGTAGCAGGGTTTGAGGTGGCTGATTGGGCAATACCTCATGCTGGGTGAGTAAGACCAGCCCTACATTTGCTGTGTCAGTAAATTAGCCCTAGACCTTCCTGTCCTAAATCGCACAAAGACTAGTGGCTGCACACCCCAACCTGAGGGCTCATTGCAGCAAAGCTCATTAGTGACAAAAGTACTTCTCCATGGAAAATTGTGGGACTCAAAGCAAAATTTCCACTTTTCGCATGGGGTTTAACGTAATTTATTTACAAGAAGAGACTTAAATTGTAGAATACATATTCCACAGGTTCCTTTTTATCTTTGGCAGTATCACAATGACAAGAACTAAAGTTTGGGGCCCTGTTGATCCTGTTAATGTTAGAAGGGCTATCTTTGATTTTGTTGGCATGTATAAAACAATTTATCCTTCCCTGTGCAGGTTTGAGATGTTTCTATTCTCACCATGGTTTACTTAGTCAAGATTCTCATTCACTTCAGCAGATGCTTCTAACCTGACCTTAATTTATTTATTCATTCACATATTCATTCATGCAACACTTATTAAGCAATTATACGCTGTCGCTCTGGGGCAGCAGGAGTTCAATAGTACAATTCCCACCTGCCATAGAGGAGATCTGAGTTTTTACTGGTGCACTTCCCTCGTAACCACCCCTGCCTGCCAGGGACAGCTTGCACGATACTATGATGGTGAAGAGGTTTCAGTGGCACTTTCAGAAGGAAGGCCTGACAATCTAATTTTTAAAACCAGCTGATAAAAACCCTGCAGATCACAATAGTCTGATTGAAACCGATCATAGGGATACAGCAGGACTGGGGAGTGTTTTCCCTGGTATTTGTTGATGGGGTCACCATGAGTCAGGGGCTAAATCAATGCCAGTTAATAACATCTGTTCCCTTGTATTAAATTCTGAGGATAGAAAAAGATGCACAAGATGGGCTTTTTTTGTTAGGGAAACCACAGCCTAGTTGGGAAGGAAAAAAAAACACCAATCAACCGATTGAAGTCAAGCGGGAGCCAGCAAATGCCATGTGAGCTAAATCCTGCCCATTGCCTGTTTTTGTTTGTAAAATTGTATGGGGACAAAGTCACAAGTATTTGCTTATGTTCTTACTGCCGTTGGTTGATTTCAGGTTCCAACTTATGATCTGAATGTTTTCAACAGAGACCCTATGGACCACCAAATGTATTATTGGGACATTTAGAGAAAAGTTTGACCAAACCCTGCAATGTAGCGTGACAAGTATAAAAAGACATAGATGTTCCAAAGACGGGCTGAACCATGCTGCATAGAGCCTTCACAAAGCAAGAGATGCTCCAGCCAAAGGGATAACAGATGAGATGTCATCAGAGCCCTTCCAAAAGTCACGAGGGAGTGTGGGAGAACAATGGTGTGGTGGAAATGTGGTTAAAGGAGAGGAAGGGAAGGTCTCTGTGGACTATGTTGAATTCCATGTTGGCAGGAAGGAGGAATATTGAGTTTTAAGTGCAAGAGGCAGCAGGCAGAAAATAGATGGAAAAGAGGTAAGCAGTAAAACCAATTAAGATTCCATTGCAATGGTCTAAGCAAGAGATCAGGATTTGGGGTGGGGGCGGGGGTGACTATGGCAGGGAGATGGGAGGACTATTCAAGAGGTCTTTGTAAAGCTGAGCTTATCAACTCAGAAGCTTGATCGTGTATAATCAATGAACACTCTTGTGAAACAAGACTCCAAATGGTCTGGACAGGCTTGTGACCAAATGTAAGATTTCATCCTTGACAAAGGGCACATAAAGATTCAAGGAAAGAAAAATCCTTTATCAGACTCTATAATAATCAAACTGAATGGAACGGGTAACTTTTCTCATATTGTTAACCATAGGATATGGTTAACATAATCCTATTATGTTATGATATTATGATTATAGGATTATAATCCTATTAAATTATGATTATTTCATAGCTTGCCTTTTCTTGCTTTTCAGTATCTGGTAGGTTAGCATTATAGATTGGCAGGCTGTCAGTGTGCCAGGTGGTTAGAAACAGACCTGAAGTACAAGCCTTGATGCATTCACTTAATGGTGCTGTATTCTTGCGCAAATTATTTACTCCTTTAAAAGAAAAAAACTCTCAAGATCCTCATCTGTGAAATGCAGATAAGAGTAGCTAAGTTGTCATCATTATAAATTAGCAATTGGAATTAGATAGGACTATACAAATAAAAGGCTTAGCAGCAGGCTTGACACAGAGCAGTGCTAAAGTAATATCGGTTATTGTTATTTCAAATAAGCATAGCATCCATCAGATTTAAACCAAAAGGCAACCTCACATACCTCCTCCAGACTGGGCAGGTCCTACTTTGATTGATTTTAACACAATTATAATTGTTATAAAACATTCAATGGCGGTTTACCTAATGAGAATAAAGGTTTCTCAGTATCTAAAACTAGACCACCTCTTTTATTCACTGCTAAGGAACCCTGGTGGCATAATGGTTACCTGTAGTGCTGCTAAGCACAGGTCAGCAGTTCAATATCACCAGCTGCCCCTTGGGAGAAAGATGAGACTTTCTACTCCCCAAAAGAGTTATAGTCTCAGACACCCAGAGAGGCAGTTCTGCCCTGTCCTGCAGGGGCACAGTGAATCGGAGTTGACTCAAAGGCAGTGAGTGATGTGCCCAGACCAGCGTGTTGCCAGGCACTTAGAAAATACACCACACATGCTTATTAAACAAAAGAGGGAAGGGAATGTCTGGCTTTGCAATATACTCTTAAGAACTGTCTATAAGGGACTAAATTGACAACAGAAATTCAAAAGATTAGATAGGAACCTTGTGAGTTCATTCTACTGGGTAAGGAACAACTCAGAAAGGGAGGGTGAAAATGATTGTATAACCAATCATTTATGTAACCAATGTCACTGAATTGACCGTTGAATTGATCCATATTTTGCTGTGTATATTCTAAATAACCACGACAACAAAATTAATTTGTTAAACCATTTTATTGGGGGCTCATACAACTCTTATCACAATCCATACACACATCCATTGTGTCAAGCACATTTGTACATTTGTTGCCATCATCGTTCTCAAAACATTTGCTTTCTGCTTGAGCCCTTGGTATCAGCTCCTCATTTTTTTCCCCCTTCCCACTCCCAAACTCCCTCCCTCAAAAACCCTTGATAATTTATAAATTATTATTATTTTTCATGTCTTACACTGTCTGATGTCAACCTTCACCCACTTTTCCATCCACCAGTGAGAGGGTTATATGTAGATCCTTGTAATCTGTTCCCCCTTTCTCCTTCACCTTCCCTCCACCCTCCTGGTATTGCCACTCTCACCACTGGTCCTGAGGGGGTTCATCTGTCCTTGGATTCCCTGTGTTTCCAGTTCCTATCTGTACCAATGTACATCCTCTGGTCTAGCCAGATTTGTAAGGTAGAATTGGGATCATGATAGTGTGGAGGGAAGAAGCATTAAAGAACTAAAGGAAAGTTGTATGTTTCATCAGTGCTATACCCTGCTTGGCTGGTCTCCTCCCCATGACCCTTCTGTAAAGGGATGTCCAGTTGCCTACAGATGGGCTTTGGGTTTCCACTCCGCACTCCCACTCATTCACAATGATATGATTTTTTCTTTGATGCCTGATACCTGATTCTATCAACATCTCGTGATCACACAGGCTGGTGTGCTTCTTCCATGTGGGCTTTGTTGATTCTCAGCTAGATGACAGCTTGTTTATCTTCAAGCCTTTAAGACCCCAGATGCTATATATTTTGATAGCCAGGCACCATCAGCTTTTTTCACCACATTTGTTTATGTACCTGCTTTGTCTTCAAGAAAGTGAGCATCATGGAATACCAGTTTAATAGAACAAAGTGCTCTTGCATTGAGGAAGTACTTGAGTAGAAACCCACTGTCCATCTATTACCTTAATACTAAACCTAGAAATATATACATATAGATCTATTTACCCATTATCATATATAAATATATTTACATATGTATATGCCTGTATTTAGATCTGTATAAATGCCCATTTCCCTCCTACTTTTTTCTTCTATTTCCTTTTACTTTCCTTTTGTCCCACTATCATGTTCAGCCTTCATTTGGGTTTCAGTAATTCCTCTCAGTTACATTGCCCTTGATCAAGCCCTACCAAGGCTCCTACACTCTCCTCACCATCAATTTTGGATCATTGCTGTTCCCTTGTCCCTGGTTTTGTTAACACCCATTTCCTTTCTCCTGACTCACCCTCTCCCAGGCACACCACCCCCCAACTGTTGGTCCCATTGTTTTCTCCTCCAGATTGTTTATCCCACCTATCTTATCTAGAGAGACCTGCAGAGATAATAATATGCACAAAAAACAAGACAGCGCAAAACAAAATAACAACAACAAAACCAATGACAAAAATACCGAAAAGCCTCTAAATAGTTCTAGGTCTGTTTGTTGACCTATATGAGTATTTTCTAGTCATGTCTGATGGGGTGCTATGTACTGGCCCCAGAGTCTATTTTCGGTATTCCCTGGGGACTTCGTTGCTCAGTTCCCCTTGC
>NW_022107431.1:90324166-90328019 GCF_000313985.2 Echinops telfairi | reverse complement strand
ATTCCCAAAATTCGCTTTCCTCTTGGGTTCCCGGAATCAGCTCATTCCCCCCCACCTTCCTCTGCCCCCCTCCCCCATGCAGGTCTAATTTTTTTTTAAAGGGAAAACCAGGGAAGTAGAAGGCACAAAAAGAAAAGAAAACGTGTAAGGTAGAAGACAAAAAGACAAGGAGGCAGAGAGTTAGGCAGAGGATGTGAGAACTTCTTTCTTGTGCACCCTCTTTGTCTCTCAGCTTCGCTGACCCTAAACTTGACGGCTCATAAATGGAATTAAAGTCACTGAGGGGGAAGGAAGGCCTCTCTGATTTTGAATGAACCTTTCAGAGTCCAAGTGTTCAGAATTCCCTTCTTATCTGGAAAAGATTTCCTTGGCCGTCAAGTAGCAACAGGAGGTGAATGTCTGGAAACACAGGTCTGAGAAGGAGAGGCTTGATTTCCCAGGAGTCCTGGAGCCCTGGTGATGTCGTTGTTATGTGTTGGCGGTGATATCGCCTTAGCGTCTGATAGCCGAAGTCACTAGCAGCTCTGCTGGGAAAAGACTGGGCTTCCTACTCAGTTAACAGCCTGAGTAGAGAGCCCCGTTTTTCTCCAGCAGAGAACAGTTAACAGCTTCAAAACCCACAGGGCTCGCTAGGAGTCAGCAGTGACTCCACAGCCCGAGTGTGGTTTGGGTTTTCTAGCTGCCCAGGGCCAAGGCCAAAGGAAAACCCTGCAAGGTAAGACAGAAGTTTATTCAATGTAAATGCTCTCTTAAGCAGTGTAGTGCTTTACTAAATCGGGGCTACTTAAGATCTCAGTGGGGAGGGGGGGGCTGCTTTGGATTTAGCCATCTTGGCCAATAGTATATGTATAGCATAAGGCTTATACTTAATGATCCTTAAAACACTAACACTATTTTAATCTATTTAATTGGAATTTTCCTAAATGTACCAAAAGCCCCTCAGCCATGATTAGTTGAGTGAATAGACAATACCTTTTCTTAATGCCCCAGCGCCACTGTCAGGTTGATTGTCTCTTTAGCAGTTTCCAGGGTACTACTCTGTTTGAGTTGTTGGTAGTCCTGACATTGCCCCCCAAGAGGCTAAAATGAGGTCTTTAAATGTGCTGTTCCTCTGCTAAATGGTTCTCAGAGAGTGGCATGTGCTGATGTTCCTTCTATTTCTACCAATTATGCTTGCCTTTGTTTTCTCTACTACTTCTCATTCATGCCACTGAGTCTCCACAATTCCTCCTGTTCTTTCCAATCATCTGTCTGTGGCCTCTTCAGTCTCTAGGTATAAATGAAGAGACAACAAAAGCTTACCACAGCAAACCAAAGAACCCATTAATATAAATATTACACCTTTGTCTCTGGAATTGGAAACATCAGTGTAAACAAATCCTTAGTTTACTAGAGATCGTTTCATATAAATGGAGATTGTTGATTATAGAAATATTTATAGATATGTGTATATGAGCACAAGTTCATATCCCTGAATAGATTTACTTGCTCTATCAATTGAGAGGATATAGTAACAATGAGCATACTTAGCACTGAACACTTAATTCCTAATATCATTCTCCAATAAAATAAACCAAGGCTCCTTAAAAAAATTGATGATAATGGGACTAGGTATGAGATATGGTATAAGAGAACCCTGGAGCATCATGTAGTGCTACAACATAAGAAAGCATCAAAAAAATGAAAATTACGAGGGCACATCAAAGGTTCACGGGAGCTAATTGAAAGAGGTCCCATTGTTCACTAAAGCTGGAACAATTTGAGAAACCAAATAAATAACAAAAAACAAAGTAGTGCTAGATTATAATTCAAGGTGTAAAATAAACTTCCATGAGTTTATATTGATATAAATAAATGATTTGGTAAACAAACAAATGGAGGAGAAGAAAAAAATCTAAGGTGCAGAAGAATTTTGAAAAATTTATGTGAGTATTTTACAGTGAAGAAGGTGCTCCTTAAATGTGGAGTGCACGTACTGACTTGCTTGGTAAAGTGGGTAGGAAGGTACTTTATAGCAGAGACACCTGAAAATTACAGCTTCAGTCAGTCATCAAGGTCAACGTCAATAGTTATATGTATCGTAGATACGATGACCACTTTATCTATTTGATTTTCCACCCAAAATCCTATATCCGCAGTCTACACATGAAAAAACATCAGACAAGTCACTTTTGAGGTACATTCTACAAGTTGTCTGACCAGTCCTCCTCAAAATTATCAATGCCATTTAAAAAAAACAAGGACATTTTTTTGAAACTAAAAAAGTAAAGTGGTATGATAGACAGAACCTTAGAACAGATTCAGAACATTAGGGGAAATCCAAATAAACTATGCTGTTATTGTTCAACCAACAGCAATCCCTGAAACAGCAGAGTGAAAGACTGCCCAGTCCTGCAGCCTCCTCAGAAGTTCTGATTTGTTTGAGCACATTGTTTAGGCCACTGGACAATCCATCTCCTCAAGAATCCTTCTTTCTTTTTTATTTTGGCTGATCTTCTTAACCAAGCATAATGTCCTTTTCCAAGACTGGTATCTTCTGATAACATATCCAAATTACGTGAAACAAAGTCTTGCCATCTCAGTTCTAAGGAGAATTTTGACTATTTCCTCCAAAATAACTGTTGTTCTTCTCACAGTATTTTTAATATTCTTTGCCAACACCATAACTCAAGTACATTCATTCTTCTCCTACCATCTTTATTTCATTGTGCAACTCTCACATGCATACGAGGTGATGTTGAAAAGACCATAGTTTGGGTCAGGTAGACCTTAGTGCTCAAAATGACTTCTTTGCTCTGGGACACTTTTAAGAGGTCTTCTTGCAGCAGATTTTCTGATGCAATGTGTCATTTGATTTCTTCACTATTGCTTCCATGAGCATTGATTGTGTAGTCAAGTTGCAAGTTGCTAATAAGCCTTCCTCCAATCCTGATGCCACTTTATTTCCCCAGATGGTCTAGTTTCTTGGATCAATTGCTCAGCTTACAGATTGAATAAGTGTGGAGAACGGATGCAACGCTGATGCACACCTTTTCTGATTTAATACCAGACAGTAGACCCTTGTTCTTTTCAAATGACTGCTTCTTGGTCTCTGGGCAGATTCTATACAATCGCGATGAACTACTCTGACATTTCTTTTATTCCCAAATTTATACATAAATGTCATGATCCACAGTTGGATGACTTTGCATAGTTAATAAATACGAGTAAACATGCTCCTTCTTCTCTCTGCTTTCAGTCAAGCTCCATCATCTCTTCCATGTGCTGTAGCTCATCTACCTGAGAAAGCAAGTCTCAGAATCTTTTCTAACATTCAATTTGGGCTCTTCTTTCTTTCCTTTATTTTAATGACTTTTTTTTAAAAGACTGTGCTTTGGAGAAAAGTAATAATCATGATTTTCTTAAAATAAAAATTGTATAGTAATAATACATCAATACTTACTGCTATCCAGTCTATGTTGATTCCTGGCAACCCTATAGGACAGAATAGAATTACCCCTGTGGGTTTCCAAGACTGTAACTCTTTATGGGAGTAGAAAATGATGTCGTTCTCCTAAGGAGTAGCTGGTGATTTTGAACTGCTGATTTTGTGGCTCACAGCCCAATGAGTAAACACTACATTACCAATCTATTCATTGTTATAAATGTAGCATACCAATGTCATTGTTTTAAGTTGCTGTCAAGTCAATTCAATTCATGGCTGAAGTGGGATATTAATAATAAGAGTGACTGGATGTGGGATGTATAGGAACTCTGTCTTCTTTGTTTATAGTTTTACTGTAAATATAAAACTTCTAAAAAGATACATAATTTTAATTAAGCCACAGGACTCCCTGACTGCAAAGGAAGGGTG
>NW_022107431.1:90321469-90323280 GCF_000313985.2 Echinops telfairi | reverse complement strand
TGAATGAGGGTGGGGGTGCGGAGTGGAGAACCAAAGTCCATCTATAGGCAGCTGGACATCCCCTTTCAGAAGGGTCACAGGGAAGGACTTTTTTTTCTATTTGTTCTCATGACTCTTGAGGCTGCTGGTCTCTAAAAGTGGGTTAGGGCAACATTTACACAATTGGAATACAATTCAGATGTGAAGACTTTGAAAGACTGCGAAGCCCATGGAAGAAGCACACCTTCCTGTGAGATCGTGAGGTACCGACGGGATGAGGTATTAGGCATCAGAAGACCCAAAACAAACAATAATATCTATGCAAACGATAGGGGGGCAGAGTGGAGACCCAAAGCCCATCTGTAGACAATTGGATATCCCCTCACAGAAGGGTCAAAAGGAAGGGAAGAAACAGCCAGGGTGCAGTACAGCACCAATGAAACATACAACATTCCTTTAGTTCTTTAATGCTTCCTCTCCCCAATCCCTATCATCACCCCAGTTCTACCTTGCAAATCCAGCTAGACGAGAGCATGTGCACTGATACAGGTAAGAGCTCTCGACATAGGGAACCCAGGACAGATAAATCCCTCAGGAACAATAGCTATACCATGAAGGTAGGGGGAAGGTGAGGGAGTCAGGAGGTTGGGGGGGGGACGACGACTGTGAAACCAATTATTTCCTGTAGTACTCTTTTCTAATTTATTCTTACTATGAAACAGATGCTGTCTCATGAAGAAAATCTACTGAGAAAATGCAGGAACTTGTGTAACATTAGGGGACAAATTGGTCTGATTTTGTCAGGGAAAGATCATTTCCCGCACTTCTCATTTACAAGCTTCTCAGCTTGCCTCCTAAACTAGCTTCCAACTAAGACAATGTGTTAGAGCCTCAATAAAATTCTTCTAATCAGTCTTCCATCACCCAAACCGAATTGAAGCTTTTAAAGAGTCAGAGCACTTAAGTACTCTTTAAAAGACCAAAATAACCCAAAAAACCCAAAGTGGGTCTTCAGTATTCAGCAGGCTAGGGTAGTACTGCTAATTTTCCTCCGATCCACAAGAAAAAGGAGAGAAAGCATAATGCCTCTGTGGATTTGTATTCTCCATCAAGTAGTTCAACCTGGTCATTGTGTAACTTGGAGGCAGCTGGGAATTTGGGTTCTAGTGAGTAGAATTCTACATGCCAAACTCACTGCTATCCAATCCAGTTGGACTCATGTTCACTCAGGGAGAGGTAGAACTGTCTCTAAGTTTCTGAGATTAACCTTTTATGGGAATAGAAATCTGTCTTTCTCCCCCAGAGGGGCTGGCAGTTTTGAACTTCTAACCCAGTTAAGTGAAATCCAAATCTACTCTACCTTCTTGATCAAACCGCATTAATATTCTTCTGATCAAGTTTCTCCTTCACAAAAGAAAGACAAGGAAAATTATTTCTTTACCCAAGTGACAGATTGTGAGAATGATCAACAACAACAAAATCATGTAAGCATAAAAGAGCATCTATTTCTCCAAGGCTTTTAGTACTGTATCACTTTTTTGTAGACTAGTTAGACAAGTTATTAAAACTTTAGATTCAGTGGGTGGATTATAATACTAGCAAAATATTTGATGAAATAGTTCAAGCAGCAAGTTTGTTACATTAACTTCTTCTGATTATTTATTTCATGCAATATTAGCCCTAAACCATGAGATCTTCTCTTTCACCTCACTCTCAGGCCTGCCTCCCTCCAGTGTGAACCCTCACCATTTACCTTGGAGAACATCTCATCTAAGTAGTAGTTTTGCATTCCTACCACAAGAACACATTATCATGTGTTTTTTTTTGGTTTT
>NW_022107431.1:90305106-90319727 GCF_000313985.2 Echinops telfairi | reverse complement strand
GGTGTAGCCGGATTTGTAAGGTAGAATTGGGGTCATGATAGTGGGGCAGGATGAAGCATTAAAGAACTAGAGGAAAGTTGTGTGTTTCCTCAGTGCTATACTGCACCCTGACTGGCTCGTCTCTTCCTTGTGACTCTTCTGTAAGGAGATGTCCAATCGTCTACAGATGGGCTTTAGATCTCCACTCCGTACCCCATTCCCACCCACCCCCACCCCCGATGGGGCCTCACTATCAAAAGATACAGCATCTGGGGTCTTAAAGGATTGAAGATAAACAAGTGGCCTGGCCATCTAGCTCAGAAGCAACAAAGGCCACATGGAAGAAACACACCAACCTGTGTGACCATGAGGTGTCAGGCATTAAAGATCCAGAACAAAAAATCATATCAAGGCGAATGAGGGAGACTAATTCTTTACAGAATAGAAAGCTTCATCTTTTTCCCCAAGGAGCAGCTGGTGGTTTTAAACTGCTGACCTACTGGTGAGCAGACCAACATGGAATGACTATGCCACCAAGACTCCTTAGGCTTTGCCATAGATTAAATATCTTCACAAATATCTAAAGGAAATTTTAACCCTGAAAGTTAAACCCCAATGCTCCAAGCATTCGTGTAATTCTTAGAAAATTTCTGACACACAGCTTCTGTCCTGGAATGTAATAGAGGAATTTCAAAAGCATGTCTATCTGGAGCTGAAATTAAAAAGATAAAATAATGGGAGAAAAAAATGACATTCTCATAACTTTCCTTCATCATGGGCATTCTTTTGGTGTGTTGCCAACCACCAGTCAAGTCTGGGCAGTGCCTGCATTCCAAAACAGTTCTGCAAGAATATGTTATTCTTTGAACAATAAGCTATTGTAATGCTTCTTATTTCCAGTATCGGACCTTAAAGAATACCACATCACTTGTTCTCTTTATTATTTTCCCATGAACCTTGAGCATTTGATTTATGATCATCTATTTCCACATCTAAAATCATTTTGGTATTTTATAATCAAATTTTAATCTTCTAAAGTAGATGATTCACAGAAAATACTTAATCCATCAAAATAACTTCAAACCATGTGCTTTTCAAATCACCCCCAAAATGGCATGTAGCTTCCGTCATGCTTGGCTTGTAAAAGACTTTGTCATATATGACCATGGTATTACTTTCAGCTCCCAGGCTGTCTATGCTATATTGATGCTCTCCTCCAAAAGCATTCCAGCATAATTTTGGAAGACATCTATGGAATCAGATTAACAGGAATCATTTGTAAATGCATTAAGTAACTGTTCTGGTACTCTGTTGCTATGTGCCCTTTTAGTCCCCCAAAGTGGTTTCTGTCTTTGAATGGGAAATAAAAGAGAGCAGAAACTCCAAACATTAAGTACCTATATTAAGCCATACATGTATTGTGTTGTTTAAATTTAGGAGGTTGTTTACAATATTGCAAGAAAGTCAAGGCTCAGAGTTGTCAATAATTTAGCTAAAGAGACATATCCAGACATTAGAACCCAGATAGTTCTGATTCTTAAGTTCTTCATCTTTTTATAATTCCATTCTTTTGATTTCCACTAACAATTGTTCATTCTATCTAGAGTGAACACTTCCAACTATTATTTACCAAATTCTATTAGCTATATAAATGCTTTCACATAATGTCTTAAATCTCATACTGAAGTCAGAGGGTGGGAGTGAAGTTGGTGCACCAAGATAGTTACATGGAAAGGAAACACCTTTCCTAAAATGACAGGGAAAAAGAGTGCCCACAACTCATTTTTTAGGGAACACTGTGTTTCTGTTAAAAATGATGGCAAATTTCAGAAACAAATGGTGTGGTTGAACATCAAGATGAACGCAATTGATGTCACCGAATCGTACATGTAAAAAGGCGTTGAAATGTTTACTTACATATAGATATACCACACTAAAAAAGGATATGAACAGGAAACGCTCTAATCACTTTTCAGACTTTAAGTCTGGAAATAGAGGGTTGGGAAAGCTGGAAGCATAGCTAGTGGTACACCGAATGGCTAAACACAAGGAAAATGGTCACAAAGTTAATTTTCCCAGGAAAAAGGCTTTTTCCAATGTAATAATAATTTAGTATTCTTAACATTGGAAATAACTGCCCTTATGATCTTCCAACATAGTTCATGCTTGAAGAAGCTAAATAAAACCACCCTTTTAGAAATGTCTTTCCGGCATTTTATTTTGTTCTTCAGAGACCTGGGTTTTTCTTAAATGCTTGGACCTATGCAACTAATGGAAGGAGTGGAACAGGTTCAAGGTGGTGTGGGCACAGCAAACAGACCAGAGAATGTTCCTAGTGGACGCAGATCCAATGAGGTTCTTACACTGTGGGGGAAGTGTATACAGCTTTGTTCTTGTTTTTCACCCAGCTTGTCTCCCTTTCCATCTTTCATGGTTACTGTAATGATTTGGTCCTTAGAGCGTACATTTAAATAAATGATACCCCTATTGTTCTACTGGGTGTCAGCTTGCAGATCTCTAAGCGTTTAGGTGTGCTGAGTTTGACAAACTGAGAAAGGTGAGATGGTTCCTTGTAAGACAATGAACTCAATAAGTGTGACGGGAAGGTGATGGTGGCACATTTTCTTTTATTAACTTTTCCTGGAGAGGAAATGAGGCTGAACAATTTGAAGGGATAATGGAGAGGGATCAGATCAATGGCTTGCACAAACACCACAGGAAAGGTCACAGATTATGCTTGGAGAAATGGTGTTTAACAAATGATTCTTGCACAGAGAGAAGAACTAGTCATCTGGAATCTTTTGATACTAACTCTTAACTATCTTGATTGGCGTCCTATCTCCAGCAAAGTTTCAAACAAAGCCTCCAGAAGACATGTTTTTCTCCTCATTCCTCAAGCCCAGATTTATCACTTGGTGATCTCTCCTGAACACCATCACTTTATAGTTCCTTTGCTTTAGGCTTCCCAGACCTCACAGTCACTGATCTCTGGAAAGCAATGATTACAAGAAACATCAGAAATGATGCCGGGACTATTCACAGTGTTTGCACGCCCGTGCTATTTTATGTCTCAATAGCAAGACAGAGACAGGGGAAATGTTTAGAAGAAAAGGTGTTATAGAGAAAGAACTGTTTGGATAAGGTTACTATAGTAATAAGACTGGCTCTAATAGCTGGTCATTTAACAACTTCCACTGAACCTGATTGCCTTCCAGGGAAACACTTCATTTTATTTCCCCATAATCCACTCCCTCTCTTGCCCATCACACCTTTAATAACCCAACGTCATATGCTCATGAATCGTTCTACTTCTACATCATAGATTTTTACATTTTAATATTAGAGCTAGTCATCTTGTTAGTTTGATTTATTGTTTTCCTCTTTTCAAAAGTCCACACACCTTTCCCTGTGTACTATAAATAACAAAGTCTGACCCGAGGATGAATAATGAAGCTGTAATTCAGGCTCAGGACTCAGCTGCCATTCCTAAAGCTTCCAGCCGCACCACTGGGGACTATAATGTCAGTAGAGGCTGGTGATTGAATTATGGCCCTGCGGTCAATCAGGAACTTTGGACTACTCAAAATATTTCTACAAATGACAAGTTATTAATGCTTTGAAATGAAAGTCAGAACTGCAGTAGATCGGATGTTAGTTTAATGAGTGCAGCCATTTTATTCCTACTTAATGAGGCAGGAAGGAGCCCTGGTGGCACTGAGGGTTAAGTATTGGCCGGCTAATTGAAATGTGCTTGACACAATGGATGTATGTATGGATTGTGTTAAGAGTTGTACGAACCCCCAATAAAATGATTTTTAGAAATAAATAAATAAAATAAAGTGATTTAACTATGGAAGTATATAATATGTGAATATTATATCAATAAAATTACTGAAAAAGAAAGAAAAGAATTCGAACTTGACTTATTGTTACCATGGGTGTAGGAGAAAGAGTATTTGCTTAGGGGGCCTTGAGTTTATGTTAATTGTGGTGGAATAATTTGGTAAAAGATATCAATAATGGTTGTACAGCATGCAGAATCTATAATCAGCGGCCCTTAATTATACCTGTAGAAGTTGGTGAATCGGAGAATGTTTTGTTGTGTACATTCTTGCCATAATTAAATAAACACATAACAATACATAAATAATAAATAAATACATAAATAACAATGAGTACAAGGAAGAAGAAAATACTCTAAAGTTGATTGTGGTAAATGATTATATAATTCCTCTTAATATGATTCAACTATTGAATGGTATGACATGTGGATGAAGTGCCAATAAAACTGTTAAAAATAGTTGAATTTCACAATTTCAAACACTGTAAAGAATCATAGACATGAAGACTGGCCAATTACAAGGTAAAAATCAAACAGTTAACTTATAATCCTTAATATATCTTGGTTATTGAAGTCTACAAAAAAGGTCATGGATTCATAACATTATAAAATACTAGAGAGCCTCCCCCAACTGCCAAAATTAATTTTGAACTATTTCTCAAACGCTAACAGAATGCCTGTTTGTTATTTCTAAAGTATTATGATTCTTAAGATCAAGGGTATTAATAAAAAGATGTCAGAAATATAACTCAGTCTGCTTCCATTTGGAGAAAAGATTGACACCAAATAGTTTACCTGAAAAAGTATCCTTACCCTTCGGCAAGAGGCCCTACATCATGGAACTCTTTGAGACTGATGAGGGCTGTAAACTTAGGGAAAAAATAGACACACCACATCTCTCCCTCATTTTTCACATCCTGTTTTATAAATTTCAAAAAATCCAAGATTCTTGGTTGTAAGCTTGCTTAACAAGGCCAACAATGCCTGAATAAGGAAGTAATCCTTTGCCCAAGTTTAACTTCGTTTACATATAATTTTATCAATTAACATATAGGATTTAATGCTTGATTAAACTACCCATGGTGAACTAATTTTATTGCCTATTTCTTGTGTTTTAGGTGGGGGAAAATCATTTCAGAGGACCAAAAGGCTCAATAGAGAGTTTATTGTTTGAAATTTATTCTACTCAGAGATTATTTAAGTAACATGCTATTAAATTGTTCCCAACATGTAAAGGGTCCATAATAATCTAAGATGTAATGTCTCTTGATTGCTATTATTATAACCAAGTAAATCATAGGCCTAACTATTGATAAGCATAATGAAGCAACAGGCATAATTGGAAACACTATCTGGGTCCAGTTCTTGTCCTCAGAAGCTAACCATATTTATAACCCAAATTAATCGTGCAAGGAGCCCTGCTGGCACAATGGTTAGGCATTTGGCTGCTATCAAAGGCTGGACAATTTGAACCCACTCAGCTGTTGCGCAGAAGACAGTCGTGGAGGTTTGATTCTGTAAAGACTCCAAGCAAAAACAATTGCTACAGGGCCTGTCCTGTCTCATTGAAGGCTGCAGGACAGAGTAGAAATGCCCCCATAGGCTCTCCTTCTATGAAGATTTAGGAAATCTTTCTATAGTTCCTAAAAATCCTTGAAAATCTTCGTGCAGTTTTGCTTTGTCACGTAGATTGCTATGAGTCAAATTCAGCACTCACAACAATGTAAAGCAGTACAACTGATATTGTCGAGTACACATGATACGTTTACTAATTCATATTCTCCATAGAAGAATAGATGCATTTGAATTATGGTGCTGGAGAAGACTATTGAAAATAGCATAGAAAATACCCACGGAACAAAACAATGTCATGGAGGAAGTACAGTCAAAATCTTCCTTAAAAGCCAGGATAAGGTTTCATCTTGTGTACTTTGCATATGTTATCAGAAGAGATGGTGCAAATGGAAAAGGACATCATGCTTGGTAAAGTAGAATGGCAATGGAAGAGAGGACGTCCCTTGTCAAGATGGATTGACGCAGTGGCTGTGTCACTGTGCCAATGGGCTCAAACATAAGGGCAATTTTGAGGAGGGCAGTGTTTGCTCTGTGCCACATAGAGTTGCTATGGGTCATAACTGACTCCCTGGCACCTAACATGAACTCAAATTCACATGCACAGGGACGAAAATGCAAGCAAAGAAGTTAATTTCTTTAATAAGCTTTGCTTTCTCTCAACTCTCATTAGACTTGTCCTCTCCTTTATTTCTCTGCTTTTAAATTTTCAAGCCGTCGGTAAAAGTGCTTGTTATATAATGTTCTTTTGTCTCGATTGCTTATTTTAAGCATATGTGTGTATATATTATACAGGGTCTGCGGATGTGGATATGCAGGTGGTAGTTTTTTTCTATAACCTTAGTTAAATCACATAAGAAGCTATTCAAATGCCAGCAAGCAAGCCATGGGTGTGACCAGGTGGCTGTTTGGAGGCCATTCTCCACATCACTCAAGGCCTTTGAGACTCTCAGTGGCAGAGCCCCTTGATGTCTTTCCTCAGCTCTGACTCACCAGGCAGTGAGTGGTGCCCAAGGTTACTTTGTCAAGTTTTCCTACTTCACCCGGGCTCAGATTCATTTGAAGTTTAAGTCAAGATGGAGGCTTTTTTAATGGTAGCTAACTCTGCCAAACCAACTATCACACTGAATTGAGCTTTCTCCATGTAAAATAAATGGGAACACACTTTATTCTTGTGGCAAGAATGTCCCATCCAGTAAATGTCAAGAGAGCATCTGAGCTTTCCCTGAGTGAACCGGTGTGAAGCCTCTACACTTAGCCTGAAGCTAAGGCATCCCGGAATTCCCGGTCTATGAACCCACCCTTCTTTTCCTGCCTTTCAGCAAACAATTAAAATCCATTCCACAAAATACTATACTGGAAAAAATCAAATGAGAATGCAGGCAATAAAGGCAGGGCATTTATCCTTGAGTATGCAATCCAACCTAGTGCAGTACATTTACCACCTGCATGAATGAGCAGCTCTGTTGGAATGAAAGTACCAGGGTGATGTTTAAAATTAATTGTGTGAATTGGTTTGAGTTGTTGAAGCTAATGCTCCTTGGTACAATATCTGTAAGAATTTGATGAAATCTATATTTAGAATGCACCCATTAGAAAGTTCTTTCTTTAAAGTGGATTTTTGTGTTGTTTCTTTTTTTCTACCAGATTTGCCCTTTTGCCATTCTATTAAGTTAAATTTTAATTTCTCATTCTGAAATTATCACGTGCATAGGAACATTAACTATGTCTGTAGGTAAATGCTGGGAAGCATCTACAAAGCACCCTATTTTTTTTCAAAGCACCCTATTAAGAGGCTTAGAGTCAACCTTAATCCACATTTACTGAGTGCTTATTATATGTGATGAGGCTTCTACTCCAATAAAGCGTTACAGTCTCAGAAACCCACAGGGGCAGTTCTACCTTGTCCTATAAGGTCACTATGAGTCAGAATCCACTGGATGGCAGTGAGTTTGGGTTTTGAGTATTATATTAGAGCTCTCAAGGACAACATTTGGGTATGAACTATCTTGTTCGAGGTTCTCCAATCTGTGAAGCAGTCATAGGAATTCTGCTTTGCAGATGAAGAACTCTAAGAGGGGAAGTGGGAAGTTTGCTTTGGTTTAGCAGATGGGAAACAGCCTATCATGAGTACTCGTCTGACCTCTCTATTTCTTTTTCCATTCCTGTTCAAAACAGGGTTATTTCCTCCTGTACTCTGGAACAGTCCAATTAGAAAACTAGTCCCAGAGCCACTTGCAACTAAATCCGTGGTGTGGTGCGAGGTTGCTCTAACAGGATTTTATTTTTATTTTGGGGGTACTTGACCTAATAGATTTCTTTTTCTAGAGACACAGTTCAACTGAGCAAGAATGAGGCAACTCCTTAGATGTTGGGAATTATGTAAAAGAGAAAATCCTCAGTGGTAAGTGGATATGGAACCAGCATTTGCCTGGTTTGTCCCTCCTTGAAGCCCCAAACAAGGAGGAGTCAGATCACAGGCACCAATTTAGAAATCAGGATCCCTGAGGAGTAATTGCCTAAGTGGGTGAACTAGAATATAAGACGTTACGTGGAAGATGACACTATCAATACCTTCCCAGGTCTTCTCTGCCTTGTGAATTGTTAACCTCATGCCAGATTCAGGGAGGATTGCTGTAAGGGTGTGAATTATGTGTCACCAAAAAAGCAAGCAAACAAAACCCCACAACCCAAAATGTGGTTGAGAATGAACCCAAATGGTAATGTCTAGAATAGGCAGACTAGAATCTGTCCCTAAGCAATGTGCTTTTAAAAAAGGCTTCCGTGAATTTCATCAAAATCCAAAGAAGAACTCACAATCAAGGGAAAATTACTAGAAGAGGAAATGAGCCACCACGTATACATTTCAGAAGAAACATAAGCTCCAGCATCCCACATAAAAGGTTGCAGATATAGATAAGACAGGCAAGATAAATAATCTGAAGGAGAAAACAATGGACCGATAGTTCCAGGGGGACATGGGAGAAGGGGAGGTGGGGGGGAAGAATTGGGTGTTAACAAACCCAGGGACAAGGGAAAAACAAGTGATCTAAAACCAATGGCAAGGAGGGTGTTGGATGCCTCATAGGGTTAGATCAAGGGCAATATAACCAAGAGGAATTACTGCAACCTGAATGAAGGTAAAACATGATAGTGAGACAAGAAGAAAGTAAAAGGAAATAGAGGAAAGAACTAGGAGGCAAAGGGCATTTATAGAGGTCTAAATACAGACATATAAATATGTAAGTATATTTATGTATGGCGATGGAAAAATAGATCTATGCATATTTAATTTATATGTTAAATATCAAAGTAGCAGACAGACATTGGGCCTCTACTCAAGTACTCTCTCAATGCAAAAACAATTTGTTCTAATAACCTGGCATTCTGTGATGCTCAGCTTCCCATAACAATCACTGAAAACAAAATGGGTGCATAAGCAACTATGGTGAAGAAAGCTGATGGTGCCTGGCTATCAAAAGAGATGGCATCTGGGGTCTTAAAGGCTTGAAGACAAACAAGTGACTAGCTAGCTGAGAAGCAACAAAGCCCACATGGAAGAAGTACATCAGTCTGTGTAATTGTTGTATGTATATCAGTATATCACAGTATATCAGTATATCACAGATGAAACATACAACTTTCCTCTAGTCTTTAATGCTTCCTCCCCTCCACTATTATAATCGCAATTCTACCTTACAAATCTGGCTATACCAGAGGGTGTACTCTAGTACAGATAAGATCTGGAAACACAGGACAGACAAACCCCTCATGACCAATAATGGGAGTAGCAATACCAGGAGGGTAAGGGGAAGGTGGAGGGAGAAAAGCGGAACCGATCACAATAATCTACCCATAACCCCCCTCCCAGGGAGATGGACAACAGAAAAGTGGGTGAAGGGAAACATTGGTCAGTGTAAGACATGAAAAAAAAAATTTATAAATTATCAAGGGTTCATGATGGAGGAAGGGAGGATGGGTGAGGGAGGGGAAAAAAATGAGGAGCTGATACCAAGGGCTCAAGTAGAGAACATGTTTTGAAAATGATAATGGCAACAAATGGACAAATGCTCTTGATGCAGTGGATGGATGGATTGTGATAACACCTGTATGAATGAAAAATGAAATGACATAAAATAAAATGAAAAAGAAGAAAGAAAGAAAATGATGATGGCAACATATGCATAAATGTGATTCATACAATTGATGTATGGATTATTATAGGAGCTGTAAGAGCCCCCAATAAAATGATTAAAAAAAAAAGATTGCAGATACTGGAACTACCAGGTATAGAACATGAAATATATTTAACCAAAGAGAAAAGATGGGAAAATATCACAAAACAACCAAAAGTCTCTCAAAATTGACAAGGCAGATTGGAAAAGGACTAGAACTTTTAATCATAAATATAAACATATTAAAAGAATTTAATAAATAAAAAGGGACACAGAGTAATAAGAAATTTCTAAAGATATACTTCAGGAGGAAGGAAAATACTTCTAAGAGGAAGATCTAACATGAGAAGGAAAAAATGCTAATTTCATTCATAAGTGATGGTTATTGAACTAAAAATTCTAAAATGCTTTGTTTGTGGGTCAAAAATAAGATTAAAGTTTAAATTGGTGCACATTGGTATGAAGTTGGTGAGACAACTGTGAAAGTTTTCTAAGTTTCTTGTCTTTTCAAAAGAAGAGTTAAATCATTGGTTAAACTTAGCAAATTACATCAGCATATATCATTTCTAGAGAAAGCTCTAAATGAATAAAAACAGACTGTAACTTCAGAAAGTATAAAATTATACTGAAAGTAAATGATAGAATGAGAAAGACCTTATTTTAATCAACCCAAGTGAAACAAAAAGAGAACAGCAAAAAGGGAAATAAACAAAACAAGCAGATAAACACTGTCAAAGCCTGCCAAATGAAATCGTAAATAAATTGACTAAAGGAAATTTAAACGTATTAGCAGCATTATCAATGCACATGAAGTAAATACTATAGTTATTAGACAAAGATTACTAGAGCAAATTAAAATATATACTTTATGCAGTTTCTAAAAGATCCTCCAAAACAAAAATAGACAACAAAATTCAAAATACAAAAATAGAGAAAGAGATAAATCTGGCAGATTCTGAGTAAAAGAAAGCAGGCTAGGCTACATTTATTTAGTCAAAAGTGGACTTCAAGGAACATGTATTATTAGAAATAGAGAGGATTACTTCATAAATTATAAGCGGTTGAGTTCATCAGAAAGTTATAAAAATTTCAAATTTTTGAAAAATTATTTTTGGGGGGAGCTTTTACAGCTCTTATAACAATTCATACATCAGTTTATCAAGCACATTTGTACATATGTTGCCATGAGCATTTTCTAAATTCTTTCTGTTTGAGCTCTTGATATCAGCTCCTCTTTTTTCCTTCTTCCCCCCACCCAAGTTTGTTTGTTGTGGGCGAAATGCCAGCCCCCACAACTAATCACAGGTTCGATAGGTGCAATTGTATGGTTAATATATATAAAGAGTATAGCAAAGTCCAAGAGAGCATGAGAGATAGAAGAGAGATTGAAATAATGGAGTCAGACACATTTCATGGTAGCATGCTCACCTCAGCCCTGCTTGGTGGTCCACCTGGAGATAGAGGGGGAGGGGAAGGAGGACAAGGGGAAAGGGAATAGGGGAGCTGTCATGAGCGGAGCGATCAATAATTACTTAACGCTCTTAGACATTTTCGAATGCTCGGTTTATTCACTGCAAACACACATCAAACAATCTAAAATATTACTCAAACTACTAAGGGCAAACAACTATAAGCATAAGGGCAGAATAACAGCTATGAGTATAAAGGCAGAATAACAACATTTCTCACACATTTCATATTAGCACCATAGTCCCAATCAGCATTGCCAACTCACCCCAGGTAGAGTTGGAGAGAGCAGGAGATGATGTCTCCTTGGTTCCTAGCTTTCTAAAGGTTAGTGTCTCTACCTGGGTTTAAATGGACATTTTGACCAGTTCTTTGATGTCCTCACTGTCCCAATCAAGTCTTATCAGGTTTCTCACGCTTTAGGTGGCTTGGCTAGTTTTGGGGCTTCGGCCAGGTCTCAGCCCGGTCTTATCAGGTCTTTCCATGCTTTAAGTGACTCGGCTAGCTTTGGGGCATCGGTCAGGTCTCAGCTCAGTCTTATCAGGGGTCTCACATTTTTGTGGTGGCTTCTTTGATGTAAGTGTTGGCCTGGGCCCCAATATTACATTTTATTTTTTCTTTAAAGTGGAGTTTCTTGTGCTTGTTTATTTGATGTGGCTCAACATCTTGCAAGGTAGTTCAATGTCTTGCAAGGTAGTTCAACATCTTGCAAGGAAGTTTTATGGTGCTCTCATCAGGAGGGAGGACAGGAGAGGAGAGGGGGAACTGACAAGAGGCCAAAAGGGGAGCCCAAGAGCACTCTTTATTGCTAACCCAAGCCTGTATACCTTTGGGGGGTGTGCAAGCCCACTAATTACAGGTAAAGACATACATCACAGGAAGGGTTTGCACTATAGGTTATACAGCAATGAGAGGGGGACAAGCTAAGGATATACACGCAATAGGAAGGGGAGAGCTTGGGGTATACATGTGACAAGAAGGGCGGATCCTAGATTCAGGATGGCAGCCTAACTTTGGATGTCACTGAGCAGGTTTGACCTGTTCTCTAGATCTCCAAAGAAACCATTATCAGTGGGGTGTAAACCCCACCTACAGGGACAAGACTAATGGTCACAAGTCTTTAGGGAGAAGTAGCACATTGTCCTTAACAGCAGGGAGTGGGCCCTATCTGTGGTGGGACCAGACAGTAGTTTGGCAACTGACTGCTTTCAGGGAGGATGCCTCTAAGCATCTGACCTCCCCGCCATTTGCCAGCAAATAGCCCTTAATGTTTGGCATGTCTTTGGGGGAGACAAGCTGGGGAAAAGTCTTTTTATAATCCCACAGTTTGTTTAGTTTTTATTCTATTGGGGGCTCTTACAGCTCTTACCGCAATCCATACATATAGCCATTGTGTCAAGCACATCTGTTCATATGTAGTCATCGTCTTTTTCAAAACATTTTCTTTCTACTTGAGCCTTTGCTGTCTGCTCCTCATTTTTCAAATTTATGTATCTAATAACTGCATAATATCAAAGAGAACAGGAAAGTAGGCAAAGTGAAGCATTCTTGGAAAAGCATACCAATGTCTGAAATCACCTAGTTGTTACAATAGAAATAAGATGGGTCAATAATCTTAAATCTATAAAGCAAAAATTTTCCCTCTAAGGAAAATTTTATACAGCTACTATCCCAGAGAAATTTATGAATAATTGAGAAATCCAGCAGAAGCATAATGTAACATATAATGAGCAATAAAATACCTGAACAACACAAGTAATGTTCTTGATGAAGTGAATATATATAAAGCATGACATCAGTAATGGAATGAAACACATTCTTTTGAAGCACACATAAAATATTTCTAAAAATTAACTAAGTCGTAGGCACAGCAGTTCTCAGAAATTTCAAAAATTCTATAACATGAAGCATACATTTTGCGAAAATACAATTAAGTTAGATGTAAGAAGAAAATAATAACTAAAAACACAAATGTACTAGGAAGTTGGAAAACAATTTCCCAAATAGAATCTTGATGTTTGGGAGTTAGGTACACACATATTTAGGCTATTTTGTGTTCTGATGAATTGAATTAGTAATCATTACAAAATGTTTCTTTTACCTGAAGAAATATTCTTTGTAAGCCTACTTTGTTTGCTACTGTTGTCTTTGTTCTTATGTGTGTTATTTTCATGGTTTGTATATTTTTACTTTCAACTTTTTTCATTTTTTATGCTTAAAAGTGCTTTTTGTTAGCAGAATTCTTTTCAAAATAATATCTAGATAAAAAAATAATATATATAAATGAGTGGTAATGAAATATTATTTTCAAGCTTTTCAAAAGTACATACAAATTATACTTTCAAAGAAATTAAAACCTTACTAATGGAATTATATCTATGTAAGATAATAACTCTAGTTAAGAAGCTAGAAAGATAAAACATATAATAAATACTCCCTCCCAAAAAGAAAAAGAGGAATATAAAAGCAG
Source organism: Echinops telfairi (assembly GCF_000313985.2). Classification (NCBI taxonomy): domain Eukaryota; kingdom Metazoa; phylum Chordata; class Mammalia; order Afrosoricida; family Tenrecidae; genus Echinops; species Echinops telfairi. Next base: position 90,306,223 of record NW_022107431.1, on the reverse strand, counting down.
AAATTTTAAAAATATAAAATAATGGTACATTTAAGGGAAAAATCAAGAAACCAAAAGTTTCCTTTGTTTTTAAGTTCTAGTAAAATTGATCAATCTCTTGCAAGGTTTATCATGAACAAAATGAATGGAGTAAATAATCAATATCAATTACTAAAAAGACTCCATAACCATGTATATACCACAAATTTAAAAAATAATAAAAGATAGCAGCAACCAGGTCTTTTGGCCAATTTATAAATAAAGAAATATTGAAGTTGTCAAGGGATTTATCTTGTTTGGATCCACAATCAGCACCTATGGAATCAGTCAAGAGATCAAGCGATGTAGTGCATTGGGCAAATTTGCTGCAAAGGATCTCTATGAAGTGTTAACAAGCAAATATGTCACTTGGAAGACTAAGCTGTGCATGACCCATGCCCTGATATTATCAATCACTTCATATATATTTGAAAGTTAGACAATGAATAAGAATGACTGAAAGAGAATTTATGTCTTTGAATTATGGTGCTGACAAAGAATATTAAATATACGATAGGGCTACCAGAGACACAAACAAATCTGTCTCCAAAGAAGTAAAGCCAAAATATTCCCAGAATGGCTAGGCTCCATCTCATATTGTTTGGACACATTCTCAGGCGGGACCAGTTCTTAGAGAAGGTCATCATGCTTGGTAAAGCTGAGGGTCAGTGAAGAAGAGGAAGACCCTCAATAAGCTGGGCAGACACGGGCTGAAACAATGGGCCCAAACGCAGACGGATTGTGAGGACAGCGCAGGGCAAGGCCATTCTTCATTCTATTGTATATAAGCTTTCTCGGGGTAGAAACGGACTCAATCACACCTGACAGCAACAACATAAAAATTGAATAAGTGGGAAACATAATCCAAAAATATCCACAAATTTCAGAGAATGTATAGGAAACACAATCCTAAAGTATATGCAAAATGAATACAATCTTTAAAATTATATATTAACAATTATTTGAAAAAGAAATAGAAAGACTGATTTATCCTGTATCAGGGGACATGGGAGAGGGGGAGGTGGCGGGGAGGGAAGAGGTGTTAACAAACCCAGGGACAAGGGAACAACAAGCGATCCAAATTGGTGGGGAGGTGGGT
>NW_022107431.1:90293997-90303975 GCF_000313985.2 Echinops telfairi | reverse complement strand
GTATGGATTGTGATAAGAGTTGTATGAATCCCTAATAAAATGATTAAAAAAGAAAAGTGAGTTCATAGCTATAAATCTTTTCACAAAGAAAACAGCAGAACCAGATGATCTTAAACATTTCTACCAAGTTTTAAAAGAACAAAGCAATTCAACTTTTACAAAGGTTTTCAGAGACTAAAAAAAGAAGAAAATTTCTCTATTCATTTTATGACGTTAGGAAAACATTGATATCAAAACTGAAAACAGAACAAGAAAGTAGAATATTGCCAGAAGTTTAAGCTGACTTCAGAAAGAAAATGGACGAGGGATATCATTGCTAATGTCAGGTGGATCTTGCCCAAAAGTAGAGAATACTACAAAGAAGCTTACCTGTGTTTTATCAGCTACAGAAGTCTATTTGACTGGGGTGATCATAACAAATTTTGATAACATTCCAAAGAATAGCAATGGTAGAATAGTTCATTGTGCTTACGTCTAGCCTGTACACCTATCAAGCACGGGCTAGTCTTTCCAACAAAGCAAGGGGATACTGCACGGCTTAAAAGTGGAAATGATACATGACAAGATTGTATTCTCTCACTTTAGAAATCATCTGAGAAACTCGATGTTATGATGTACGTAGTATCAGGATAGGCAGAAGACTCAATAAAAATCAGGAGATATGCAAATGACACCACCTAGCTTTCCAACATAAAGAGGACTGGAAGCACTTAGTGATGAGGTCAATGTTTCTTGCTGTGACACATAAGGTCACTCTGAGTTGGAGCTGACTCAGGGGCAGTAATAACAACAATATAGTAAATATTAAATTCTTAGAATATTTTCCAACCAAACAAAGCATGCATAGAAAATATATATTCATGGCAATAGATGCAGAATAAGCATTTTTTTTTAGCATTTAATAAAAACACAAACTAAAAATAAAAATAATTTTCTTAACCTTTAAAAAGGTCCCAAGTGCCACAAATGGTTAAGCTCTTCACTGTTAGGCAAAAGAGACCCTTCCCAAGACTGGCCTAGGACTCTACTCCCTAATCATCCTATCCTTGAAAACCCATGAGATTGTCATGAGTCAGAATCTACTCCATAGCAACTAATGAATAACTTGTAACAAGCAGTATGCCTATGGTGGAATAGTGAGTGGCCTTTCAAATGAAAAATCTGATAAGATTGTCAGCTGCCAATATTTCTAATCGCTATTATATGGGAACTCCTGATTAGAACAGTCATGCAAGAAAAAAATTTTTTTACATCTAATATACATTAAACAAGAAGAAACAAAATTGGAAAAACTAGCTAGTGATAAAAGACCATGGGAAATCCAAAAATATGTACAAGAAGGTTCATTAAATTAGTAAGAAAGGGTAATAAAGTTGCTAGGAAAAAGCCAAACTTTAGAATTTGACTTAACAAACTGCCAGAAAATAAAATAAAATAAAATAATAAATTCTGTTACTATTATAGAAGGAAATTTTCAATGTTTCATATACAATCTAACAAAAATATGACTTTTACTTTTGAAAGGTTCATTGAGAAGTAAAAGGTGGTTTCTCTAATGCCATTTCTTATGTTATATTTAAAGAACAAAAATTTAAAACCTCAAAACTTAGAACCCTAGAAAGTAATTTTACTTTACCCATGGACTCTATAGGTCAGCAATTCAGAAAAGGGAAAGTTTACAGTTGAAAACTGGAAGCATCTGAATGCTTGTTCACGCATACACCTGGACACTGTACTGGGAGGAGGTGAAAGTAAGGCCCATTGATGGTGGTACCTACTGGTGGTTTCCCCAGGTAGCAAAACTACTCCAGAAGGGTAGCCTAAGGGTTGTTGATTCCATAATGCTATTCAAGATTCTTAGTATCTGACAATGTTTCGAAGCTATGCATAAGGATTTCAGCAGTTCTTTCCTGGGAAGTGGGAAGGGGATTCCTTCTACACTGTTCTTTGTCTGGAAGCTCCGCTGAAACCTGTTGTGGTAGTTCCATTATCTGGTGTCAATTTGAGGATTAAGAGTGTAGGGGGTGGAGTCTAGCCTGTCTATCAGGATATAGCCAATGAGGCCTCTATGTGGGCATGGCTTTCTCCTGGGGATTCTCAGAAATTCCGGTATTTCTCCCTGGAGACGGGAGACACTCTCTTTCTCTGCTCACTCCCTATCAGACATCCCTGTGGAGAAGACACATGGAGAGAGGCTGACAGAGCCAGACCTCTGGAGCGAGAGAAGCCACATGGAGAACCCTGCCAGCACTGAGATGCTTCTACCACCACTGGATCCACAAGACTTCCCACCCACTGGCCTGTGATCTTCCTGCACTCAGCATCATTGCATGTGTTTCATGAGTCTGAAGAGGACTTTGTAGATTGGTATCAGACATATATGCTAATATCGGACTTATGGACTTGATCTGGACTGGACTGGGATATTTTCTCAATATTCAATTGCTCTTATATATAAACCTCTTTCTTAGACACATGAGTCTCCCTGGATTTGTTTCTCTAGTCAACCCAGGCTAACACACCTGTTCACTTTGGATGACCTAGCTGGCATTTGAAACACCAGTGACATAGCTTCCAGCATTACAACAACTCACAAGCCATCACCATATGACAAACTGACAGACAAGTTTGGACATGTCGGAGAGACCACTACCTAGAGAAGGATATCTTGTTTGCTGAAGTGGAGGGGCAGCGAAAAAGAGGAAGGTCCTCAAGGAGATGCATCGACACCGTGGCTGCACAGTGGATTCAGCCATAGGAAGAATTGTGACGATGGCACGGGACTGTTCCGTGTTCCCTTCTGTTGTGCATAAGGTCGCTGTGGGTTGGCATAGGCTCGATGGTTGCTAACAACAAACAATCCATGGCTCAACGCATGAATGTTCCAGCAAACAAAGTCAAGGCTGAATCATCTTTTCTGACTTACATTTGGAAATCATGCACATTCAAAAGGACTCCTCTTCTCAGATCATAAGGCATGGGAGATATTATTATATCATCTTTAGAAGATAAAATTGACCACAAAGCCCAAAATAAAAGGAGATATATACCATATTCATGGATCAGAAGACTCAATTTTGTAAAGCTATCAATTATCTCCATACTGATTTTACACTATGAAATTCCAATAATTTGTGTGTATCGTGTATGTGTACATTCACAAACTGAATGTGAAATTTATATAGATGTGCAATGGGCAAAAACACTCTTGACAAAGAAGATGAAGGTAAGAAGATACACTATATTGAATATAAAGAATAAAAATTATTACAATATGACAGCATAAATTATCCCAGGAAGAAAGAAGTTGCTCAAGGGAACACGAAAGAGAGCTCCGGAAAGCACCCATGAATATTGAGACACTTCATTTCGGGAAGGGTAGTGGGGAGATGTGGCATTGAAGATCATTTGGTAAAGAACTGACATTTTAATAAATGATGCTAAGAAAATCACTACCCATGTGGGAAATTTGAAGGTAACGCCCCATTACTCAGACCATGCAAACACATCTAGGAGAATTAAATATATATTTTTGATTTTTTATAAATTAAACATTTTGGTAGATAAAACTTTTAGAAGATAATATCAAATGCCTTTATGACCTCAGAGGATGGAAGAATTTCTTAAGACAGAAACACAATAACCATTAAAGAAAGAACTTGATTGCATCAATAAATCAAGACAGAAGTTCATTTTAAGACATCAAAATGGATGTGAAAAAATAAACCTCAGAGTAGGAAAAGACATTTCCAACTTCTATTAACAACAAAGAGCTTGTATCCCAAATATACTCACATAAAGGATTTCTATAAATCATTAATAAAGACAGACCACCCAATAGCAAAATGAACAAAAGGCTTAGAAAGGCATTTCAACAACAACAAAAAGAAATATTCAACAAACATTTTAAAGGCATTCAGATCATTCAAGAATCAAGAAATAAATTAAAACCACAGGAGTTATTATTTCACACCCATCAGAATAACAAAATTTAAGAAATCTCACTATATTCAAGTATTGACAAGAATATGCAGCAATAAACCCCTGGAAAAGAGTAAATTGTTACACTCTGTTAGAAAAATAATTTGGGATTACATAGGAAAGCCGAAGAAGTAAACACTTTGGAACCCAGCAATTTCCCTCATAAAATTTTAACATGAGGCATCCATAAAGATGTTCATAGCATAACTGATTACCAGAACCAAAAATAAAGAACAGCAATCCACGAATGTTCATGAACAGTGTTGTGATTGTTAGCTGCTATTGAGTCAGCTCCAACTCAGGGTGACAACACATAGAATCTAATGAAACGCTGCCCAGTGTTACACCATGCCACCATCGTTGGTCTGTGCAAGTCCACTATTGTGGTCACTATGTGTTTTCAGTAACTTTTAGCCTAGAGACCTCTTCTTCTACCAGTATCTTAAGCTATATTCTACTGTGATCCACAGGGCTTTCATTGGTTAATTTTTGAAAGTAAATTACAGGACCTCCTTTCTTAGTCTGGAAGCTGCACAGAAGCTTACCTCTCATGAATAACCCTAGTGGTATTTGAAATACTGGTGGCTTAGCTTCTAGCGTCATACTAACACACAACTGCAAAGTATGACAAGTTACAGATGGTGTGATGGCTTTCAACCAGAGTGGATTAATTATAGCATACCCTACAACAGACTACTACACAGCAATGACATGCAATAAACTGCAGCTAAATGCAGCTAGATAGTAATAATAAAATATTGAGGAAAAGTAGACTCACAGAATACTGTATTTAGTGGATCTTATTTATTCAAAGTGTAAACATGATCCATTGCTTAAGCACACTTAAATATGTGTTAAAACTATAAGGAAAAGTAAGAGATTGGTTCACTTAGAATTCAGCCTAGTATTCACTTTGATGAATGGGAAGATGGGAAAAGAGAGAGACACCAGATAGCTTTTAAAAAAAATCATTTTATTGGGACTTGTACCACTCCTCACAATCCATACATCCATCCATTGTGTCATGCACATTTGTACATTTGTTGCCATTATCATTTTCAAAACATTTTCTTTCTTCTTCAGCCCTTGGTATCAGCTTCTCATTTTTTCCCCTTCCTCCCCACTTCCTCCCTCATGAACCCTTGATAATTTATCAATTATTATTATTTTTTCAAGTCTTACACTGACCAATGTTTCATTTCACCTACTTTTCTGTTGTTCATCCCCCTAGATCATTGTGATCAGTTCCCCCTTTCTCCCCTCAACTTCCCCTTCCCCTCCTGGCATTGCTACTCTCAATATTGGTCCTGAGGGGTCATCTGTCCTGGATTCCCTGTGTTTCCAGCTTTTATCTGTACCTGTGTACATTCTCTGGTCTAGTCAGATTTGTATGGTAGTATTGGGGTCACGATAGTGGGTGGGGAGGAAGTATTAAAGAACTAGAGGAAAGTTGTATATTTCTCAGTGCTATACTGCACCCTGACTGGCTTGTCTCTTGACCCTTCTGTAAGGGGATCTCCAATTGCCTACAGATGGGCTTTGGGTGTCCACTCCACACTCCCCCTCATTCACAGTGATATGATATTTTTGTTCTGAGTCTTTGATGCCTGATGCCTGATCTCTGGCATGATGTGCTCCTTCTTTAGTTCCTCATGGTGGGTGTGGGTGTGGGTCTGGAACTTCCATCAAACTCCAAGCATGCCCACTGTTGTATTGAGAAGTGTTATTTAGAATGCGCAGAATTCTTCAAACATGAACAAAACTGGACACTAGATCCTACTTTACAGTACACAGAATGATTTTTGTCACAGAAGCAAAGTTGACCTCTCCACTTCCTGTTGGAGGAGGCTTCTCTGGCATGTGTGATGGGCAAGTTGATCCTTTGTGGGAACATTTAGTTGCTTCATTAGTCTGTGGCCCATCACCTCAATTCACTGACATATTATCTTCTTCAGGTTGATAGATCTCTGCTTCTAGTTCTCCCAGAGGATGAGATCACATTTCTTGCACTGCAGGTGTGCTTGCCTTATTTTTAAGCAGTGTACTGTGCAGTTGAGTGCAAAGGGAGTTCATGTCCGAAAAGGCACTGCAGCTGCTTGTGCGATAGTATCACTGATAGTAATCCTGTCCCTTAGTAAAGAAAAAGAGAGAAATCAAACTGTACTTTCACTGTAGGAGTAGGTGCTTCCTGACCATTTTTCCTTCTGTGAAGGTCTTATCATCCCCCAGTGAGGAAAGCAATCCTTTATGCAGAAAACTATCTGATCCTAGTCCTCCTGGGTCATTGGGAACGATGAACAATATTCCTGGTTGGTACATGAGGCAAACACTTCCCCTACTTTTCCTTTCCTTCTTCCTTTTCCAGTTTACTCAGCTGATGACTATGAGCCTCCATTCCTTTTTATAAAGGAACCAGTGAAGGGTGTGATTACTAACAGAGATCTAATAGTTGTTGATCTACTGAGATAGATGATCATGTGCTTTTCTAATTGAAAGGGAGAAAGAATGATAAAAACAGAAAGATATTGTTGTTCTAAGGAGCCATCGAGTCAGTTCCAACTCAGAGTCAGAGAGAAGTCTGTATAGTTCTGCACTATCCTCATCATGGTTGCTATGCGTGACACCATTGTGGCAGTCACTGTGTCAATTTATCTTGCCAAGGATCTTCACCTTTTTCACTCTCCTACTTTACCAAGCAAGGTGTCCTTTCCATGGAGTGGTCTCTCCGGACAGCCTGTCCAAAGTATCTGAGATGAAATCTTTCCACCCTGGCCTCTGAAGAGCATTCTGACTGGATTTCTTCCAAGACAGATTTGTCGGTTCTGTTGACAGGCCACAGTACTTTCAGTATTTTTAACCAGCACCATAATTAGAACATATAGATTCTTCCCCAATCTTCCCTATTCAACGTCCAACTTTCATATGCATGTAAAACATTTGAAAAGAACATGGCTTGGGTCAGGCAAACGCTAGTCCTCAAGGTAACATCCTTGCTTTTTAATACTTTAAAGAGGTCTTGTGCATCAGATTTACCCAATGATATGAGTCTTTTCATCTTTTGACGGTTGCTTCCGTGAGCATTCATTGTGGATCCAAGCAAGACAAAATCCTTGACAATTCCAACCTTTTCTCCATTTATCATGATGTCACCTGCTGGTCTATACAGCACGTGCTTCAAGTCCTCCTCACTTTCAGCAAGCAAGGTTGTGTCATTTGCATATCCCAAGCCTTCCTCCAATCCAGATGCTATGCTCCTATTCATATAATTCAGCTTCTTTGATGATTTGCTCAGCACACAGATTGAATAAGTATGGGAAGGGGATAGAACCCTGACACACACCTTTCCTGATTTTAAACTATGTAGTATTCTCTTGCTTTGTTCACATAACTGTCTCTTGATCCATATACAAGTTCTGCATGAGCCTAATTAAGTGTTTTGAACTTCCTATTGTTTCAAGGATATCCATAGTTTGTTATAATCCATATAGTCTAATGACTTTGCACAGTCAATAAAATACTAGTAAGTGTCTTTTAGTGTTCTCTGCTTTCAGCCAAGATCCAGCTGATATCAGTAATGATATCCCTTGCTTCACGTCCTCTTATGATTCTGTCCTGAACCTTCAGCAGTTCCTTGTCAATGTACTGCTGAAACCTTTGTTGGATGTTCTTTAGAAAAATTGTACACACACACTCTCACACATGTGCACAGCCTACTTAGTGATCAACAGTAAAAAGAGAAAAATAAGAAGGGAGAGTGGTAGAAAGAACAAAATAAGTGTTAAATTACATATTGTTGACAGGAGTGGCAGTCCTGAGTTATCTGGTCACCGTAGGCATCAATGTCTAGAACAAAACGTGTAGTTTCTTAATTCACCTTAAAACAAGGAGAAACCATGATCAACTATTGAGTCATGGGTAATTACAGCTCTCCCTACTATCCAAACATAAACTATGCCTACTAAACCCTAGATAAGTTGAAACGCTGTAAAGAGAAGAAAGTTATCTGGGCAACATTTTTGAGTGCTTCCAGAACCTCCGCCCTCTCCCAACAACCTAACAAGTTGTACCAAATAACAAATAAACCCTAAAATAACATGATCGTAGTGTTCACAGCACAGCCGACACCGTTCTAAAAGCAGTTCTTGGGGCAGAACTGCTCTCCGTGCTTGCCGCCTCTTTCACAGCTCACAGCAAAACACATGCTCAACAGGCATTTAGCTTTGCACTTTTCCCTGGAAACTGAAGCCTACCTTTCCCTTTTCTTCTGGTTAGCGCAAGCAAGTGCTAATGTAAGGCTTTGTAAAAATGAAGTGGTAAACATCAAACTCCGGAAAAGTGGGGGACACCATTGATGTTTTTGAATTCCATGATTTTCTTCCCTTGTTACCTGACTCTGGAGACCTATATCTTCTCACTACAGAAAATGCAAAATAAAGCAAAGAAGGTGAGATGTAGACTAGTCATTTCAGATCCTGGCTGGAAGCGCTGACAAAAAGTTTGATACAAAAGCAAAACAAACTGTTTTGAACATCAGTGGAATTAAGTTATGCCTGCTGTGCTTACTCTCTACTATTGGGGATAATCATGAGTTGGCTGAACATCATTTTAAAGGAATCGTTGGAATAAATGATCTACATCTGGAACTTCCTTTTTTTCTTAAAAACAAAACACAACAAATACCAATAACCAGACAATTAGTGATTAGTTAAAAAGTTGGATCACTTTCAAAATTTTGAGCCTGTATTTGTTGGGGAACAGAAAGAGCGGCAAACAAAAGGTAATTAGTTACCTGGGGAGATAGGTAATTATTTTTTAAAGTCAATGTAACAATGTACAACTCTTCCCAGAAAAGAGAGGCTTGGGCCAACCCATATTCTACAAGGCAGATGTGAGTGCCTGGCTGGCACACAGAATTCTAATGACAGTCTTTAGTTGGATCCACCCTGCATAAATAAGTATTTCTGTACGAATCACCAAAGGAGTTTCCCTATTTGGAAATTACATCAATATTGCAAAGGAATTTGAAAAGGATTGAACACTTAATGCCACATGAACTCTGCTATTTACCATATAATCCAACATTTACCTATGAGAAAATATAGTTAAACCAGTACTCTCATGGGGTGCTTTCTCAGGTATTGTCTCCAATTTCCCTTCCCTCGATCATCAGAGTAACTCTTGGGTGTGGCTAAAGAAATGGTCCACACCTAGGTTTTATTCAAACCAGCCTCTTTCTTCACCATCTTATTCTGCACTGTTTCTGAATTTCAATCTCATCTGATGCTGCATACTCCATTTGAAGAACCACATACTCATAACAAGATAAATGTCCCAATTGTGGAAATTCTCCATGTCTCTGCATCAGCAACTCAGAACCTATTTTCCAAAAGGTTTATTTCGACAATGAACACAACTGGTCTTTGTAATATGTTCACACGGGGCTAGGGTAGACTTTCCTTGACCTTGCTGCCTTCAAACCCTCACCAGACTTATCTCTGGGCCCTGTTCTTGTGCTGCTTCTGCTTGAAAATGGCAGGAATTTCTTAAAAATCATTTTATTGGGGCTCTTACAGCTCTTATCACAATCCATACATCCATCTATAGTGTCAAGCACATTTGTACATTTGTTGCCATCGTCATTTTCAAAACCTTTTCTTTCTACTGAGCCCTTGGTATCAGCTCATTTTCCTCCCCCAACCCCGTTCCTCATGAACCCTTGATAATTTATAAATTATTTTCTTCATGTCTTATATCGGCCCTGTCTCCCTTCACCCACTTTTCTGTTGTCCATCCCCCTGGAAGAGGGCCATATGTCAATCATTGTGATTAGTTCCCCCTTACTCCTCCAACCTTCCCCTTCCCCTCCTGGTGTCGCTACACTCATTATTGGTCCTGAAGGACTTATCGGTCCTGGATTCCATGTGTTTCCAGCTCTTATCTGTACCCGTGTACATGCTCTAGTCTAGCCAGCTTTGTAAGGTAGAATTGGGGTCATGA
>NW_022107431.1:90291970-90293301 GCF_000313985.2 Echinops telfairi | reverse complement strand
TTCTTCCATTTGAGCTTTGTTGCTTCTGAGCTGGATGGCTGCTTATTTACTTTCAAACCTTTAAGACACTATATCTTTTGATAGTCGGGCACCATCAGCTTTCTTCACCACATTTGCTTATGCACCCATTTGTCTTCAGCCCAGCACTGTATCTTTTGATAGCTTGGCTCTATCAGCTTTCTTTACCACATTTGCTTCTGCATCTACTCTGTCTCCAGTGATCCAGTCAGAAAGGTGAGCACCATGGATTGTCAGATTATTAGAACAAAGTGTTCTTGCATTGAGATAGTGCTTGAGTAGAGACCCAATGTCCAACCAGATAGATTTAAAAAACTGACAATATTGTATTTTTTGAGCTAATGAGGTAAGTGAATGTTCATAGTATGAGCCTTCTTCAGATCATATATAGATTTTATGGATGCATTTTTATGCATGTGTTTTTTTAACGTTTCCATTTTTAAATTACATTATGTTCCACAGAAATACAAAATACTACCATGGTCTTGTAGCCACAAGGATGGACCTCAAACAGTTTAATAATAAAATTCCATGGCTCCGTAGCCTGCAATTATTTTTAAGTAAAGTTCAGGAGATAATGCCAGTTCAGCAAGTTAAAAAAATCAGTTGAGATATATACAGATGGTAGAAATTTCTGCAAAAAAAAAAGTTCCTTTTTTTTCTTTCATACAAAAAAAAATCCCTTCCATTTTCAAAAGGACATTTATATAGGTCTAACTTCAGGCATGTACATATGCAAATATATTTATATATAATGATAGGGAAATAAATCTATATACATATATTTACATGTTAAGTATTAAGGTAGCAGAAGAATAAAACATGTGCCCCCGTATTTTACAGGTGAGAATACAAGGAGGTACCCCCCAAAATCCAGAATAATTTCCCCCAAAGCTATGTGCTTATCACCTTCAAAGAACTCTCCATTACATTTAATACATTAATCACAATAAATTTGTGATTTTATTCTTGGAAACATTTTTCAAACTCATCTGTTTGGATGGCTGACAGCACCTCCCTTGGTTTTGTTTTTTTTTTCTTTACCTCTTCTACATCATCACATTGCTGTCTTTCATAGCCATCTGCATTCACAGAAACAAAAAGTAGTCATATGGAGTGAGGTCAGGTGCATGGGGCAAGAGAGGCATGCTTTTTTTTTTTGCCCAAAACTGGTGCACTGAGATGGCTGCATGAGAAAGTACATTTTCATGGTGGCAAAACCAGTCGCCTGCCTGCCACAAGTCAGACCCTCTTTGTCCCGCACAGTTGAAACACAATCTTTTCAGAACCTCTATATAGAAATTTTGATTAAC
>NW_022107431.1:90287023-90290402 GCF_000313985.2 Echinops telfairi | reverse complement strand
CTGAAGACCCACTGATTCATTCACTCCCCATTCTATTTCTAAGGATAAGAAGTCAGAGAATGATGAGACGTTTTGATAACTCTAAACAAGTGGATAATAGGCAATCCATCAGGGAAAGGAAGGTCTAGCTGCATAAACCAGAACCAAGTCCCCATTGCTGAGCCAATTGGCTCACAGCAAGCATGTAAGACAAAGTAAAGCTGCCCCAGTGGCTCCAGGAGCAGGAAAGCTCGTCTCTCCCTGGGGAGCAGCATCGTCATACGTAATTTGTAGGGTGCAAAACAAAATGAAAATGGGGGCTCCCTTGTTCAGAAAACAAAACAGTACTTTTTAAGGTACTAAAATAGTTCCTTTTTTCTCATGTCCTTTTTTTGTTTTGTTTATTGTGCTTTTTTATTTGCAATTTAATTCCATCTCAAATAAAGACAAAGTAAAAAATTTAATTACTAGTGTGAACTTCACTGTTCATCTTTATGTACTGCAATGTCATTTTAAATGAAAATATGAGAGCATTTATATGAAAAATTACCCAGTTTGTCACTGTTCATACATATCTATGTCTTTAGGTCTTACCAGTTCAGTATAAAAACCATTCACAAAATGAACTCTATTTTTTCTACTTCATTTATTAATATGTTCACATGCTAACTAAGCTCTTTATTTTCCGCTCACTGTGAGTGAGAGAGCTGAAAGGAGACTATCCGCTGCCCTATCCTTTCTTCTATGGCACGATGGCCAGTGTACATGATTGGTTAGGGCAGGGAAGAAACAAGAGCAAGAAGCAACATGATATGGTTCCTTGGTTACCATGTTTTTTAGAATAACATTGCCTTCTTTCTGAGTTCAAAGCTAGCTCTGGTTTGTATGGAAGGAATGACGTTTCTGGCTTACCAGCTTCATTTGTTGTAAATGTAGTATGCTTACCTTTTACTTGCTTGAACTTCCACACATCATGGATTTACTGGATTTCTATGATCAAAGGGCATCAGGAATACTATCTGCAAATGGAGTTGCAAGAAATGATAGACACATACATGTCTGGTGCTCATGTTCATGCTTCACTATGCCACCGGACTTCCTTTACAAAACACAACTTTAAAAATAAAATTAAGAATTTTTGAGATGATGAAAATAGAGTTAAAAATTTCATTTCATGTCCATAGCTGTAGTCAGCTGACCGACAAGTCCTGGTGGCATAATTGCTAACCACAAAGCAGTTCAAACTCACCAGCTGCTCCATGGAAGAAAGATAAAACTTTCTCCTCCCCTAAACAGTTATAGTCTCAGAAACCCACAGGAGCAGCTCTCCCCTGTCCTATATGGTGCCTATGAGTCAGATTTGGCTCAACGGCAGTGATAAGATCCTTGTATTCAATGAAGCACCAGTCTTTCTGAGAGTGGAGCAATGTGACCACAAAGCACTCAGGCCTATGAAGTAGCCCTGGAACAGGGTTTTATAAACTTAGAACTGGCAACTATGAAAGACATCAGATTTAATGTGAGAAAGTATCCAGCTTCTAATACACAAATAAAAGGAATTCTACTCAATGAGCTATGTATAAGAGACCTGAGATGTTTAGATTTTAGGTTATTATGATTTTTATTTGTGCAGTCCCTGGGTGATGCTGACAGTAAATGTACCAGGTTGGGAATTCAAGTTTAGAGTCTAATTCTAACCCTTTGATTTGTGTCCTGCCTCCATTCTTACTGAGCATGCAGAATGAGAGAAACCATTGAGATGCCAGCAGTCCCCACTGAAACCTGAAATGGACAGTCTCCTCCTTTGTCGGCTCCTTTCAGTTACAATTCTTTCTCTGGAAATGCCACTTGGAAAACCAGGGCCTATCCTTTTGTACTGCACAGCACCCATGCCTTCAGTAAACTCACCCCAGATTAATTGGCACTAATACGGCTGTTCACAGCTGTATACAAGATGCTGCGGGAGTGCAGAGTAGAGTGAGGCAATTATGGTTGCCTGTAGGCTGTCGTTGCCTTGTAAGAATAGACTCACCTCCTTCAGAAATGGCATGATACTGGAATGTAATAGCAGAGCCCCTTTGCGATCAATGCCATGGTGGAAATAAGAGCACATCTCAGTGACAATAACAAAGATGGAATGTGAAACAAGAAAGCCCTCTCTCTCTTGGCCAGAACTCTCCAGAGCACTTCATTGCTTTAACCTTTCCACCTTCACTGGGTGCTCAATTAGAAACATGCATGTCCACGGGCATTAAATGCCCTCACTTGCACACTCTGCCTCATTAGAACCCTCAATGGGGCCTAATTAGCTGGATGGTCATAAACGGATATTTATGCCTTGAGAAAACTGAAAGAGGTCATTTTTTGATTCAAAAGAGAATGGCGACAATCTGGCACACCTGATATTATTAATTAACTAAAACTTAGCATTTTAGGTTTGATAGGAACCTACAGTTTTTATTTTGATAATAAAATCTTCTGGCCAGAATATTGATTTCTCCTTGGCAGAAATTAGTATTTTATATGAGTTACAAAATAAATATTTTAGATTTTTCCAACATGTAAAAATTGGGGGGGGGAATTAAGGATTGTCTGAACCCTTTGAAAATCTATCAGAGATTTGGCAATATTGAGGCTCTTTCCCATATGGCCTCAATGGTTGTAGGTGAGTCGTATCTTCCCCTAAATGTTCCCATATGTTCCATATGACCGTCTAGTCCTTTATCCTGGACAGCTTCCTGGACCTGGGAGCTCCAGAAAGCTTCCCTGTGTTCATGGGAACCTATACATGGACCAAGAGGCAGTTGTGTGGACAGAGCAAGGGAATACTGCATGGTTTAAATCCAAGAAAGGTGTGTATCAGGCTTCGATCCTCTCACCATACTTATTCATTCAGTATGCTCAGCAAATAATCAGAAACCAGAATTATACAGAGAAGAATGCTGTGTCAGACTTGGAGGAAGCCTGATTAACAACTTGTGCTATGCAGATGACCCAATCTTATTGAAAATTAAGAGGACTTGAAGTACTTGCTGATGAGGATTACAGCTTAATGTAAAGAAAGCTAAAATCTTCACAACTGGGCTAATTGATTACATCGTGATCAAAAGAGACAAGATTGACGTTTTCAAGGATTTCATCTTGCTTGGTTCCACAATCAACTCTCATCAAAGCAGCGGGAACGAGATCAAAGGACACATTGCATTGGGTAAATCTGCTGCATACGACCTCTTTAGAGTGTTGAAAAGCGAGGAAGTTACTTTAAAGCTAAAGTGTGCCTGACTCAAGCCAAGGTAGTCTCTATTGCCTCATATGCATGTGAAAGTTGAACATTGAATAAGGAAAACTGAAGAAAGCGTGATGTACTTAACTTATGGTGCTGGCTAATAATATATAATAT
>NW_022107431.1:90257268-90286563 GCF_000313985.2 Echinops telfairi | reverse complement strand
GAATCTCTGACTGACAAGAAGGAGCTTAGCTTGGGACGTAATGTGGTAGGATCAAATGTACATTTTTAACAAGTCTAGCCTGGCTGCTGCATGGAAGCAGAAACATAAGTCAAGTGGCTATAAGATAAAAATTAGGGCGGATGACTCCTAAAATCTCTTTGAACACCAAAACTCTCTTTTTGATCCTATGATATGATTAGAGATGTGGAAGACAAGACCAACACCCAAATCAAACCAATTGCAATTGAGTTGATTCCAAGTTGTAGCTACTCTAAGTGTTTGCTAGCAGAACAACCCTCCCCAGGGTTTTCAATGCCTGTGCCCTCACACATAGCAGACCTCCAGACCATTTTTCAGAGATGCCTCTGGGTGGATTCAAACTATCAACCTTTCAGTCAGTAACCAAATAATTAACCACTTGCACCACCCACTGACTCCTTTAAATACAGACAAAAGTTAGAAAATGGAACCTTGGTATAACATGACCAGATCTCTTTTAACCAAATACATAAAGTCTCTAGAGAGACCATGGGAACCCTGTATTTTTGTATCTTCTCATATTCTGCAATGTTGTTAGAGTCCTGTGGCAAAGGACCCATAATGGTACTAGTATGCTAGTTGTAAGGCTTTAAAACCAAATGACCTCTACATTTGATGTTTTAACCACAAATGCTTCTAATTGTGTCCATTGGACACAAAATGTACCAAGTATTGATTTTTTTTCCCACTGTTATTTCTAAACACTTAGGCTCTTTCAAAAACGTGCCCCTAACGTTAACTATGAACAAGAAGGACATTTTGTCGTTTCGTGTGCCCCTCCCCCAATAGCAGAGGATGCAGATCACCGACTATTGGCATCTGGCAACCATTATAGCACTTGGTTCACAGCTGCTTACTGAGGACTTAAGGACTTGTGAGAAAGGACATGGAAATCAAATTCTAACTCCTATTTTAATGATTAGTTATCTTGGTCTAATGCTTGTCTACTTTTCATAAACATCTTGCTTAGGCAAGAAGCAAATCTTTGCATGACTAGAAGGCATGGCTTTCTAATATTTGCTTTCACGCAAATGATTAATACCCATGCCCAACAGAGTGTGGCTTTCTTAGGACACCTGATGAAGCTCAGAGTTTTGTTCCAGGTGGATACATGGTCATTCTGGAGGGAGATATTCAAATCTCAAACCTTCTCACCCAGGTTCCAGGAGCTATCAGCACCATAAAGAAACTGACTTTCTCCGATACAAAATATCGTCATACAGAAGGCAATGATAATTTTTGTTTCCTAAATAGCTGGGATATTAAAAAGAAAATATAAAGGAAGACTTTCATATTGACATTTTCCTAAGAAATAGCATCTTCTTAGAATATATTTGAATTTTACACTAATTCAAAATATAATTAGTGTTGATTGTACAACTTCTTGATGTGATTGAACTATTAAATTGTATGATATGTGAGTTATAAGCCAATAAAATTGTTAAAATAAAATAAAACAGACTAGAAAAAAATGTGTATATATAATTATTGTTTATACAAAGTTCTGCAGCAATGAGGGAGAGCTAAATCCTGGAACAGAATAAGAACAAGGGAAGAGGTATCTACACCACTTCTAGCAGAGGCTCTCTGTCTCCAAGATCTTCTCCTTCCCCACTCTGCCACCTTCCTTTTACCTAGGAGTGAACACAGGGCCAAGCTTCATCCAAATGAACATAAAGAAGAATCTTTTTTAACTTTCCTGGTAACAGTAGCAAAGCAATTTTTAAAATTAGCATCACCATCTTTTCTGAACTGCTTCCCTTTCTTCTTCGTGTTTTGAACTTCCCGATGGATAGATTACAGCCTCGTGATATCATGAAGCAAAAGAACAAGGATTGGCAGCTGTCAATCTCCACACTCGTGAGAAATCACACTTGATTTGAGATGCTTCTGTTGGGTTTTTCTATCAGACATACCTTGGATCCACCATTGATAAGCTCAGTCATCAGTTGGTGCTGATGCATCCGAGGTGCGTCCGAGCGTTTCCCTTCTCAGAATCCAGCCTTTTGTCTCCACTCTATGCGCTTACATGAACATAATCATTAAACAAACGTTTATTCTGTTTGATGGCACCAAACTCCTATTTGTTGTGACACATCTTGATCAGACCCTGACTTGGTCAGGGTCCCGTCAAGAAAATAGCATATTTCAGGTAATTCATAGAGGTCACTTAATAACTTACCGAAAAAAAAAAGAAAAAAAAAAAGGAAGAACCGAAAGTCAAAGAAGAGATGGTGATGGAATGGGGTCTGTACCAAGCAGGAAGCCACAAAAGCTCCCAGGGCTGGAGGGACCGAGGGACCTGAGGCTGCCCAAAAACAATAACACCTTCATGGAGTCTGCCAGGGTGAGGGAAGACCTTGAAGGGAAGAACTCTTCAGTGAAATCACTGCCTCAAAGTCGACTCAACAAAGGGGCTGAATATTCAGACTTAGCTCTCCCTCCTGCCTTGTTTCCCTCCAGCTCCCGATAGCTGAACCTCCCTGAAGGCATTGCAACAAGACTACCGGGTAGTCTTTCAGAAGTCAGAGCTTTATGATGCCATAGAAAGAAAGGAAGCAGAAAGGGCGGAGAGTGGATTTGAGTGCAGTCGGCTAATGATTAGCACAAACTTTTGTTGCTGTTTAGCACAAAGTGATGCGTAAGCCTCAGATCCCTTCGTGACTTTCTTACCCCATCCTGGGTGTCTCCGATGCCTTCTCCATGTTTCACAGAATGCCAGGTGTGGGTGTTTCCTTGAAAGAAAAACATATTTTTCCTTAATACTTTAAATGCAAAAACACAAAGAGGTTCCATTCTAAGCAATTACAAGATCGAATTATGGAACAAAGACAACGAAGAGCAAATGACCTGGAAGCATAATTATCATACTCATGGCCCCTTTGATTATACTGAAGTCATCAGGAAAAAAAATCCCCCCTCAGCCTAGCTCTGTGATTCTGCTCTTCTCTGAATTCAAGAGAGCCCTGAACACAGGGTTTGTTTTGTTTGTTTGTTCCTTTCTTTCTTTTTGTTTTCTTTTAACCTCAGCAAAGAAAGAGGACCAACAGTAGAGGGGCAGGGAGGAGTTTCAACATCATAGTCCATACACAATTTAGAATAATGGATTCAAAGAGCTAAAGATTGTGCTCATGAGTTTTGTCAATAACATGAAGCATAAAGATGTGTGTGAGTCTTTATTCAACTCTACAAATCCATCACTCTAAATTGTATATCTCTCCCATCCTGCCCTGAGCCCTGATGGTGTAATAGGTTACAAGTTAGGCTGCTAACCCAAAGCTCAACAGTTCAAAACCACCCGGAGCTTTGTAGGAGAAAGATGAAGGTTTCTACTCCCATAAGTAGTTACATACTTAGAAACACTCAGGGGCAATTCTATGCTGTCCTATAGGGTTGCTATGAGTCAGTCTTGATTAGATGGCTGTGATTGTTTAAAATTCTATTATTTAATGCTATGATCTTACATTATGACATATTTAAGAAATGGGTATCTGACCTCAGTTTGAATCTCTTCTGCATCAAAATGCTCGGAGCTTCATTGGGGAGCATGTATTGTTGTCATGTAGTTCTGATCATTAACAAGCCAAGAGACTCCCCGACATTTTCTTCTTCCTGTTCTTCTTGCCTTCTCTCCTCCACATGATCCTCATTGACGTAGGTAAACCATCTACTACACCAGCTCAGCTCTCATCTAGTCCATTGGTCTTTGTGTCTCTTGGTGTTTCAAGAACAGGCTTCATAAACAAAAACTTAAAAGACAATATAAAACATTGGAGACAAATTTAAAGGAACCATACATTCAATGTGTTGTTATGGTCATAAGGTGCCATTAAATTGGTTCTGATGCACAACAGAACAGTCCACTGCTGGACCCTGTGTCAGCCTCACAATGGTTCCTGTGCCGGAGTCCATTCTAACAACTGTGCCAATCCATCTCCTTGAGGGCCTCCTTTTTTTTAATTGCCATCCTTCCACTTTACCAAGCATGATGCTGTTCTCCAGGGACTGGCCTCTTCTAACAAGACATCCAAAGTGGGTAAGCTGAAATCTTGCCATCCTGGCCTCAAAGGAGCACTCTGGCCTTACTTCTTCCAATGCAGATCACTTGGTCTTTCCAGCAGTCATGGTACTTTCAGTATTCTTCTCCAGCACCACAATTCAAATGATTCATTCTTCTTCAGTTTTCTTTAGTCAGTATTCAACTTCACA
The DNA here is from genome assembly GCF_000313985.2 of Echinops telfairi. Taxonomy (NCBI): domain Eukaryota; kingdom Metazoa; phylum Chordata; class Mammalia; order Afrosoricida; family Tenrecidae; genus Echinops; species Echinops telfairi. Next base: position 90,282,315 of record NW_022107431.1, on the reverse strand, counting down.
TTGCATTTGAGGCAAAGGTAAATATCATGCTTGGCTCAGGTGCGCCTTAATCCTCAAAAGAACACCTTTGCTTTTCAATACTCTAAAATGGTCTCGTGAAGCAGATTTACCTAGTGCAAAACATCTTTTGATCGTTGACTGCTGCTTCCGTGGCATTGCTTTTATATCCAAGCAAGAGAAAATCCTTGACAGCTTCAACCTTTTCTCCATTTATCACGCTGTCATCTATTGTTCCGGATGTGAAATTTTTGATCTTCTTTATATTGAATCAAAATCTGTACTAAAGGCTGTCATACTTGATCATCAGCAAGTGCTTCAAGTCTTCCTCACTTTCAGCAAGCAAGTCGCTGTAATCTGCATATTACCGTTATTAATAAACTTTCCTCCAATCCTGCTGCCTCATTCTTATTCATATAATCCAGTTATTCTGATGATTTGCTCAGCATACAGATTGAACAAATACAGTGAAAAGACAGAACAGAACGCTGACACACATTTCTTGATCTTAAATGATGTAGTATTCCCTGACTCTTGATCCTTGTACAAGTTCTAAATGAGCACAATGAAGTGTTCTGGAATTCTTGTTCCTCTCCAGTTTATCCATACATTATTATGATCCACTCAGAAGACTGTCCTGGCATTGTCAATAAAACACAAATGAAGTAAACATCTTGATGGGAGTCCTTACTGTCAGCCGAGATCCACTTGACATCAGCAGCGATATCCCTTGTTCCACATCCTCTTGTGAATCCAGCAGGAACTTTGGGCAGCTTCCTGTCAATGGACTGCTACAACCTTTGTTGGATAATCTTTAGAAAAGGTTTACTTGCATGTGATGTCAGTGATATGACATTCTGTGAGGTCACCTTTGTTTGGAATGGGTACAAATACAGTCCGTTGCCAAGTAGCTGTCATAGAAATCTCCTGGCATAGCCAAGGAAATGCTTCCATTGTTTCGCCAGCTGGTTCAAACATTTCAATTGGAATTCCATCAATTTCTGGAACCTTGTGTTTGATTAAAGTTTTCAGTGCAGATTGAACTTCTTCCTTCAGTACCATTGGTTCTTGCTTATATGCTACCTCCTGAAATGTGGACTAGTTCTTTCAGGTACAGTGACTCTGTGTATTCTTTCCATATTCTTTGGGTGCTTCCTGAATCAATCAATATTTGGTCCTTAGAATCTTCAAGGTTTGATTTTTTTCTTCTTCCAGTTTCTGATATGCTGAGCATGTTCTTCCTTTTGAGTTTTGTAACTTTATACATTTCATTATAATAGTTGACTTTGTCTTCTCAATCTACCCTCTGAAACTTTCTGCTTAGCTCTTTGAATTCAACATTCCTTCCATTTGGTCTAGCTACTATACAATTAAGAGCAGGTTTCAGAGTCTCTTCTCATTGTCACTTTGATCTTTTTTTTTTTTCTTTCCTTTCTTTTTAATGACCTTTTGCTTTCTTCATGAATGATTCCCTTGATGTCCTCCTACAGGTTATCAGGTCTGTAATTAGTGTTCAAGGCATCAAATCTGCTCGTGAAATAGTCTTTTCATTCAGGTGAGAGAGACTCAAGGTTGTATTTGGGCGCTCATGGACTTATTCTAATTTTCTTCAGCTTTAACCTGAACTTAGATGTGAGCACTTTCATATTCTGTTTCACAGCCACCCCGGCCTTGGTCTTAACTGCTGGTATGTCCTCCATTGTGTCTTCCCACAGAGGTAGTCAATTCGGTTTCTGTGCGTTCCCTCTGGGGACATCCATGTGTGCAGTCGCCTTTTGTGTTGTTTTGTATTGTATTTGCTATGAACAAGTTATTGGTCTTGTAAAACTCTATCATGTGATCTCCAGGGGGTTTTCCTGTCATCAAGTCCATATTTTCAACTAGTCTTCCTCTTTGTTTCCAACTTTACTTCAATCACCAAAAATGACCACCGTATCTTGATTGACACAGATAAAATGGTACAGCCACTGTGGAAAATAGTTTAGTGGTTCCTCCAAAAATTGAATAGCGTATCGTGTGACCCTGAAATTATATATACCCAAGATACATAAAACCAGTCATGCAAACAGATAGCTACATATCAATGTCCATTTTTGCACTATTCACCCTAGACAAAAGTGGGGCGCAAATATAAATGTTCACCGAAAGATAAATGGATAAACAAATGAGGTACATACATACAATGGTACACTACTGAACCTTAAAAAGAAATGAAGTCCTGATACATCCGACAACAAGGATGAACTTTGAGAACATGTGAAGTAACTCAATCACAAAAATACAATTATATGATTTCATTTATATGAAATAATAAGAAAATGTATATAGACTGGCTAGCAGAGATGGGAGGAATGGAGTAAGTAGATATGTTAAGCAGGCTTTTCCAGAGAAGCAAAACCAGTGGCGCTTGTATATATGTATATGTATATGTATGTATGTATATGTATATAGAAAGTAATTTATATCAAGCAATGGCTCACACTGTTGTAGAAGTGAGTAAATCCAGTCTGATCCAAGCCCTGAAGTCAAACGTAAGCTGGGCAGTCCCCTGACTCATGTAGCTTTAGGAGCTGCCAAACAAGTAGCAGGAAGACCACAAGCTGGTGGGTGCAAGCATCCATGAAACTGAAGTCTACTGAATTAATCCAAGGTTGCCATCCACTAAGGGCTCCTGTGATCTGCAGGCAATGAAACAGGAAGTTGATGGTCCTGATATAGGATCCACAGCCAGCAGCTTCCACACACAGCCAATCCATGCCAAGATGTGGCCACACCCAAATGCAACTTCTCCCAGTTGTATCAAGACTGTGAGCAGATTAAGGAGGTGCTACCCTATCCTATTCTTCCCACAGCTGCCTGGCTACTTCTCAGATTCCGTCATGGAGTTGACCAAACCACTCTCTATTGAATCATGGGGGATTCCTAGCCAACCCAAGTTGACATAAAACCTTTAGGAAGCAGAATTCCTGTATATGATGATAGAAAATTCACCAATAATTATAGGTGATGGTTACACAACAAAATATCACTAAAGTACACCTCTGGAAACTGTTGAATGCTGAAATTGTGTTATACATACTTTTACAATAAAAATACATTCATACATACAGTATAATCCTAACAAGGTGAGGTTTTATATATATATATATATATATATATATATACACATATATATACATACCCATGCAACAAAAAGTCATCTTTAAAATAAACATAAATATTGATAGATAATTGTTTAATTTCTTTTTCCAGCTGCTAATATGGTTCCCACTGGAGGAAATCTTTGTTGGTTTTGAAAAATAAGAGGGCTTTTGTCTGAAAGATCACAATGTATTTCACTAGTTGGTTTCTACTTGGCAACACTAACAGCAAGGCTTTATAGAAGGGGAAAGAGGTACAAATTACCCTTGGAGCTGGCTTTGAGGTCGTTTTATTATTTCCAACCTCTTCAAAGAACAGCCTGTGGCAATTTGACCTGAGCATACAAAAAGAAAAAGAAAAAAAGAAATGATAAAAAACTGTTTTTTAAAAAAACAAGATCTTAATCCCTTGGCAATCTTATGACTTCACAATGAAGTTGTTAATAAGGAACATGCTATACACAATTATAGAAAGTTTTGTTCTACATTCTGTTCTGCAACTTGTGTTTCCAACATCTACCATGATGTATGTATGAAAAATGAATGCACCATTATATAGTAATAATCTATACAGAATATATATTATACAATATATGTCCCATTTATAGTAGATATACCATCTATAGTAATAATCCTTACCTCTTACTTCTCATGGGTCATGAGCCTCTATGAAGTGCTGTCTGGCTTGTTATTTTTCTAGCTTTTGAACTTGAGACAGCAACAATCCTCGCATCTTAGTCTCTGTTGGTGCTTTCACTGTCCTCAGGCCAGCATACAGATCAGCTGCAGAAGTCCTTTTCCTAGACATTTCTATACCGCCATGATCCAAACAGCATAATGGAAAATTACTAACAGCAATCTTGTAAGACGGTCTAAGTTTTCATATTTAACATTGGTTTCTTTAATGATGTTTTACGTAGTATACACATGAACTCAGTGAGGCGGGAATTCTCACTGTCTTCAGTGTCAAATGAGGAAGCTGAGGCCTGTTGTCCTTGTTAGGTTCCAGTGATTTGGCTTTGACCCGTAGGGACCCGATGCACAACAGAACAAAACACTGTCCAGTCCTGCACCATGCTCACAATTGTTCCCATGCGTCAGCCCATGGACCGAGCCATGGCAATCCATCTCATCGCGGGTCTTCCTCTTTTTCACTGTCCCTCCACTTTACCTGCTGATACTGAGCTTCTCCATCATATCTTCCCACAGATATAATCAATTTTATTTCTGTGTATTCCAGGTATGGAAGTCCATGAGTATAGTCAACACTTGTGTAGTTGATAAAAGGTATTTGCTATGAACATGTCGTTGGTTTTGCAAAATTCTATCATGTGATCTCCAGCATCATTTCTGTCACCAACTCCATATTTTTCAACTATGGTCCTTCTTTGCTTCCATCTTTTGCATTGCAATCACCAATAACTATACATGCATCTCATTTGCATGTTTGATCAATTTCCAACTGAAGTTGTTGGTGGAATTCTTCAATTTCTTCATCACTGGCTTTTGTGGTTGGTGCATACATTTGAATAACAGTTGTATTGTTTGGATTTCCTTGCAGGTGGGTAGATATAACCTGATCACAGATAGCATTGTACTTCCTGATGGATTTAGCAAGATCCTTTCTGACAACATATCCCATGCCATTCCTCTTGAGCCGAAGCCTGGAGAAGCAAAATAACTCATGATGGCCTCATGGCTACTAAGTGATGTCACCCAAACAGTCTCCTGCCAAAGTTGACTTGCTTAGCCTTTCTATTATGTGACTTGCTGAAAACTTGATCCAGTCACCCAGCATGACCAGGAATGCCATAATGTAGTGGACAGAGAAGATAATGGGTGTAAGAGGCCAGCTAAGAGAAGCCATTATAAGTCTTCATTAAGGCAGAATGACAGAGGTTCTCTTGAGACTTTACAAGTTCTAAAGGGATTGCAGCCCACTTTCCACTTCTTTATAAGAAGAAATTATGATTGGAAATTTTTCTATGCCTCTCAAGGCTAATACATAGGAGGTGTTATTGACAAAATTTATCCTAAAATAGAGTTTGATGTATAAAGTCTGTCATTAAGGGTTCAACTGGTTGGTCAGCTGTGGTCAATGGGTTTAGATTTACTGCACACTCAGAAGTTGCATTTTTGTTTCAGGAAGGTCATGTCTACATTTTGAAAGGAACTCATTTTGATTTCACAGACTGCACCTGCACATACAACATCCACTTACTCTAAGTCCTCATATTTTTGTAAGTCAATTTCCTGCAAGAATTCATCAGCAACACACCTAATATGTGCCAAACACATACGTACAGAGTTTCCCCAGTTGCAGCTGATTTCTAATACACCTCAGTTTACCTTATAGTTAGCTCACATCACTTACAGAAAAAAAACCACCCCTGGCTTTAATGTGGAATGCTGTCATACCCAGCCTTGTAATGTGTAGAGATGAGCTCATATGTTGCTCTCCAGCCCAAATCAGCACTTTCTCCATAGGTCCCTGGTAAGCCAGACTTCTTTTGGCTTTGGCTGTGAAGAATAATTAAGATTTGGTAAAGCAAGGGAAGGTGGCCTTGCCAACTTAGCTGCATTACATGAAAAGGAGGCCTCCCCAAGCGGTTAACACAGCCCAGAGGAACAAGAGGTGCTGATCCAGCAACACTCAGCAGTGGTTGCCTGGCCAGTGGCTTTCATTTTTTTTCTCATTTTTTGATCAGAGGAAGAAATACTGGGTGACACTGCAACAATCCAGTGCATATATAGTTATTGACTAACCTGTATGTATGTATGCATGCCACCACACACAGCGCCGTGCACATGATTTTATGGTTCTGCTCATTAGAAGGGCTAGTTCCCTCTGGAGGCTCTGAAGGGAGAGTTTGTTTTGTCACTACCACATTCCTGGGTGCATATCACGCCACCCCATGCTCACATCACCGCACCTGTTACTCCTTTAATCCTCCTGCCCACTTTCAGGAGCTCTGTGATTCCAGTAAGCCTCTTTCAACTATCTAGGTTAGTCACCCTTATCAGAATCTTCCATTTAATCATATCCTCAAAATCTCCTTTGCCATACAGGCAGATTCTGGGTGGTAAGAATAGAGCCATCTGGGGGAGTCACTATTTAGCTTATCAAAAGAATGAATATTAAATTGATTTTTCAACTTACTAATAGGTCACATAAAGTTCAAAAATGCTGATGTAGCATATATCATCAGGTATCTGAACTAAAGGGGATCAAACGGGGATGCTCTCTGCCTGGGAGAACAAAAGGGCAGTGGGCATTTAGTGAGCACACCAGTATTGTACATATTCCATCCTTCTGCAGTCATTGCTTCATATAAATTAGGCATTATTAGCTCCATTCTCAAAATGTGGAAATAAGTTTGTAGTTCTCCCTCCATGTCACACTGCTGATATGGAGCCCATAGTCAAATCTGAGTCTCTCTGACCATAATGCCTGTGTCCATTTTGCCATGCTTTGAGGGGCCTTCTCTTACTTCCTCCCTAACCCTACTCCTAAAACCAGGCCTTCGTTCTTTATGTCAGGGCACTAGTTCTTCATGGTAACCTGCAACATCTGAAGGTGCTCCCTCTTGTTCAATATGCTAGCTCTCTCTCTCCTTGGTCCAAACCCAAGGCCGTTACTTGCAATGTTGTATAGAAGACACTCATTCAGCTTTTAATTCTAACCGAAAACTCCAATGGACCAGTCAAAACTGACATTTGCAGGTAAATGAAGCCGTGTAAGTTGAACAAGAATGTAATACATTAAACTACAAAAATTTATTCCCAGTAGATTTTCAAATAAGTTTTTAAAAGAATCTTCTGGAAATTCTTTTCACAAACGTTCTAAAGACTATTAACTGCAGGACCACGTTAAGGAGAGGAGATGGTATCTCGAATGGCAGACGGAGCCTTTGGCTGTGTGTCAGGTTGCCCCGCGGAGTGCTTGGCTGGTGAGAGGATTTCAGTGGGCCTCAAGTGGCGACCTGCTCAAGAGCACTCTAGCTATGATCTGCTGCTAACCGGAAGTGTGGTCTTGGGTTTAGGAACTTAAATTCTCGGACCTTCAGAGAAGACATAGAATGCAAAGTTTAAACTATAATTTCTGTAGTAAGCTTGTCTGGTCTTTACTCATAGCAACCATTAACTGTGTTAATTTGGGCACACAACTTCTCTGCCCTTCAGGACAAATAAAGTTTCTACCTCCTCAGAGTGCTAAGAAGTTTAAATTAGTTAGTTCACTTTGAACGAGGCCTGACAAATAATAAAGGGAGGACTGAATGTTATCTATAACTATTACTATGGTCTTTAAAAGTAAGGACTGGCCCTCCAGGATCCCCCAATTAATTTAATACTTCTAAAGGTTAACTCAATTTTGTTGTTATTATTATTGATCATAGGTTTATAGGAGTCCTTGTTATTGTCCTGATGTTAGAGCCCGTCAAGTCATTGCTGCTGTTGTCTGGTTCTGCACCATCCTCACAAAGATTGCTGAGTGAGCCCATTGTTTCAACCATTGTGTCAATCCAGCGCATCTTTTTTTGTTGTTGTTGTTGACCCATTACTAAGCATGATATCCTCCCTCAGGTATTGGTGCTCTCTGAGACTAAGTCTCACCCTACTCACAGCTAAAACACATTCTGACTGGGCTTCTTCCAAGATAGATTTGTTCATTGCAGCCATCTATGGTATGTTCCATCATCCTCATCAACACCATCATTCAAATGCATCGATTCTTCTTCAGTCTTCCTCATTCATTCTTCAGCTTTTGTTGGCCTGTAACCCAAGCCCCTGCCAATCCGGACTCTTAGCTACCCTATTAGGGTTTCCAAGACTGTAAATATTTATAGGAGCCAACAGCCTCATCTTTCTGGTATGATTGAAAAGACTTTGGTTGGGGTCAGGTACAACTTATTCCTCAGTGTTTCATCTTTGTTGCTGTTGTTAAATCTCTAAAGGGATTTTTTTTTGCAGCAACAGATTTGCCCAATGGAATATCTCATTGGATTCCTTGACTGTTGATTCCATGGGTGTTGATTGTGGATACAAGAAAAATAAAATCTCAAAGACTTTTATATTCTTTCTGTTTATCATGATGTCATCTAATGGTCCAGTTAGGAATATTCTGTTTTCTTCACAGTGAGTGGTATTCCATAATGAAGGCTGTACTCTTCAATCTTCATCTGTAAGTGCTTCCACACCACTTCACTTTCAACAAGTAGGTCATCTGCATACCCAGGTTGCTATTAAATCTTCTTCCAATCCTGATGCCCTGCAGGCTCTTCTTCCTATTGTAGCCCAACTTCTTAGTTTATTTGATCGATATTCAGAATGAATAAGTATAGTGAAAGGACACGACTCTGACACACACCTGTCCTGATTTTAAACCACTCAGTACCCCCTTGCCTGGTTTTACAGACTGCTTCTTGGTTTATGTACAATTTCCTCAAGAGCACAATAAAGTGTGCTGGGATTCTCCTTATATGCAATGTTATCCATAATGTGTTACAGTCAATACAGCCCAACGCCTTTGCACAGCCTGTAACAATTGTCAGCCTAGAGATACGCATAATAGACTTGCATTTTAGAGAGTCTACTCTGGAAGCTCTGGCTTCATATTTGAAGAGCTGAGCTGAAAGAGAGAGGTGAGGATAACATTCTTGATGGGCGTCTTAGTTTCCTAGGGTTGTTATAACCTCAGTGCCACACTGGAGACAAATTGGGGACAAGCTGCATCAATTCCTTTCCTGACGAGAGCCCCAGGTTCTCTGTGGTGCACCTCACAGGACATCTATCTCCCCCGTGTGCCTGCACCTGGCTCTGTAACCTTCATATAATTCAGAAGTGAATCTATTTAAAGCCCACCTATGTTCATGTCTGATCAAATTAATGTAAAGAAAACCCTAGCTCTAAACAAGATCACGTCCCCAAGTATGCCCGTTGCCATCAAGTCAGCTGCAACGCATATCAACCCCTTAGGACAGAGTGGAACCTCGGTGGTGCAGTGGTGATGCGTTGGGTTGCGGTCTGCATGGTCAACGTTCCAGATGATCATCAGCTCTGCCGGAGGAAGACGGGGCTTCCTACTCCTGTAAACAGTTACAGTTTCGGAAACCCACAGGGGGTCAATACGAGTCAGCATTGACTTGATGGCAATGACAGGACTGCCCCTGTGGATTTCTGAAGCTGTGAATCTTGAAGGGATCAGAAAACCTCGTCTTTCTTCCTTTCTACGGTATAGGTTTATTATTCCAAAACATAGTTTCAAGAACACACAGCTCACTCTATAGCACAGAGAAGCTCTTGATCGATGGCACCTGTGGGAACCCTTGGAAGGCTGACCCAGCATTTTCAATCAGACTACCCCAAACTCATCCCCTCTGCCTGTTTCATGGTGGACAGGAAAAGGTAAAACACCCGTCTCAATCACATATCTATAAATGACGGAAAGCAATCATGAAATTGTTGTCATGAACCCACTGCCGTCAAGTTGATTCCTACTCATAGCAAGCCGATAGGACTGAGAACAAGCACCCCTTTGCATTGCTGATATTGTCAATCTTCTCAGGAGTAGGAAGCCTCCCCTTTCTCCTGGCAGGTCTGAATGGCTGGACTTGAAGTTAGCGGCCCAGTGTGTTCTAATTAGATACTGACAATATTGGTTTTGAGTAAGCATTGCCTGAAATACGAGTTTAATGTGATTTTCAGAAAGTTCAGCTTCCATTGTTCTCTCTATTTCTAACTTTCATACCATGTTCTCTACTCCGGACCCTAAAAATCAGTAAATAATGTAGTTCTACATTAAATGTGGAGTCATTACAAGGATAGTGTGATAATTCTGATCTATCTATCATGGGACATGGCTTTTCTGGCTTTATACCCAGAAAGATTAATTTCTATTTCCCTTTTGGAACCGAAAGAAAAATTAACATTCTCAAACCTGGTACTTGTTAATGGTTTATGCAAAAACCAAGCACCAGAGATGGGTTTGACATTCTTTATAGAAAACGTAGTGACACCGAATGATGTTATCCTTTTAAAAGTCCACAAAGAAAGCAAGGCTCATTTTTAAGTCACATTTATTTATCCATGTCTTCAATAAATACATATTGACCACCTATCATGTGGCAAGCACAGAGCCCAGCAATGGAGATACAAATTGAGGAGTTTTTAAGTTTTAAAGTTGTTGGTGGAAACTTTGGGCAAGAATGTAAATAAATACCTTAGGAAAGTTATTGAGCAAGCTATGAGAAGAAAGCCAAGTATAGAGCCTGGGGAGATATAAACTTCGCAGTTAAATGAAGTAAGAAGGCTTACCAAAAGAGACTGGGAAGAAATTCCCAGAGAGGCTGAGAGTTCCACGATGGAGGAGGGCTCCAACATGTTGCAGAGAGACCAAGTCAGAGGAGAGCCAGCAGCTTCTCATTGGATTTGCTCACGAAGGTCACTTGTGGTCATGGCAAGGGCATTTCAGGTGGGGATGAGGACAAAGGATTGGTCATGGTGAGTGGAGAGATGAAACAGAAGGCACACTGTAAACTCCAGCCTTTGTAATGGGCTAGGAAAAGAAGTGGATAAACGCAAGGAAGAGAAAGCAGTGAGGTGGTTTTTTCTTTGTTTATTTTTCATGAGAGATGCAAACTTCCAGATATGAGGTAGTAAAGGGTCTAATTCAAAGGAAGAGACTGATAGTGTAGGTAAGAGAATTAGAAAGGGAAAAATTCAGAGTACACCTAAATCTAAATTTTGAGTTCTCAAACCCAAAAAGTTCCCTTGCAGCCTACTGATTAAAAAATAAACTCATTCCCATTGAAATGGACTGCTCCGGTTCTTTCCACATGGGTCCTGGAAGTATAAAAAAAGCTAAAGAATTATGTAGGCCCAAGACAGGCATAGGTAAACTACCACAGGACCCACTTTAGAGACTACTGGCTCAGTATGGGCCACCCCATCACCACCTTTCCCCAGCATCCAACCAGACAACTATTAGCCAGATTTCTTAAGAATATCCACAGCCCCCATAGGGAAGTCATTCTCTTACTCCTTCTGGGAAGTGACTTTGAATAAAACATGTCAAAGTAATTTGTATTGAAATTGAAGGAAACATAAAACATGTCAAAAATAAAAAATGTGCACTACGATAACAAGAAAAGGGCTGAGAAACCATTACAAAGGCAACTTATATTTATGTAATAAGATCTGACACTTAGTAGGTGCTCAACAAATATTTGTGAATGAAAAAGTTTGAATTATAACAATCAGAAGATCCTTTTCACCCACAAAGAGTTACCACATGTCATATAAGGAGAGTGATGAATTGGCTTTGATATGACTTACCTGGAATATTATATCTTCTTTTGCGCAGTTTTTGAAAAGAAGTTAAGAATGACGAATAAGTAATAAATTGCTCTGCCAACTTCCATCTGCCCTAGTCATTTTCCTTTGACAGCCAGGGAAGAAAGGAGAAAACTGAATGAGAAGGAGCAAGAGGGAATATATCCATTCTAGTTTCACCCAAGAATGCTTGCTGGTTCTGCACCATGGTGAGAAAGCTTGAAGCTCTTAAAATAAATGGAGTGTAAATGCATTCACCCACCTCTCCCACTGCCTCTGAGCTTGTCTAGCACCCCTCAAAAGCTGAGCGAATAAACAACCTGCAATGAACAAGAAAACCAGAAACGAACTTATTGGAGAAGGCAGAAGAATTTTCCAAGAGGCAAAGGACATTGACCACGGCAAGGAGGAGGAGGCAAGAAAAGGCAGGAGCAAAGAGATAGTAAATTCTGTCATCCTAGAAACAAAACTCATAGAAATGGGATAAAGAGGGGGGAACTCAGTGACCGCCTGGAACTTTGCAAATAATGAGAAGTCTAGTTCCCTAGAGGCCGCGCATCATTTCCAAGCTGATTGGACCAGGCTCTTAGAGAGCTGGTTCCTCCTTCAGCTGTTTCAATGACAGCGAACATTACTAGTTGAGTGCGAGAAGACATGAAGGCTATCTTCTATTTTCCTAAGAGGAAATTGAACTTATGCATTGTAAGACTTCAGCATGTGCCTATGTATGAAAAATATGAGCCAAATGCTTTTGAAGAGAAACAGAAGTATGCTGCCCTTGTGAGAGCGAAGTGTCCAAGAACAAAGACAGAGGTACTTTGGCATGCAATTCCACCCCCAGATTCTTTGTTGGGAGACATTTTATGACCAACTTTAAAGACACTGACCCATTGATCTAGTTCTGGTTTTCATTCACTGGATCTTTCTCAAGATGTGAAGGAAAAAAAAATGTCCCTTAGGATCAGCAACATTTTTCTTTAGAAAAACAAAAAACCAACTTCTCAGAGCCACCATGTCCCAATAGTCTCTCGCTTGCCGTGTCTGCATTGAGCATCCACGGCTTTAAGTGTAGAAAGAAGGAAAGGCATCATGCAACCAAGTTGAGAGTGTGGCAGGAGGCCCCTTGGCCCAGTGTCCCTTTGGGCAGAATTAGAGAACAAATCCACAAAGATGCCTCACGTGGCCTTGCCAGATACCCCTTACTTGGTTGACATCCACATAAGCTAAGAAGTTCCTCTCCCACTGAACAAGATTTCTAATTAACACTGAAATGCATGGTAGCTAAATATGGGGTGAAGACAGGCCATCTCCTCGTTCTTCATAGCTGGGGCCAGATTAGACTCTGAAAGGGGGACAGGATAATTGTTCATGGTGGGGCATGGTGTTTCCTCCTGTACAAACATATAATTAGGCTGTCTTAACCTCCTGGTTCAGCAATAAACACCACTTCCCAGACTAATTTACAGGCGAGAGTTGCAGAAATATGTGGAATAAACTCTCAGGGCTATAGGCCCTGCAGTTTCATTAAAAGTGAGCAGCTTCACTATTTCAAGTCAGCAAAAATCCTTTTGCACATACTACAAACTGAAATGAGATTGAAATAAGGGCTATGCATTCAAAACATTGAACACACCAGCTAATAAAAAATACATTTGTGACTGGTCGTAAAAGCAGAATGTAATTGGCTGTACTCTAGAAATATCTTTTACTTACACTCTTTGGGAAGACAGAGGTCTCCGTAATCTTGACTGCTAACACGGCTACATTTTTTCTGTTCGCAATAATAACTTGCCAGTCAGCAACACCTCACTCCTAGTGTCCTAACAGACCCTGAACCAGGCAGTGGGACGTGGGCATGCTATAGCACTGAACCAGAGAGTATCTCCCTGGCAAACAGTGTTTCCCTGGGGCAGTGGGGTATTGGGGGTGGGGGTGCACGGCGGGCTAAGATAAAGAAGCATCTCCTTGGTAGTCTCATCATTTTTTCTCATTTAGATGCCCAGAACAAAGAAATCTTTCTAAGGAACATAGGAACTGCTCTTCAGCTGCCTCCTCTGCCCCAAAGTGTGGAATACAGTAGGGCAGTACACAAATAGATTCACTCCTCCGTGGACAGTGTGCTTTCTCTTGGCCAACACAGACCATCAAGAGAGGGAGAGGCTGTGACAATAGAGGATGTGACACTGGTTGGGCATCAGGAACCACACGGAAGGACTGCGATGTATGGACACGGTGGTGTGACAGTTGGAGAAAAGACACAGGTAGAGAGAAGAGGGATGCCGAGAGGCAAATGAATGGAAAGAGAGAGAAAACCAACTAGGTGTGGTTATTCACAAGCCCAATCTGATTCACTTGTAAAATATTATCCTCTTAAAGTATGAGGAAATAAATAGGTACTTAGTCCTATTTTTTTCCAAAATCGTCTTTTACACCAGATCTTCAGTTCAGGTTAGATGTTCAAGGGTGAAGATTGTGTTTACACTACGGTTAGTTCATAGGATCTAGAAGTGGCCATTTTAGTACCCAGTCCTTGGTGAATAAATGAAATCTACCCGATTTAAAACTTGAGAAATAAACAAGCTAATTATCCATTTTGGTGTTTTTACTAATGGAGGAAGAATGATTGACAAATTAATGTAATTGAAAATAATTCAGATAAAAATAATTCTTATTCTTCCTAAACAAATACTGCCTAAAATATAATTTAGGTATTTTGTTTTTAAAATATTGATTATTAGAAATTTAAAAATAAAAACTATATTTACTTGGAAAAGTAAATATAATATAACAATGTGTCCCTCAAGTCATATTGTGATGAAATAACCAAGACAACTTTTAATGGCAATCCACAACCTATTTTTGTTAACTTTAAACTAAAACTACTGTGCAAGGTGAAGACATTAGCTCTAGTGTGCATTTGTGTTGAATGTCTCAAATTAACAGTATATCAAAAAAAAATTTTATACAGAGAATACCAAGCCTCAAATTTCCTCAAATTGGCACCTACTCATACATATATCTTCAAAGCTGTGGTACTAAGTGCTGATGATACACAAGAGCACAAAAAATATATAGTTGATAGTCTCTGAGGAAAAGCTGTAGTTGATATCTTATAAATTTAACTCATTATGTAGACAATTCTATTGAAACGTGTTTAAATCCTTTAATATGCTCAAGGGACCCCTTTAAGAATTAGGCTTCCTACACTTTTTAAAAAATCCTTTTATTGGGGGCTCGTACAGCTCTTATAACATTCCATACATCAATTTCTTCAAGCATACTTGTACATATGTTGCCATCATCATTTTCTAAACATTGATTTTGTATTTGAGAGGTTGGTAGGCTTCCTACACTTTTAATCCAATTTTCAGTGATTTAACAGTAGCAGGATTTAGGACTGAAATAGAATATTGTATTTAAACACGTAATTCAACACTAACTAGATATTTTATGTTTTCAGAGTTCTGATGACTCCTTATGTATATATATTTAGTTCTAAATTCTGCTTTGATTATTGGCAGCACCAAGGTCAATGAGGTTTGTCTAATGAGCAATTATCGAGAAACTTTTAAGGCAGTGTTTTCTGAAGTTCCATTGTCATCAAAATGACTATAATTTATGGTCAAGATTGCTAATGATGTTTTCTTTTTTTTTTTTTTTTTTGTCCTTAGGAAGAAAATGCTATACAGGTGCTCTTGCAGTTTTTAGAGAGCGATTGGTAAGTTAAATACATTAAAAATACTTTTAGACAAAAAAAAAACAAAAAAAAAACAAGAAGGGAAAGTAATCGCAGTGCCATGATGGTTTTCACATGGATACCTAGAGTCATGCCGCGAATAAGATGTATGTGGGTATTCTGCAGACACACTACATTTGCTATGCACCAAGGGGCCCTATGGACACGCGCACATTTTGGCAACCTTTATAGACGTTTGGTTCTTTAAAAATTGTGTCTTGGGGGAGTCTGTTTGGTCAGGAATTATTGGAGCGTGGTCTTCAGGCAAGATGAACCGCGGTTAGAAAGGTTTAAATGTGGACGCAACCACTGCACTCACATGTAGCTGTGTGAAAACGCTCCTAACCACCGCCCTCTGGTTTCCACAGGTATCCTCCGTTCCGACTGCCAGGGGCAGCGGGCAGAGCCGGGGCCAATCAGGCCACAGCGGTGTTGGGAGCAGTTACCTCAAAACCCAAGGATCTATGTGCACACAAAAAATGAGAGAATGAATCAAGATAAGGAGGAACTTAGTAGTTTAATTACGAGTCTTTTAATGTCTTTTCATAATCAGTTAATAAATTCCCGGACAATAAAATCGAATTTAAGCTTTTAATAGAGCATGCTGGCTTGAACCTAAACAAAGGAATTAGCAGCTCCAGGCTTTGGGCAATAACTGCTCCCTGCTTGGTGCCAGGAGAGCCAAAGCAGTTCAAGTGCGTTTCTTGTGCCTCGCCATCATAAACGCTTGTAATATTCCCCAATTTCTTATTTATCACAGTATGTGACACACCTGGCACGCGGAGCAGGAAACAACTGTTTTACTTCATTCCTGTCATCACCTTCCAACAGATTTCTTCCACATTCCAGTTTGGAGGGGAGGACTTGACTTTCTCTCCATCAGTTCTCCATTAACAGTTTCACAGCAGAAGGCGCCACTGGTCCGTTTCCTCTCGCAGCAATTAATTACACCGAGTGGCGGATTTTGACTCCGACTGCAGCCAACACATCAAGTCCTGGCTGCTTACTCGGGTCTGCCAGCAAACGTCTTGATCATCTACATGGTCCGAATGCCTGCGGGGGTGATGATGCTGCCACAGGACAAATGAGCCGCCTCCGCTCCCTCCCAGCGCTGGGCCGAAGATGTGTTTGATTTGAGGCTTCTTTGAAGCGTGGGTCCCACCCAGTCTGCTTGCCACCGAGGAAACTCCCCTTTGCCATCCCTCTCAGCAGCGGGCAGCGAAGCAGGCTGGGGGTCATGGGCTTTGCGAGCCCTGTGAACAACGGTGCATCCATAAATCTTGAAAAGCTTGCATTACACTATAACCCACAAAAATTTTCAAATTAAAAGGGCATATTTAGAGGACCCCCGTGGATAGTGATTTTATTTCGTTTAATCCCCTCTTGTGGCCAATTAGGCAGACACCCCTCCACACAGGCACACACCGAGGGGAGGTGGGATGGGGTGGGGAATGACGCCGAGGGAAAAGTGCAACTCCGTTTGGAAAAAATGGCAGTTTGTCATTCCTCCATGGACAGAAATGATTTTCCCGGCTGTTGTTCTGGAAAGAGCCAGGCTGTTAGAAATCAATGAACGTATATGCAAGACAGATTCTATGTGAATTCTTTTTTAAGGCTCGACCACATTCCAATTTCTTCCTACTCCATCTGCAGAAAACTGCCACGTGTCGGCAGAAAAGCCAAAGTTCCCCCATCAAGATAGAGCACGGCGTTCTTCGATGATCTTCTTGTCAAAATAACTGCTTTCCCTTCAAAGAGGCTTTGACGGCATGGTTCGTGGTCATCTGTATTTATCTTTTAACTCCAAGGTGACGTGCACAACTTAAATGCTTTCTTATCACCTTTTCACGGAGTTCACGTAGTCCAGTGGAACGCAGATTAACTAAAGACGTATATTTACTGCAAAAGCTGTCCTTAGCGTCTCTCTTTGCTCCCCACTGCTCTTTCCATCAGAATCGAAACATTTGCCTCCCCTCATCTGGTTGCAAGCTCCATATGCACCATATGAAAAAAGAGTTAATAAAACGCACATTGGAAATATAAAACAAGGTCAGGGCGACAGTTTGGCTGAAGGCCTGTCTTAAGTGTGCAAAACAAAAGAATAAGATTGTTTTCGCAGTTGCAGCTGTCGGGAGAGGCGGCGATGCCTGCAGAATGGCAGCGGAAGTCTGCTACCTGCTCGGGACGTCCGTCGGAACCACTATTCTGCCCGAACACAAACGCCTTGCATAGTAAGTGCCTTGGGCTTTGGAAAAACTCAAAGGTAAATGAAAAAGGAGGACGAAAAAAACTTCCCATTGCTCCCCAAAGGAAGGTCTGGGATTTGAGGATGAAGCTAGAGGGGTGTGAGAGGTGCAGGGTCAAGCTTTGAGCAGGGCGGGGGGCCTGTGTGCGACTTCAGGTTCTCAAACCCTACACCTCTGTGACCTCCTTGGAGCCAGCCGTGATGAATGGTGTTACTGTGTACTGGGAAAGCCACCCAGATTGGACACATGTCAGCAGCCAGTTTTTAAAAATAAGTTCTTAAGATTCTGTGGTTGGGTCCATCCAATGCCAACCAAACCAGAGGAAGGAAAACAATATTGTCAGTCAAGCAGTCGCTTGTTCCACAAGACCTCCAACACACTGCTTAGCAGATTTGTTTTAATAACAGATTAACTGGTTACTTTGGCATCACTTAAGAGCCCTGAGGCAAACAGTGAAATTCAATCAGAAGAGCTTTATCATTTTAAAATAAAGATGAAAGAGAAAACACTTAATAATGATGTCACAGGATGATAGTATACACTCACAAGATGCATTAATATGTGAACATAAATTAGTTTATCAGAGGTGCTGTGACCCAACCAAAGAGCAGACTATAGTCATAATAAAGAGTTAGAAGAGTAGATCATCCAAACAGGAAATGCGCTCAAAGGCTGGTTTTGCTGAGAGGATCAGGCACTCAGATCAGAGTAGGGGAACAGCTGGAGTCTTGACTAAATAGGCAGCACCCAGACATTGTCCCTGCCCTTAATTGTTAATTCTATCATTCCGCTCAAGGAGCGTCTCCCCTGCAGTCTCTCTTGGTTACATTATCAGCAGAGAGCAATATTCCGGCCTGCCCCGATTCGATAAAACAATACATGCAAAGCACCTCCATGATGCTTGTCACATACTAAGTATGCAGTCCAGATTAGAGTTTATATTTTCTCTTCCCTTCCTGGTCTCCAGAAATTTCTAGGAACACACTAGTGTAAATAACCATCACTCCTCATGGTGTACTTTAGGTTAGATTGTTATTTTTGGAAAAATCTAATTTTAGTAGGATTTTCCAACACCAGAGGTAGTGAGAGGGTTTGGGTCAATGGGTGCAGAAGTTTCATACTTAAGGCTTTTGTGAACTGTGTGAATTACTCTCTGCCATATGCCTCCCTTCTGTATCTTCCTCCATAGAATAATGATTACTTAGTTCAGGAAAAAAAATGTATACAAAAATACTTCCTCTAGACGTGCAAAGTGTGGTCTCAGCAACATCAGCATGGCCCTTGGCTTATTAAGAAATGTAGAATCTCCATCAGACCAAAGAAACGGATGGTGCACAGCAAGGACCTAATATACAGATCTTGATTTAAAGGAGGGAAAATGTGGACCAGGATTTCAAATTTATATGGAAACCAGACCATTAGATCCACCGAGATTGGGGGAACACCAAAATCTCTTATCTGGAAATAATCTTTAAATTTTGAATCCAAATGGTCCTATGAATTCATCTTTAAACTAATACACCAAGTGAGTCAATTAACAATGTTTTCCTTAAGCACTGGCTCTTTTTAAAGAATTATATCTATGAGATCAAATTCACAAAAGTACCTTTAAAGCACAGGTGTAAAAAAGAAGGAAGTTCAAGTCAATGGTGGGGAAACAATATTGTAGTAGGAGGTGGGAACAGTGTGAAGTTTGTAATCAATGTAATTGAAAGGTCCATGTAGAAACTGTTGAATAGATGTATGTTTTGCTGTATATATTTGCATTAAAAATATTTTTTAATGCAGAATCTCATCCTGCAACAAGCCCTCTATATACACATCCATTGAATCAGATCCACCAACAATTCCCAGGGGATCACATGCACAATACAGTGGAAAAAAATTTTTTTTACCTTATTGTCTGGACCAAATCAGAGGCTAGCTACAACAGAATCTTGTGGATTTGGATGCAGGCATCTTGCTCTTTTAAACCTCTTCGGATATCTACAGGGTGAAGCTACATTTCAGAATCATTGGCAAAAATAAACCTTAAAAATATAAGAAAATCTTTAAACAAGAAATATTGGGTAGAAAAGATTACCTTTGAAGTAGGTCCATTAAACCATCGTTATTTCTAAAACTACTGATCGAAGCAGAACTGGCAAAGGTTTAAACTTGGTTAACAAAGTACCCGGGTGGGCAGAACATTTATTGACATAAGTCACTGTGTTTATTGATGTTGCCCATTTTCCACTGATTTTAGAACTCTGTAGGGGAGGTACTGTGACCTTGAAGGGGGTACTTTTATAATCAAATTGTTTTACTTCAAAGTTTATGTAACATGTTATACTATTAAACAGTAAATAAAAACCACTGATAAATCCTGAGTCCCCCACAGGTAAATTGGCACATCCTTAATTATCTGGTTTATGAGCAAATTGCCACCTCAGCTTTGGTTTTTAGCTTGTTACACGTGTGTGTGTGTGTGTGTGTGTGTGTGTGTACTTCTTACTTGGCAAGCACCCAGCAGACTCAGCTTCCAAATGATGTTGCCAACACATGAAGTGGGAGGGCAGAAAACTAATAAATAAAAGGGCTGGAGTTTTAGTTTACTTTCATTTTTATTTGTAGTGTAAACATAATTTGAATTTTTAAAATTAATCCACATTAACATACAAAATCTAGAGGGGAAAAAATCTGTACAATAACAGCTGACTGCCTGCCATGGAAATCCACTTGTTATGAAGTTTGTCTGATTGAAAACCCTTCCTTAAGCACCCACCTCTAAAACAAAACAACCACTCAAACACACCAGGGCATGGTCACCAAGTCAATTCTGAAGCCCGGTGACCCTATCAGTGTAGAATTGTTCCCTAGGGTTTCCGAGGCTATAAACCTTTATAGGGGCAGAAAGCTTCATCAATCTCCTGTGGAGAATTCTGGTGAATTTGAACTGCTCACCAGGATTTTAGCAGCCATCTCATTATAAGCACATTATGCTTGCCCTGCTCGGAAAGATAAGCTGGAGGGTCATAATAAACATGCAGCAATTAAACCTCACAAGGAAATTCATCCCTGTGCCTTTGCCATTCATACTTAAGTCAAATGATAGTCTTGGTTTGGGGAGTTAGAAGAAGGAATTGGCATGACCGTGACTCAGATTTGCACTTTCAGTCTTTCATTGTTTGGGTGGTAGGTTTTTGACTCATGGTGAGCCTATTTGGAGAGGAGAATGGCCCCATTGGGTTTACATGGTGATAATCTTTACAAATGAGAGGAAAACAAGGCTTTCTATCCCCATAAAGGGTTACAGTCACAACACACAAGGGTAGTTCTGCCCTGTCCTATAGGGTCACTATGAGTCAGAATCAACTCAGGACGTGGGTTTGTTACTGTTTGGTTTTTACTTTGAATCTTTACAGAAGCAGGTCTTTCTCCCAAAGTAGCTGGCTAAACTAAGTCACAAACATTTCCATTAGCAGCCTAGAAGTGCCTTCAAGGCTTTAGCCCTTAACTCTGGCAGCTTGTTATGGAAGGGTTCGTTACCTAAGACAGCAGTAAATGACTCTGGTTTGTCTTTAGCATTTTACAAATATCTTCACTGACTGAAAATGCCTCTAATCCCTGAAGTCCATGTATTCAGGGTGTTCTTGACTCACAGCATCCAGTAGGATCAGTCCCATGGGCGTCCCCCTGGTGGCTGCGTGCCCCATTTTCCTTCCTCCCCACTCCCCACCAGCCTCAAGGAAGACGCTGGGGCTATGCCTCTCTCCTTGATTCACTGAAGACAGAACAAGCAAAGAAGCTGAGAGCGTTCTAAACGACAACTGCAAACAGTGGACCACTGTGGGCTTCTGAGGGATCGGGACCTTGTTGGCTTGCTGAAGGTGAAAGTTCTAATCATTGTTTAAGTAAAGCTCCCACCTCAAGTGCCCATTACTGTCCAGATACCAGGGGCACACAGTGTGAGCATTTATAGACCCCTACCAGCCATGGGCTGGAGCTCTCCACAGGCATACCAAATATTACAAACTGTTGCAAACCCCTGCATCCGGTATTGATTAAACAATGTCTGGTGCTGGCAAACAGTATTAATATATAGAATGCTATAGAGATTGATTGCCCTACTTTCATTTTTCTTCTTCCTGCCAGCCTCCTGTAGGAAAAAGCCCTGCAGCTGTTCTGAATCCCATTGCCAGAGGCACATTATAGCTTGTTTTGATGTTTCACCAGCAAGTTCTGTGGCTCCTACAGGGACAAGCCAAGGAGAACATCCCAAGTTCCCGCTGGAGGCTCAGGCACAATCACCCTGTCAGGTATTGTTAGTAATTCAGCACCATAAAAGATTATAAACTCTCTCCCATCTTTTATGACGGCACACCAAGATCAAACACTTCCCATAGCAGAGCACAAAGCCCGCAGGACTAGTTCTCCCTGACAGATGTTCATCTGCTATCTCGGTATTGACGTGTTACTTAATTTATTGATCCACAGAGGGAAGGAAATCTAAAGGCTCTAAAAATCTGGTATTGGACAAGGTGCTTTCCCGGGCTATGGGGCCCAGAAATAAAGTGGGGACTTGATGCCATTTTTAGGAGCTGTTTGAATATTACCCTTTAATTGTTTTCCCCAAAGTTTACACAACTAAAAAAGCAGAGCAAAGAAAGAGATGTTGGACAAAAACCAAGCAAACCAAAAAACACGACCTTCAACTCAATGGACAATAGACCTCGTGGTGAAAAATGTGCCTCCTTAATTCTTTACTAGCTTGCTGACCCTTACCCGGCCCATTCAAATCCAGGTACCCCAAAGCCTGGCTCACGAAGACTTCATGAGATGATGTTGAATGGGATCAAATTAAAGTTCACTGGACAAAGTTACAAAATTCGATCCTTCTGACTCCAATACATTCCACACAGACCCATCCAGGGCACACCCTAAAGCAGAGCCCTTGACTGCATCTCTCCCGTTGGTGGACCCTGGGCATGCACGCCCCTTCTCCTTGAAGGTCGCTGGTCTAACACGCAACCACTCTTTTTCACATGCCTGGGACCCAGTGTAACTGGATTAATCTTTGGTCCCATGTGAACACTTCCGTCACTGCTCATGAAACCCTTGCTACCAGGAATACCTATTCGCTCATCTCACCAACTCACATCAGGCAAAAGTCAATCTCTCCGCCTTCTAATGTCTTTGGCCTTTTAATTACATTACCTCAGAGGCCACTTCAGGGTATGATTCTCCATCTGGACTTGAAAACATTTGAGTAAAGTACCAGATAGTATGCAACTTTTGCCGCAATCCCTATGTACTTTTGTGAATGAATTTTTCTTTTAATTCATGTTTATCCCTGAAACAACCTGCTCCAAGCCTTCAACAATTTTGCTGAGATGAAAAATAAAGTCCAACCTTTTGGATTGTTATTTAATTCTGTTAGGCTAGGTTCTCTAAAGAAGTAACATCAGTGATTTTAAATATACATAACTTCATTATATAAAAACACATACATGTATATAAATACATATATATACTTACTTCATGATATATATTACTTAAAACACATGAAGGGGTACCCCCAAAACCAGAATTTTTTTATTTTCAAAGCTATGTACTTGAATTTTTTCTTTTTTTTACAAAATAACCTTATCACCTTCAAAGTACTCTCCATTACACTTAATAAATTTGTCAAATTTGCCATTCCATTCTTGGAAACATTTTCCAAACTGGATGGCTGACAGCACCTCCATAATTTTTCTTCACCCCTCTTTCTCTATATATGAAGAAATATATAGCCCAAAAGTTGCTCACACAGTCACAGAAGTGCTTAAGTCCAGTCTGGTTTAACTCCCTGGGCCAGGTGTTAAACTGGAGACTTTTCCTGACTCAACTACTTGTCAGGGCCAAAGAACCAGGAATCAGTTAGACCAACCAGGAACCAGGAAGACCACCCTCTGGTAGGGACAGAGGCAAATGATTCCAAGATGAACAGACCGGGCTTGTGACTGCAGGCAATATGACTGGACACTGATTGCTTCCAAGGTCAACGGCCCTGTGTGCCAAATGCAGGCTCTGAACCAGCAAGAAGTAAACTAACTTCCCCACAAGGTAAGAGTAGTTTATACCACCCCCAGGAAACCTCCTTTTGGTTGTTACAGGGGCCACAACACACCCTTTTTCCCCCACAATTGCTTGGCTGCTCATTGACATTCCCATCACAGAGTTGATTACATAATACTAGATCACATCATGGGAGAATCATGGCCCAGATGAGTTGACACAAAACCTAACTATCAGAAGTCCCATCATCCCCCAAATATGGCCCTAACACATCTTTCTAATCTATCTTACACTTTGAAGACAAAAATCCACCAAGGGAAAAAAATAGTCTAACTACTCTCTCAGACCATATTCTGCTACCAACCACTTATCCCCTTTCAAATATTTTATAATGCACAAGAAAACATTAAAAGCTACCCAGTCCAAAACAACAATAATATTGTTGTTGGGGAACTTTGCATTAGATTCTTTGTGCCAGTTTTTATTAGATTTATACAATGTTCAAACCCATCTATTCACACAAAAAGAACAAGAGCCAGCACTATTGCTCAGATATCATGTTCATATTATTTCTGCATGGAACTTCAAGCTTGAATAAATCATGAACATTGGGACCTGCACCTGAAAGGTTTCTATAGTCTCTGACACACTATGTTCACGGAAGACCAAGTAATCCTACTACTTTACCACTTGAGTCATCTAACTCTTAGGATTCCAGCTCTCAACTCATTATATTTTTTCCACAAATAGCACACCTATGTAAGTAATGCCCACAGATATAACAAGTAGAAGTGATGGCATTATGTTTAAAAAGTTCTATTGTTAGCATACCCATTCGTACATTGTGCATGTCTTGTGATATTTCCAAAAGTGAATTTTGATCTCATTCACTCACTTTTTTCTTTTTTTACAGCGCCGCCTGGGTTTATTTGTATAACAAACAGCACAAGAAGACACCTGCACCATGCAGGCAGCAGCCCAGGGCTCACACCATCCCTCTCGCCCTCCTACTTTGTGGGAGCCTGGGCCCCTTTGGGAGCTTGAGCTGGGGCTGGGGTACCTTTGGGAGCTGGAGCCTGGGCGCCTTTGGGAGCTTTTGCTGGAGCTGAGGCCTTGGCTGGAACGTCAGCCTTGCTTTGTGCCTTGGCTGTGGGCTGGCAGAGCCTCAGACCCCTTGGCAATATGTGCCTGAGCCCCCTTGCCAAGCCTGGGGTGGGCAATGTAGGCCAGTCACCTGAGCTTGTGGTTGACTCCCATTGGGATCTTGGCCTTGACCTCTGTGGGCTTCACAAGATCCTTGACGACCTCAGCGTGAGCAGCCACGGCCTTGGCGTTGTTGGCCTGCCTTTTCTTCAGGCCCTTCTTGTGCTTCTCGGCGAAGCCCATGTTCCTCAGGAACTTGGGGTGCACCTCCTTAAGGGATTCATATCGCTGTGATCAGGGTTTTTTTATGCTGTTTCTGTGCCATTTCCAGGATTGGTTGTGCATGGTGTGCTTCTTGAACTTGGCCATGTCTGCACCGACACCTGCTGCTCCCGGAGTGCTAGGGACCGGAAGA
>NW_022107431.1:90254595-90257168 GCF_000313985.2 Echinops telfairi | reverse complement strand
CCTGAAATTTTAATTTTTGATCATATTTGTATAAAAATGTGTTAAGTCAGAGTCAAGAGATTATAGATTCAGTCTGATAGTGCCCTTGCCTATAATGAGAAAATAAACAATTGGCACAGTGTGCTTGTGTCCAGGCTTGAGCATGTTGAGTATCTTGTAGGTAATTGTGCCCAGGTATGTCATGCCAGAGATAGGCAGAGAGTTCGTGGAGGGCTGGGCACCAGGCTGCCACAGTTTGAGCACTGCAGTGGGGCCTGAGATGAGTAGATGCCACTTCCCTAAAGCACCTGGGTCTCACTATGCCTGCCTCAAAAGAGACTAGTGGTAGAGCATGTATGTGCAGACACACATGCCCCAGTTTTATGGGGTCCTAGGGCAGCCAGTTAAAGCCACTGCAACTGATGAAGGGACACACAATCCCTCTATTCCCATGGCTTTCTTGCCTGTTCCCAGAATCTATGCAAATGGAAGAGTTAAACATGCTTAAAGATGCTCACTGTTAGGGTGAGGGAGGGGAAAAATGAGGAGCTGATACCAAGGTCTAAAGTAGAAAGCAAATGTTTTGAGTGTGCTTGACACAACGGATGTACAACTGTATTTGACACATGGATGTATGTATGGGTTGTGATAAGATTTGTACGAGCCCCCAATAAAATGATTTATAAAAATTAAAAAGAATAAGGAGATATATCCACCCATCAAAGGGAAAACAAAACAAACCCTCTGACATCTAGTACATGCCAACTCATAGCGCTCCTATGATCCTCTAGGGTAGGATACAACTGTCCTTTTGCATTACTGGGACTGCAACTGTTTACCAGGATAGAAAGCCCTTTCTCCGAGGAGGGCCTGGTAGTTTCAAACTGCCCACCTTGTGGGTTGCAGCCCAACACATAACCACTATGCCACCAGTGATGCCAATGGAAATAAATAGAAAATAACAAGTGCTTAAAGGAGTATACAAGTATATTACACTTTTATTCCAAATGCATAAAATATTTAAAGTTAATTTATAAAATATAAGATAAATTGTTACTTTGATAGATGAAAATGACAATGTGTTGTTTGTGTTTGTTGTTTTTCCTCGTGTTCTTTTGGGGTTAATTACTTTTTTATTCCAATTTGCCTTCTTATTTGGTTTGTTTTCTGTAATTCTTTGTTTTGGTATGTGTGTACTTGTTTTAGCTTATATTAACTATTTAGGAATCATCAGTTATGTATAAGATAAATTTTCTCATTCTTTAAGTCTATTTGGTTTGATATTGTAATATTTCGAATAAAATATAATTAAATAATTAAAAGAAAGATGCTCATTGTTGTGACACTTGAGTGACTTCTCTAACCTAGGATTCTCTAGCCCTGCACACCTCCTGGGCTGGGCTGGCAACCCTAGCAAGGGCTATTTCTGGGGAATGGTGGTTTCGTTCTGCATTGGAGAAAGCAGTTTGTAGAACAGGGAAGGAATCCTGCCAGGAGAAGAGCTGCTTTAGAAACTCCAGGATGTAAGAATGATGAAGGTCTGCTCCTGAGAACCAAATCTCACATTCACAGGCACGAGGGGAAAACTTAACATTAAGCCGTGAAACAGGGGAAAATATGAAGGTGAAGTCATCAATGTGTAAACAAAATATTTGCATTGCACACTTATGGAAATAATGTGTGGGGATGAGAGGTATGCAAAGATGTATAATGTGTGTGTAATTTGCATAAAGTGCGGTGCTAATTGGACACAGCTGCAGCCACCAGAAACCAATCAGGGAAATGCAGATGCTATACCAACATCTTTAAGAAATATAATATTTGAATGCCTGATTCAGAGCACATCACTATTGAAAACATGTCTTCCTTAAAGTGCGTCTTGCTAGGAAGTCCTTGAATCTTTTATCAATGTCATTTTCTCAATTCACAGGTGAATCACCTTCTGCAAGGTGTCTTCTAACTCACACAGTGACTCAAAAGAAGCCAGCAACTCTCTCCTATTGTCCTAGGTGGCTTCCAAACAATGACCTTGGAGGGTTCACGGTTATCTGTAGGGACGGAAGAGTAAGTCCTTAAGGATACTCACTAAATGAGAGAAAAACGCCACTGCATAAAAGAATTTTAGGGTTTCTCCCATAATATCCCAAACAGTGTTCTAACAAACTATTTCCTCCCACTCTGTTCTAACCATATTCAAACACCAGGCTAATGTTTCTACAGTATATTATCAGATGATTTCCTTACTCAAAATTTCTCTGTGACTGTCCCAATTTTACATAAGATCTCCAAACATGCTGGTACTTAATGTATCTCCCCATTTAACTTATACCAACTTCTTCAGACTTACTTTTGGGGTAGAGCCTTCCGTTTTATCAATCCATCTGCTCAAACTAGGTTTTCCTAAGCTTTTTTCTGCTCTTTCTCTCAGTCAATGCTTCTTTATTCATCTAGAATCCCTCCAGTGTTCGTGAGATTTCCAGGAGATGGAAAAGCAGTAGTACTCCAAGTCTTAATAAGCAAAGGAATTATTGGGGTATAATTAATGTTCAGGGAATCAATGAGGGATGATGATACACTTCAACGCAAAGAAAAAA
>NW_022107431.1:90244473-90251030 GCF_000313985.2 Echinops telfairi | reverse complement strand
TTTATATGGTGGATTACATTGATTATTTTTCTAGCATTGAACCATCCTTGCATATCTGGTATGAATCCTTCTTGGTCATGATGTTTTGCATGTGTGTGTATGTGTGTGTGTGTGTATTTAATGTCTTATTTAATTTCATTGCCTACAATTTTGTTGGAATTTTGACATCTATATTCATAAGACAATTGGTTATAATTTTCAATTCCAGTTATGTCTATTCTTGCTTAGGTATCAGGGTGATAATTCTTTCATAAAATTAGTTTGGTAATATATTACCTTTTCTCTATTCTGAAATATTTTGTATGTGATTGTGTTAATGCTTCTCTAAATGATTGTAGAATTTTCCACTAAACCATAGAATATTGGGATTTTTTAAATGACCAGATCTATTTCTTTTTGTTTTATAGGTCTATTAAGGTTTTCTACATCAGCCAATGTTAATTTAGGTAGGTGATATATTTCTAGAAAGTTTCCCACTCCTTTTAGCTTTTCAAATATGTTTGAAAATGTATTTCATAAGATTATGCAATTAACTTTTTCATTTTATTTGGTTCTGTTGTGATTATGTACATTTCATGTCTTATTTGTAATATTTTATATTTCTCCTTTTCTTCTGTTAGGTTTCTCAGTGGTTTATCAATTACTTTTCTTTTAAGGGCTGAAGGTTAGTTTTGTTTGTCTTATTCTTATTATTGTAGGTGTTATGTTAAGGGGTTTATTTTAATTCTTTCTGCCTTTTTAATATGTGCATTATTGCTATAAAGTGCCCTGAGTACCCCTTTTTCTCTGTCCCAGAGTTTTTGGCATGTTGTATTTCATTTTCATTTATTTCAAGGAATTTTTTAATTGTGCTCTTTATTTCTTCACATATCAGTGGTTTATAAGAGTGTTGCTCGATTTCCATGTGGTTGATTTTTTTTGGTGTGGGGAGGGGAGTTGATCATTCTATAATTGATTTCTAATTTTATAGAAATGTGATTTGAAAAGGTGGTCTGTAGTTTCTTGATATTTTTAAATTAATTAATACATGCTTTATGAACTATTCTGGAGACTGTTGCATGTGCACTGGGGAAAATGCATATATTGTGTTGTGGTGGTGTATATATCTAAGAGATCAAGTTCATTAATTCTATTGTTTAGTTCTTCTGTATCTTTGTTGATTTTATTTCTAGTTGATCTATCTTTGTTTGAAAGTAAGGTATGAAATTCTTCTAGTATTATTGTGTTATAGTCTATTTGTCTCTTCAATTTTAAAAATTTGATTAACGTATTTTGAAGATCTTTCATTGGGTAAATAGATGTTTATTATCGTTGTGTCTTCTATTCAACCGTGGTGAAACCTTTCCACCTGGGTGGCCCTCCTGTCATTTGAAATTCTGATGGAATAGCTTCCACCATCACAGAAACATGCAAGTCATCACAGTACAACAAGTGAGCATCATGTGAAAGGCTAATACCAAGGACATCGTACATGAAGAAAATAGTGGTCATTTAAAAAACAAGAAATTTGAAAATAAGCCCAATGAATGTTAGAGAATTTATGAAATTTCCTCTTGAATAAAAAGTTGCTGAAGAAATAGTAGAAAATGATGACGTTAAAGATATAAAATATCAGAGGATGGCTCAAGATGACAAAATGACATTATATTGAAATGTGCAAATATCTGAAGTTAGAAAACCAAGAGAAGAATATTCTTGGCGTTTTCAGACTGAAATAACTAAAGAAAAATTCAAGCCTCAAGTTTCTATATAGAAGGATTCTATGGGTAAAATATTGAACAACATAGGAGGCATCAAAAGAAGATGGAAAGAATACACATAGTCAGTGTACCAAAAATAATTGGTTGATGCTCAACCATTTCACTAGACAGCACATGATGAAGAACCAATGATACTGAAGAAAGAAGTCCAAGCTACATGGAAGGCATTAGTGAAAAACAAAGTTCTAGGAATTATGTACTACAAATTGAAACGTTTCAACAAAAAAACCAAACAGAAATAATGCAGGAAAAGCTAACTTATCTATCCCCCCAAATTTGAAGACAGCTACCTGGCTAACTGACTGCAAGAAATCCATATTTATTACCCTTCAAAAGAAATATGATCCAGGAGAATGCAGAAATTATTGAACAACATCACTTGCCACTATTTTTTTTTTCTGTAGAGAATTCAAAAACAGATGTAGCAATACAACAATAGACTGTCAGAAATTTGAGCTGGATTCAGAAATAGACATGAAATTATTATTATTGCCAATATTATACAACACAAAATACCAGATGGATAATTAGCTGTGTGTTATCGACTATGCAAAAGCATTTGACTGAGCAGATCTTAACTAGCTATGGATAACATTGCAAAAAATGGAGACTTCTAGAATGGATAATTATGGTCATGTGGAGCTTGTGTATAGACCAAGATGTAGTTATTTAAACAATAGAAGTGGATAGTGCATGCTTTTAAAATAGGAAATATGTGTTTCAAATCATAACCTTTAATTAGACCAAATCGATATGTTGAACAAATCAAAGAAGCTAGACTATATGAAAAAGAGTGTGGCATCAGGATTAGAAGAAAACTCATTAACAATCTGGAATATGTAGATGACACAATCTTGGTCCTGAAAGCCAGAAATACTTGAAGCATTTACTGATGAATATCAAAGATTAAATCTTTAGTATGGATTACAACTCAAGGTAAAGAAAAAATCTTCACACCCAGATCAATAAACAACATAATGATAAATAGACGAAAGACTTATGTTGTCAAGAATTTCATTCACCTGAGCTTGAAGTTAAACAAGCAACCATCTAGCAGGGAAACAACAAAGCTCACATGAAAAAGCACACCAGCCTGTATGATCATGAGATGTCAGTGGGAATAGATATCAGAAGCTCAAACAACAAGCAATCAAATTGGCATGAAAGAGTATGGACAAAGTGGAAACCAAAAACCCACCTGTAAAATAATTGGACTGTCCCTCACAGAAGGGCCACATATAAAGGATGTGAAGTCCAGGGTGCGGTATAACAGTGATGAAACACACAACTATTCTCTATTTCTTTAATATTTCCTCCCTTCACTATTGAGGTTCTTGTTTAATGAGTATGTTCTTAGACATGAGTATGTTCATTCATATAATTAAGATCACTTGATGCATGAAATCCAAAATAGATAACTCTTCAGAAACAGTAATGGAAGGAATGAGGGATGGGTGGGGAACTGATAGCAAGGATGACTGTAATCCCACTCGAGGTGAGCAAATAACAGAATTGTAGATGAATGGATATATTGAATGGTGTAAGACACAGAAAATAATAATAATAATATATAACATAACAATAAGGGTTCCTGGGGGGTAGGGTAGGGGAGAGAGGGGGGAAAGGGGAGCTGATATCAAAGAGTTCAAGAAGAAAGAAAATGCTTTGAAACTTATGGTGGCAACAATTGTACAATTATGTTTGATCTAATTGAATTATGAATTGTTACAATATCTGTAAGAGGTCCCAATAAAATGATTTTTTTAAAAGAAAAGAAAGTGCTTTCTGATCTGTATATGATTTGAATAAATCAATTTTTCTTATAAAAATAATTTCATTCACTTTAACTACAATCAATGCTGATGAAGACATCGGTCATAAAATGAAATGACATACTACATTAGGCAAATCTGCTGCACAAGACCTCTTTGAGTGTTGAAGAGCAGAGATGTCACTTTGATGACTAAGGTGTGCCTGACCCAAGCCACGGTATTTGCAATTACCGCAAATTGGGCAATGACTAACAAATACTGAAGAATAATTGATGCACTTGAATTATGCATTGGCAAAGAACGTTGAGAGCACTGTGGACCGCCGGAACAGCAAACAAACCTGCCTTGGAAGATGTACAGCTAGAATGCCCTTTATGAGTGAGGATGGGGAGATTTCCTCCCACTGAATTTAGAACTGTCATCTGGAGCGATAAGTCTCTGGAAAAGGATATCATACTCAATAAAGTAGAATGAAAGTAAGAGAGAGGAATAGCATAAGGGATATGGGTCAATATAGTGGCTGCAATAGCACGGCTGATGCTGAACAGGACCGTGGTTTGTTCTATTGTACATAGGGTTGCTGACTCCAAACTGACTCAACAGCAACTACAAAAAGCAGAGGAGAAAATACCACTGTGAAAATTTAAACTTTACACAGGAAACGGTGAATAGTTGTACAGCGAGGGAATCAGAAACTGGACCTTCAAGGAATAGATATCAAGAGTTATGTTAGATCATTCCATATAAGAAGATATTTTAGGTAGAGTGAGGTAGTAGATGGAAAAGCACAGTGGATGTGAGGTCAAATAATGCTTTTTGGTACCTTAATTAGGAAAAGACATAAGTGCTATAAGGTATGAGCAAATAGAAGATTCTCCAACAGGGAAACTTCTAACATTTGTTTGTTTTGCTTTTTACAAGATGTTTTTGGTTTGCTTTTTTTTTTTTTTTTTTGCTTAAACGTTTGCTATAAGATTCTAAGAGTTGGATATATTGAAGGGGTTTTGTTTTGTTTTGGTTTAAGGTAAGTAATGTGTATAACTAATGGGCAAAAATGTCATCCAGTGAGCAGAGAACTTACTCGTGTGGTGAAGTGAAATTTCTTAATATGGCTCTTCTATCAATGTCACAGAAGTAAACCTGGTGGTATAGTGGTTACTCATTGGGCTGCTGTTTGCAGGGCCAGCAGTTCAAAACTAACCACCACTCCTTGAAAGAAAGATAGGGTCTTTCTACTTCTGTAAAGAGTTACAGTCTCAGAAACCCACAGAGACAGTTCTACCCTAACTTTTAGGCAGTGAGTTTGGTTTTTATCCATGTCTCTAACTCCCACCAAATGATCTGGTGGGACTATGCAAATGGGTGTGCGTAACACTAATAGAGGGGATTAGTCAGTTTTATTTGACACTTCCCTGGCTGTAAGAATGAACCATCTCAGAAGCAGGAACAGAGAGAAATCCCAGGACCATCAAGGCAGACGAGCCACCACTCAAGCACATGCAAGATCTGCCTGAAGTGGTAGAAGCCAAGACCAGAAGCACCAGAATCTGTGGCATGGATACCATGGGACAGAGTGAAGGAGCCAGACTGAGACCAGATGCTGGGCAAGGAGACCATGAGAAAGAACAGAGGAGCAGCTCTGAGGATATGAGACTATGAAGCAGAGCACAGAGACCAAGTGGCTAGGAATCCATTGCAGACAGGCTCAGGGTCACAGAGAGACTTGGCTGCTGGCTGAGGACAGTTGCTGCTGTATCTTTAAAGATGCAATGATTGTATCTTTAAAGCTTTTTGACCCTGGCTTGCAGTAACTAACCCGTTAAATTCCTTAACCAACCTCCTTAATTTTAAGTATTGTCTGTGAGTTCTCTGTGGCCATGGCAATACATTATCAAACATGTAGAGAGGGAGATTGCAATGGTCAGGAGCAGTTAGTGTCCAATAGGGTAAGAAAGTCTAGAGGGTGGAGGTAGGTCTGCCCTCTTGGCCTTGTAGCAAAAGGCCTTAGGTGATTGAGGAATTGTATTATCCATCTCCCTCGGTGGCCAGAAGAGGCAGGTGTGGCCCCTGAGCAATTACTCAACACTCCAAAACAAAACAAACAGAACAGACAGTGAAGAATGTTCATTCATTTTTATTTGTATGGCAATGATTCTCACACCATTTAAACTTTCAATGAGAAGAAAGCAGGTGTCACTCTGTCATTCTGATACAGCCATGGTCAAGCCCTGTGGGTACAAGTAGAAATAAATGGAGCAATTAGAAAGAAACTGTCATCATGCTGGACTGCTAATTTTTTCTAAGCAAATATATGTGTGTGCATACATATATATATATATAAATGTATTCTCTGAACTTGAATGAATAAAGCACTCTTCTCTCAGCAATTTTTAAATATTTTGAACCTCATTGAAATATTTTTATCTTAAATGATAAGGTTCCAAAACACAGCTTTTGACTTATTTAAATCTACTTGATTTCAAGATAAATTGACACACTAACAAATACAGAGTGCCTTCAGAATGCAATTCTCAGGATCTCCGCAGAGCCCTTCTTGGAGCGGCAGTGTTTCTTGACCAGCTAGGAGGCAGGGAAAAGCACACCCCTGAGGTGTCGACAATCAGCCCTGGGCTTCCAGGGGAAACGTCATCGGGGCTGACTGGCTCTCTTGCTGACAACAGCCCACTGCTATCAGCATCCTTCCAACCCGTTTAGAAGTAGAG
Organism: Echinops telfairi; assembly: GCF_000313985.2. Classification (NCBI taxonomy): domain Eukaryota; kingdom Metazoa; phylum Chordata; class Mammalia; order Afrosoricida; family Tenrecidae; genus Echinops; species Echinops telfairi. The sequence continues at coordinate 90,244,775 of NW_022107431.1, read as the reverse complement.
CATTAATGCTTATTGAGCTCTCTCAGAAGTATAGCAAGATTCCCTTGCGTTTTTCTCACTTAATCTTTATAACGATTCTACGAGGTAAATGTTATGCCCATTCTTACCAATTAAAAAGCTGGCCTTAGGGAGACTTGCAGCAGTCAGGATTTGAACACAGAATTTCCAACATTTGTCCCCTCTTGACTCTACCATGAGAAATTGTATTTAGTCTCTCATCTTTACCCCCCAGATTATGCTAGGGGAAAGACAACGTTTAACTCTGTGTCCTCCCCTATATGCTTTCGGTTCATTTTCCCAGA
>NW_022107431.1:90239380-90241247 GCF_000313985.2 Echinops telfairi | reverse complement strand
GTAATGGTTCAGCAAAACCCTACCCACCACTCCTTGGCTTGTGCTTCTGTTATCTATAAAAATAATAGCAATTAACCACCCACCACTATACCGACCACCTTAAAAGCATTTCAGTGATGACCAGAACTTTGAAAGGCATTGTCACCCACACTTCACAGATTTGGGAACTACGTTAACAAAAAAGTCAAGTAATTTACAATGGACTCATAAGTGACAGTCAGGATTTAAGCACGATGCAAACGGTCCACTATTCCCATCATACCGCCTTCCTCTTATGCTGTGAAAGACTAACCTAAAAATGAAGCTGGACACAGTGCGATAAGAAGCTATTCTTGTGAGATGTTTTTGCGTGCATTGTTGTGGCATTCTCACATTCTTATTTTTGACCACTTGCATCAGGTGACGAAGTGACCCAGCAGGTGGTTTCACATGGAGTGGAACCTGCGGGGAGGAGAAAAGGGACCTGGACTCACAGTCGGAAACCCTGTGTTCGTGTCCAGAGCCCAGACTGTGCACCTCATTGGGTCAAACATTTTGACAATGTCAGTTAATTTCTCAGAGAGCTAGTCGATTCTTTAATAAAACAAGAATGCCATTTTATGATGTTACTGTGATGCTTAATTGGGATTACATATGCATATAGATGTATATATGCATATACATACTAATAAATTCTGTAATATATAAAAGTTGGGGATTAATATATAAACAGATTACCAATTGGAAAGAGGTTCCTGTGAGATTTTTTTACATCTAAACTGAACTGATGGCTGTGTTCTATGAGTGAGCAAAGAAAAGGGGAAATTATTATGGATTCTGAAAAATCCATAATATTTGTGGCGTCTCTCTCACTGGGGGGATGTGGTTTGGGGAGCAGACATGGTGGTAGAGCACTTTCTGCAAGACATGCGCAGTTGGTCGCCAACACCCCTCTCTCTCAACCCCCAGTCATCAGCCAAAATCCTTTGAAGATATGAGTGGTCTGTCCTGTAGTTTCACCCCTTCAGCAGCAGAACTCTGATCTGACTGAGCATAAGTTCCTTTACTGCCGTCATCTGTGGTTTGGGCCCACACAGTCCCAGAGTCAGACCAAGACCAAGGCTGAGAAGGAATAAAAGGAACACCAGGCACTTTTCACCTGACGTTCATCCCTACTCGCCTCCAGGCCCAGCCTCCTGGTCCTATATTTTCTGTGATAGTTAGAATCCCATACTTTAGGCTCCCTACAACTACTCACTCATCAACACTTCCCATACTTATGAAAAGGATGGCAATCCTGAGATCTCCAGTTTCTTGATATTTTTAAAAGAGAAGAACTCTTTGCTTTATTAAACAGACTTTAAAAGGAGATTATTGATAGATGATGCATATCCACCACATATTTCATTCTTCAGGGTCCCCTACAATATGCTCTACTTACAATCCTCTCCTTGCATGCATTATAAACAGCCTGAAGGTCGCCATAATCTCCCCCTCATCTCACAAGCAAAGGACCTACTGCATTTTTCAAGGCGATCTGTTTCCCAGACAACAGCTATACATCCATGAAAATAAGATTCTCATCAGTGCAGTCACATAGAAGAGAATCTTAACTCAGCCTCTTTGATAATAAAGGACTAAAACAAAGAAGGCTTCTGACACACACACACAAAAAAAATAAAATAATATTTTTAGGTAGAAGAAGTAAGTCGCATCTTATCAGTAATTGCAGTGAATATAAATGGACTAAATGCTCTAGTCAAAAGGAAGAAAGTAGCAAAATTGGATTAAAACATGATCCAAATATATCCTATTTACCAGAAACACACCTCAAATCTAAGGACACAAATAGGTTGAAAATGAAAAATGACAGATATATCTTATTCAA
>NW_022107431.1:90227428-90238927 GCF_000313985.2 Echinops telfairi | reverse complement strand
TAACCCTTGTGAAAGGGTCATTCGACGCCCAAAGGGGTCATGATCCATAGTTTGAGAACACACTGATCTAGAAAGAAAGTCAGCAGAGAAATAGATGATTTGAAAAACACTATCAGCCAACTAGAGTTAGCAGACATATATAGAATACTCCATCCCAAAATAGCACAATATATATTCTACTCCATGACCAGTGGAATATTCGCTAAGATAGATTACATTTTAGGCCCCAAAGCACGTCTTAATAATTTTAAATAGATTGAAAAGTATTTCACTGACCACAATGGAGTGAAGCTAGAAATAAATAATAGAAAAAAATCTGAAAAGTCTATAAACATATGGAAATTAAACAAAATACTTTTAATCTACCAATGGGTCATGGAAGGAATTAAAAGAAAATTCTCAAATTTCATAGAGTCAAATAAAAATAAAAGTATAATACACCAAACTTATGCACCAAAGGCAATACTCAGAGGAAAACTTGTAGCAAAAATGCCTATATTAAGTATACATACATATCAAGTTAATTACCTAAATAGACAAGTACTGACCTGATAGAAATGAAGAGAATTATGACGAAATGTTATGGGCAACAAACTAGCCAACCTAGATGAAATGGACACAGTGCTAGAAATACCCAACTACTGACACTGGCTCAAGAGGAAATAGTAAGTTTCAGTAGTCATAATAAATGAGGAGATTGAATTTGTTATCAAAAACCTCACAACAACAACAAATCCCATATTAGATAGCTTGACTGAGGGATTTTACTAAACATTTAGAGAGAAACTGATTCTAATATTGTTTAAACTCTTTCAAAAGATAAAGTAGAAAGGAATATGCTCTAATTCATTCTTTGATGGGAAAAATAGCCCTGATACCAAAGCCAGATAGACACCAAAAGAAAGAAAACTATAGACCAATATCTCTTATGGATATAAATGGGAAAAAAAAAGTCCTCAACAACATGATTCAATAGCCTATGAAGAGTCATATATATGACCAGGTGGAATTTATTCTAGGAATGCAGGAATAGTTAGAAAATCAGTCAACATAATATATTACATCACTAGAAAGAAATAAAAACTAAAGTAGAACTATCATCAAAAATTCAAACTCACTGCCATTAAGTTGAGGCAGACTAATAGCAACCCTACATAGAATCTGAAAAGTATATAAACATGGAATCGATCAACAATTCCATGCCTCAGTCTATACCCAAAAAACTTGAAATCAGAGGCTCAAAATGAGGTTTGTACACCAATGTTCATTAAAATGTTATTCACAATAGCCAAAAGGTGGAAACAACCTAAGTGTTCATCAGCAGATGAATAGATCAACAAAATATGGTGCATACATACAGTGGAGTACTACTCAGCCACAAGGAGAAATGAAGTCTTCATCCATGCTCCAAAATGGTTGGAGCTGGAAGACATTATGCTGAGTAAAATAAGTCAATCACAATAGTATAAATATTGTATAACAAAAGAAAAGAGAAGGCAAATGTATAGAGACTACAGTATGTTCATAGTTACAGATGAGAGGGAAGAGAATGATTCATGATAGTGGAAATATGTTGATTAAAGGTAGGGTGTGAGAGAGAAAAAGAGAGAGTGGACCTCAGCATGGCCCACCAAGCCCCGGGAAGGACACCCTTGCTCAGAGCAGCCAACGCACAGATGGGACCATAGGGTCGGCCCCGCCAGAAAACATTTTCTTTCAGTGACCCATAGCACTCAGGGGACAGCACTGGAGACACTGTACGGAAAGTGTGCCTGGTCTGCCCCGTGTACAGTGGAACGAAATGCAAAGGGAATGCAATTGGGCAACAAGGGGACTAAAGTAACAAAGTCCCAGAGGGATCTTGAAAATAGACTTCTGACTTGGGGGATGGGGCTTTGCACCTCATCAGGTCCAATTGAAAAACACTTATAAGTGTCATCAGACAGACCTCAACTACCTATTGTTTGTTTGTTTTTTCTTTCGCGCTTTATCTATATAAGATAGGCAGGACAAACAATCCTGAGGAGAAAACAATGGACTGGTAGTCCTGGGGGACATCGGAGGGGAAGGGCAGAGAGGGGGAGTGGGGAGCCAACAAACTCCGGGATAAGTGAACATCAAGAGGTCTAAAATTTATGACAGAGGAGGGTGTATAATGCCGGTGAGGTTCGAACTAGTGCAATGTACCCGAGAGGAATTACTGAGGGTGAGCTTGATAATGGGACCGTAGGAAGGTGAAAGGAAATAGAGGAAAGAACTAGGAGGCAAAATATATTTATACAGGCATACCTATTGGCATGTATATATACAAATATATTAATTTATAATGAAAAGTATAGAGGCCAATGTACATATATTTATGCTATGAATGAAGATAACAGACAGACTCTGAAACTCTACTCAAGCCCTCCCTAAACACAAGAACACTTTGTTCTAATAACCTCTGATATCTTCCTGACACTCAAATGTAGTGAAGAAAGTGGATGGTGCCTGGCTGTCTAAAGTTATAGCATCTGGGGTCTTAAAGGCTTGAAGTTAAACAAGCAGCCATTGAGCAGGGAAGTAAATAAGTCTACATGGAAGAAGCACACCAGCCTGTGTGATTATGAGGTGTTGACGGGATCAGGTATCATGTATCAAGAAATTCAAAACAAACAATTATATCATTGCAAAAGAGGGGGGTTGGCGTGGAGACCCAAAGCCCATCAGCAGACAATTAGACATCCTCCTACAGAAGGATTACCTGGAAGGGACAATTCAGCCAAGGTGCAGTATAACACTGATGAAACACACATCATTCCTCTATTTCCTGAATGCTTCCTCCCCTCCACTACTATGACCCAGTTCTACCTTACAAATCCAGCTAGACAAGAGTATGCACATTGGTACAGATAAGAGCTCTTGACACATGGAATTCAGGACATATAAAACACTCAGGAACAGTAGTGGGAGTAGCGATATCATGATGGTAGGGTAATGGGAGAAGGGAGAAAGGGGGAAACCATCATGAGGTCGGATATATAGCCCCTCCACCAGGGGGACAAATAGCAGAAATGTGAGTGAAGGGAGACAATGGACAGTGTAATACACGAAATAAAAATAATAATATACAATTGATCAAGGATTCACGGGGTGGGGGGGAGCTGATATCAAGGCTCAAGTAGAAAGAAAATGATTTGGAAATGTTGATAGCAACATACGTACAAGTGTGCTTAATATAATTGTACGATGGATTGTTATAAGATTTGCAAGACCCCCCCAATAAATTATTAATAAAGATAAATAAATAAAGATAGGGTGTTTTCTGAATATTTTAATAGCTGTTAATAAATTGTACACCTATGAAAAATTGAATTGGCAAAAGTTGTATAATAGATATATTTACAACTAAGACAAACAAAAAATGTAGCTGCTGAGCCTGCTTATGTACAACCAAAAACCTCATGGGACTTAGTTTCTTGATCTAAAGGGGTAGGGCTATCATTTCATGGGACATCCCAGCAAATTGGCCTAATAATATGTTTTGTTGTTCTATCTACTTCCTACTTTGATGTGTTGTGGCTGGGTTCTTAAAAACTTACCAGTGGTCTTCCTAGCCACACCAATTGGTACTGATTCATAGAGGGAAAGAAGATACAGGATTAGGAAGAGACTATGGGATATACGGCTAATTGCCTCCATGAACAATTGTCTCATTCACTGTCAGACCAAAATAACCGGATGGTGCCCAGCTACTATTACTGAACATTCTGACCAAAGATTACGTAGAAGAATCTTGATCAAAAGGAGAAAATGTCTAGCAGAATTTCAAATTCTTTTTGACTCTTCATTTTCTGGAACCATGGAAGTGAATGAACCCTGGAAATCATTACACTGAGATAATATTTAAACCTGAAGTCTTCTTAAACCAAATAATATTTGACTAGTATTATTTACCAAATAGTAGCATGATTAGTTTAAAAAAATCTGTCTTGTTCATTATGTTAATGATATGGGATCAAATTGATTACAGAAACTGGAAAGATGAATAGGAACCTTATTGGGCAGTGAATTGTTGGTAATAGGGGAAAAACAACTCAAAAAAAGGAAAGGTGAAAATTGTATAACTCAAAGTGTATAATTAGTCCCCCTAAATGGCACCTTTAGAAACTGTTGAATTGCTATATATTGCCAAATATATTCTCAACACTACATATTACTAAAATTATATTTCCAAAGGACAATGAGATATTATGTTAACCTCACTAAACCAAAATCCAAACTCACTGCCTGGACTGGATTCTGACCCATAAGGATCCTATAGGACAGAGCAGAGCTGCCCATTAGTTTCTGAGATGGTAAATCTTTATGGGAGTAGAAATTCTCACCTTCTTGTGGTGGTTTTGAACTGCTGATCTTACAATTAGCAGCTCAGCACATAATCCACTACACCACGGGTGCTCCCTTTAACACCACTAGGGTAGGATATAGGTTATAGATCTAGATGTAGATGTAGATATCCAAAAATTTCAAGCCCATTCCCATCAAGTCAATGCCAACTCAAAGTGACCCTATATAGGGAGCTGCCAGCTTCCTCTTTCTCCCCAATATATCATTGAAAATAAGAAATGTTGATGAAGGTGTGGAGACATTACAACCCTCGTGCAGTATTGCTGTTGGAATGCTTTGGCCACTGTGGAAAACAGGCTGGCAGTCCTCAAAAAATTAAACAGAGTGTGCCCATATGATCTAGCCACTCCAGTTTTAGCTATATCCCAAAAAGTCTTGAAAGAAAGAATGCAAACAGATACTTGTACCCAATATTCATTTCAGCATTTTCACAATAGCCAAATGTGTAAACAATGCATATGTCCATCAAAAAATGAATGGATAAACAAAATGTGCTATATACATGAAGTGAGGGTGTTATTTGATCATAAATAGAAATGAAGTTGTGATACATACATACTAGGTAGGACATGGGTAAAACATGAAAACATTCTTAGTGAAATCAATCAGTCACAAAGAACAAATGGTCCTATTTATATGAAAAATGTAGAATAGGCAAATGCCCAAAGATCACATTTATTACTGGCAAGCAGGGTCTGGACGAAGTAATGGGAGTTACTGGTCAGAGTGCACTGTGTTTCCGTTTCTGTCTGAGGAGCCCTGGTGGTGCTGTTGGGTAAAGCTGGACTGCTAACTACAAAGTTAGTGGTTCAAACCCAATAACTGCTCCATGGAAGACAGTTTAGCCTGCATGATTGCATAAAGATTACAGCCCCTGTTATCTGAATAAGGTTGCTAGCATTTGGAATCAACCTGAAGGTAATGGGTTTGAGGTTTGGAGTGTTTCTGCTAAGGTGAAGGAAAGCATTTGGAAATGGATAGTAGCCCAATATACTGAACATAATTAACGTCATTGAATTGTACACTTATGAATGGCTAAAACAACAAATTTAATGTCATATATATTTTACTATAATTAGGTAGTAATTTTTTAAATCATACTTAATAAAGTATGGTATTTGTTCTACATAATAAATATATTCTTTTTAGAATATAACAGTCTTATTTGAGCTATCAACTACTAGTTTGTTTGTATGCTTGCTTATTTATTTCTTTTGTTTATTTGCTTAGTGAACACTTTGGTGAGTCCTTTCTTAAAGCAGCCCAGTTGAGTAGTAAGAACTTGGTCTCTGGTTTCAGTCAGACCTAGTTCTAGTTCCTGCTTCATCACAGACCAACAGTTGACCTTGGACAAGTTACTCAATTTCTCTGAGCCTATAATATGAACATACTAATGTCAAATTCAGAGATTTGTTGTGAGGGTTAAGAGATTATTAAATGTTGTGATTTTTATACTCCTGCTTTGTTTACCTGTTTGGTAAATTGCTATTTTTATAGCTCTTGCTTACTGATTTCTCACCTTATTTCTCTAGAATTTTTGAGTATTGAGATAACATTTAGTGATTATCAAACATTGCTTTCTACAATATTTGCTCAACCCCAAATCATGATGAATGCGTAGGAGACATCAGTAAATACTGAAAACATCAACTGCTTCATAGCCACCTCAGCTGCATTTAATCTCTCCACAGAAGCCAAACATGATTGATGCTGTCTGCTGCTTGTTTATAAAACAAATATAAAACTATTGCTGTGGTCATCTGCTCCCTATTGCATCACTTCTTCTATCCTGTCAGATTCTCCTTCTTCAGAAAATAATTGACTCTGCATTGCCAGAAACCAAACAAACGTAACACCAACATCACAACCCTTCACGATGTTTTTGATTGTTATATAGGAAATAGTTAAATTGAAGCAAAAAATATTCTGTAAAAGTTCATTTTCCGTACACTTGGGAATTTTCTAAAGGAAATACCAAAATACCACTCTAACCTTAGCTGTCAACACATCAACAAAACTGTTCCCAAACTCTAAGATCCTTTTCTTAAGCCCTCTAGAGAACACTCCGGAGTTTGACTTTCCTCCATGTTAATTCCCTTCACCTCCTGTCCCTCCGGTCCTTCTTCTCTGGAACTCGGCTGTTCTCTGCTCCTTGTGCTTGCTCTTCCCTTCAGTCAGGGTCTTTATCTCCCATCTCAAGGTCCAGAATCCTCCCCAACACCTAACCCAAGGACCAAGTTGAGCTCATCTTTTTCTCTCTGATTTGAAATCATAAACTTTCACATTGGGAGACTATAAACAAACTATAAATGTTCAACAGTATTACCCTCACAATAATGATAATGAAATTAATAGTAGCAGTATAGTTCTGTTTACTTATCATCTAGTGTACCCACAGGATTTCAGAGATATTGCATATTTTAATCCCCACAACAACTCATTAAGTCAAGCAATTGCGACTAAGAGTAGGAAATCCAAAGGACACACAGAAAATAAGTGATGGGTCTCGATTCAAATCCAGGACCAGTTCCGGAGACTTATTTTTAAATTATCGCTTGCTTGATTCCTCAGATTTATTAGGAACACTTTAGCTCCGCAGAGGACAAACTAGCAAATCCAGTCACCTAACTTGGTTACTAATACACGTCCTTCAGGTTGTAAAACAAGAGGTACAAGAAAGTTAGGGGCGCCAAACTGAAGCACTTTACTTAATGCCATCAGGCAAATGAAGACACTCAGTCGTATATCCCAGGGAAATATCCTGAGCTATATTATAGCCCTTACCTGAGAATAGCAGAGCCTCTTCTACAAGTCTGATTCATAACTAAACAGTAAGTTCACTAGGAGAAAGGACTATTTTGTATTTGGCCTTCCCAGATTTCCACCCAGTAAATATTGATGAGCCCAATTGAATATAGGATTTGGAGTTATGAACTCTTCTTTGATTGACATCCCTCTGATCTGCCTATTATTTCTTTATCGGTATATTTTTGTTTCTCTATTTTATATGCATTCCCCCCTCTGTTCTTCCCATCTACTGGTCTAAGATATAAAGTGCTCCTTGAAAAAAAGTTCCTTCCCACTAAATATAGAAAACTGAATCATGGGCCGAAATTTTTCCAGCTTCATGATCTAAATAAAGTCTTCCTCTTTGAAAATACAAATTATGTATAATTTTTAAAGAAAACATGAAAATATATCATAATATGTAGCCATTTTCAGCAGTAAAATCACACAGTTGAGAAACTCAGGATTATAAGGAAAAGGGTTTCAACTCAAGAATGGACATTCTGCTTTTAGGGGGTTGAGAAAGATCCTGAAACTAAATTAAAGCTCAGTGAGAAATAATGATAAAACAGATGAGGAGACTGAAAAATAGTCCCACAAATGCCTTGCCATCCTTAAGCACCTCTAGTGGATCAGTGTTAGGGATTGGACTGTTAAGCACAAAGTTGGTGGTTCAAACCCACCAGTCATTCTGTGAGAGAAAGATGAGTCTGTCTGCTCCCCTAAAGAAGTTCAGTCTCGGAAACCCTGGGTCACTATGAATCTGAATCAACTTGATAGCACTTGGTTTCAACATACAATGCAATGAGATTGTTGTCGCTGTGGTTGCTATTGTTGTTCCGTGCTGTCCAGTCAGTTCTGTCTCTTAGCCACCCGTGCAAAACAGAACAAAACACTTCCTGGCCCTGAAACGTCCTGAGAATTAGTGTTATGTTTGAGCTCATTGTTTCAGCCACTCAGTCAATCCACTTCCTCAATGGTTGTTTACTTTTCAGCTATGCTCCATTTTACCAAGCGCAGTGTCCTTTTTGAGGAACTGATCTCTCCTGATAATATGCCCAAAGTATATGAGACGGAGTTTCTCCATCCCCCTCCCCCTTCTAAGAAACATGCTGATTGTACTTCCTACAAGACGGATTTGTTTGTTCTTCTGGAAGTCCACAGTACCTTCAATAGTCTTCACCCACACCATAATTCCAATACATCAATCTTCTCTGCTCTTTCTCATTCCTTATCCAACATTCACATGAATACGAGGCAGTTGAGAATACCCTGGATTGGACTCAGGAACTCCTTAGTCCTCAAAGGGACATGCTTGCTATTCAGCACTTTAAAGAGGTCAGTGCAGCAAAATTTCTCAATGCAATACATCATTTGATTCCTTGACTCCTTCTTCCATGAAAACTAATTGTGTGTTCTAGCAAAATGAAATCCTGGACAACTTCAACATTCTGCGCATTGATCGCTATGTGGCCTCTTGGTCCATTTGTGTGGCTTTGGTTTTCTTTATATTGGACTACAATTCATACTGTATTCTGAAATCTTTGATCTTCATCAGCAAGTGCTTCAAGTCCTCCCTGCTTTCAGCAAGCAAGGTGTGCCATCTTCATATTGAAAATGGTTAATAAACCTTCCTCTAGTCCTGATACTTCATTTTCTAGGTTCTCAGACTATTTGCTCAACATGCAAATTGGACAAGTATGGTGAAAGGAGACAACCCTAATGCATATGTTTTCTGATTTTAAACTATGCCGTGTTTTAACTGATTATTATGATATTATAATAATCATCATATTATTGTTTTAGTATTGGTCAACAGGAAATAATCCAGGAAAGGAAATATACCTATGTACACAGAGAGGAGTTACAAACTCTCTCTTTCGGACGTCATCTGATCACGGTTCTTCCTTAAGTGGTTTTTGGGTTATGGTCTTCATTTCTAATAAAAATCAGAACTCCAGAGATAATTTGTGTAAAGAAATAATAATTTTCAGGAGTTATCACTTTGTTTGACTTTGTTGTGTGCTTTAATTTCAATTCTAATACACAGTGACAGAGGACAACTATCTTTTCGGGAAAGAGCTCTAATGGCATACTGAATTACATGTTGGCCTGAGAACTGAAAGGTTACTGCATGGGATTAACCTACCAGTCACCTCATGGGATATAGATGAGATTTTTCTGTTCCCATAAATATTTACAGCATTGGGAACAAAAGGGATCTTTCTACTCTGACCTATAGGATTACTATAAGTTGGAACCAATTCAGTGGGAATGAGTTTGTTTGGTTTTAGAAACTGTTAGAAGAAGATATTTCCAGGTCTTTCCACCAGAAGAGCTTCTGGTGAGTTTGCCCCTGATTTTTTGGTTAACAGTCAAGTGCTCAACCATTTAAATCAGCAGGATAGTTTATGCCAACATGAAAGGTAGCTAAGAGACCACATCAACAAGAGAGGCCACATCAACAATAGGGGCAAAAGGCTAAGGCCAGAAGTGGCTCCCTGATTAGGATTTGTGAAAAGAGGCACACATGATGAAGTACGCATGTTACTAGCTAGTAGCCATAATAAAATTAATAATAATACATAATAACTACTCCAACTTTTGAATGTCTCTTCTATTTCAGGCCCCAAACAATGGTACGTTACATACACTATCTCTAAGATATTGTACCAAGAAGAAATTACCAACACTCAACTATTTCAGGAGGTAGCATAAGACTAAGAACAAGTGTCACTGAAGGAAAAAGTCCAAGAAGTATTGATGGCATTAGAGAAAACCAGGGCTCCATAGCTCCACTGTGTTACTGTGATGCTGGAAGCTAGGTCACTTGTATTTAACATACCAGCAGTCACCCAAAGTGAACACGTTTCAGCAGAACTTCCAGACAAAGAACAGACTACAAGGAGGGCAGAGTCTGTCCTTCTCAGAGGAATCAGCCAAGAAAATCTTACAGATAGCATCAAACATTGTCAGATACTGAAGACTTCATGAAAGCAGCAGAACATGGTCAGAGACAGGGCCAAGTGATGAGCCCCTCAGGTTGGAAGGCACTCAAAATATGACTAAGGAAGAGCTGCTTCCTCAAAGTAGACTCGACCATGATGGCACAGGGTAGGATTCAAATGAGAAGAAACAGCTGGAAACATCTATTAATAATTAGGACTTGGAATGTACATAGTACGAATCTAGGAAAATTGAAAGTTTTCAAAATTAAATAGAATAAATAAAAATCATTATCCTAGGTTTTAGCGAGCTGAAATGGACATCAGAAAACCGTATGATTTATTATGTTGGGAATGACAGAGTTAAGAGGAATGGCATGGCATTCATTATCAAAAAGGGCAATTCAAGATCTATCTTGAAGCACAATACATATAACAGTATCCTATCTATCTACACATGAGGAAGTCCAGTCAATACAACTATTATTCAAATATATGTACCAACCATAAAAGCCAGTGGTACAGAAATTGAAGAATTCTACTAGCATTTTCAGTCTAAAAATGATCAAACTTACCATCAAGAGTGGTTGGCAATTTGAAACCACTACCTCACCACTGGAGAAAAACAGGGCTTTCTACTCCCATAAGCAGTCTTAGAAACCCCCAAAGTATCTCTGTGAGTTGGCATCTACTCAAAGGCAGTGAGTTTGGTTTGGTTTTAGACAATCAAGCTGCATTGATAATATTGGTGATTGAAATGCAAAAGTGGGAAACAAAGAGGAAAGAACAGTAGTAGGAAAATATGGCCTTGGTGACAGAAACAAAGTTGGAGATTACATGATAGAATTTTGCAACAAATGATTATGCATTGTAAATATCTTTTTCAACAACATGGAGAAACTCAATATCAGAAGCTAAAAGAAAGCCAAAGACTGACTATGGAACAGACCATCAATTGCATATATGCAAGTTCAGCATAAGCTGAAGAAAATGAAAACAAGTCCATGAAAGCCAAACTATGATCTTGAGTATATCCCACCTGAATTTGGAGAACAGATTTGACGCATTGAACACTAATGACAGAAGACATGATGAGCCACGGACAGATATCAAGAACATTATCCATGAAGAAAGCAAAAGGTAATTAAAAGACATTATCAAAGAAGACATCAGAAATACTCTGAAACATGCTCAAGGGAAGAAGCAACGGAGTCATGAGCTGAACAGAAAATTTCTAAAGGAAGCTTGAGAAGACAAAATTAAATATTACAATGAAATGTGGAAAGCAGGTAATCAAGCGTCCATCAAGCTCAGAAGCAACAAAGCCCACATGGAAGAAGCACACCAGCCTATGCAACCACGAGGTGTCGAAGGGATC
>NW_022107431.1:90223714-90227328 GCF_000313985.2 Echinops telfairi | reverse complement strand
TAGTGAATGTACAAATGTGCTTTATACAATTGCTGTATGTATAGATTGTGATAAGAGTTGTATGAGCCCCTAATAAAATGATTTTTTAAAGCTGTAAGAGCCCCCAATAAAATGATCTTTGGAAAAAAAAGAATACATGAATTTAGTGTACCAAAAAGAACATTCCACCATTTCAGGAGGTAGCATATGAGCAAGAGCCAATGATACTGAAGGAAGAATTTCAAGCTGCACTGAAAGCATTAGTCAAAAACAAGGCTCCAAGAATTGATGGAACACCAATTGCAATGTTTCAACAAGCTGATGAAGCACTGGAAGCACTCACTTGTCTATGTTAAGAAATTTGGAAGATAGCTGGTTTTCCATATGGAAGTGATCCATATTTGTACCCATTCCAAAGAAAGGTTACCCAAGAGTGCTCAAATTATAGGACGATGGCATTGATATCACATGCAAGTAAATTTTTGCTGAAGATTATCCAACAATGATTGCAGTAGTACATTAACTGAGAGTTACCAGAAGTTCAGGCTGGATTCAGAAGATGATGTGGTATAAGGTATATAATTGCTGATGTCAGATGGATCTTGGCTGAAAGAAGAGAATACCAGAAAGCTATTTACTTGTGTTTTATTGGCTATGTGAAATAATTTGTCTATGTGGAACCTAACAAATTATGTATAACCTTGAGAATAATGGGAATTCCAGAAAACTTCAGTGTGCTTATGTGTAACTGCTGCATGAATCAAGCGTGTATGAAAAGAACAAAGAAATACTACCTGGTTTAAAATAAGGAAAGGTGTGAGTAAGGGTTGTATCCTCTCACCATACTTATGTAATTTGTATGTTGAGCAAATAATCAAAGAAGCTGGATTGGATGAAAAAGAATTTGGCACCAGGATTTGAGGAAGGTTTATTAACAACCTGCAATATGCAGATAACACAGCTTCACTTGTTGAAAGTGAGGCGGACTTAGGCACTTGCTGATTAAGGTCAAGGATTGCAGCCTTCAACATGGATTACAACTCATTGTAAAGGAAACTCAAATCCTCACAACTGGACCAATAAGTAGCAACCAATAAGTAGAAAAATTGATGTAGTCAAAGATTTTGTCTTGCTTGGATCCACAATCAATGGTCATGGAAGCAGCAGTCAATAGATCAAAAGATGCATTGCCCTCTTTCGGGTGCTGGAGAGCCAGGATGTTACTTTGAAGTCTAAGATGTGCCTGACCCAAGCCGTGGTATTTTCAATCACCTCACATGCATATAAAAATTGAATATTGTGTATGAAAGATTAAAGAAGAATCAATGTCTTTGAATTACGGTGCTGGTAAAAAATATTGAATGTACCACAAACTGCGAAAAGAACAAACAAATATGTCTTGGAAAAAGTACAGTTGGAATGCTCCTTAGAGACAAGGAAGTGAGACTGTCTCACATGCTTTGGCCAGCTTGTCCGGGAAGACGGTCCCTGAAAAAGGGCTTCGTGCTCGGAAAAGCGGAGGGGCAGTGAAAGGGAGGAAGGCCCTGGACAGGCTGGATTGACACCGTGGCTGCAACCATGGGCCCAAGTATTGGAATGCTTGTGAGGAGGCGCAGGACTGGAAAATGTTTCCTTCTAATAACAAAGACTCGTTGTAAGTCAGAACGGACTCGACGACGCTTTACAACAGTAACAAGGAAAATGGAGAGGATACAAACTGAAATGACTCGACGAGTTGAGGAAGTCCAGCAATCATTCACTCATCTCTGCCAAGAAAATTTGAAGACAGCTACTTTGACCAACCAATTAGAAGAGATCAATATCTGTGTCCACTCCAAAGAAAGGAGAGTCAACAGACTGCATAAATTATTACCCAAAATCACTAATCTCACAAAGCAAGTAAAATATTTATGAAGATAAGTTAAAAATGGCTGCAGCACTGCATCAACAGAGAGCTGCCAGAAATCCAAGTTCGATTCCGGAAAGGACATGGCATGAGAGTTGTCATTGCTGGTTTTAGATAGATATTGGCTCAAAGCAGAGATTACCAAAAAGCAGAGATTACTTCTGCTTTATTGACTATGTAAAGGCATCTATATGGATCATCATAAACTCGAGAGCATTGAGAAAAATGGTAATTCCAGAATACTCCATTGTGCTCATGCAAAACCTGTACATGGACCAGTGAGCATCACTCAATGAGAACAAGGGAATGCTGCATGATTTAAAATGAGGAAATATGTGGCCAGGTTGTATCTTTTTGCCATACTTGTTCAATCTGTGTACTGAACACATAATTCAAGAAGGTATACTTTATGTGGAAGAATGGTGCATCAATATTGGAGGAAGACTTATTAACCACATATGACACACTGTTATTTGCTGAAGACAAAAAAGACTTGAAGCACTTGCTGATGAAAATAAAGGACTGCAGCCTTCAGATGAATGACAATGCAATATAAAGGCCAAATTCCTCACAAGTGGACCAATCTGCAGCATTGTGATCAGTGGAGGAAAGATTGTACTTGTCAATGAGTTCATTTTGTTAGGATACACAATCAATATTCACGGAAGCAGCAGTCAAGAAATCAAATCTGCTACAAAATACCCCTTTAAAGCATCAGAAGAGCAAGAATGTCACTTTAGAAAAGACTAAGATGTGTCTAACCTAAGCAATGGTATATTCAATCACCTTATTTGCATGTGAAAGTTGTATAATGAATAAGAAAGACCAGGGAAGATTAATGCATTTGAATTATAGTGCCAGTGGAGTTTATTTACAGTTCCGTGGACTTGCAGGAGAGCAAACAAATTCATCTTGCAAGAAGACTTGCAGGAGAGCAAACAAATCCATCTTGCAAGACACTCTGAGTCATGTACTTGGAACATTTTATCAAGAGAAAATGGTCCCTGGAAAAAGTTAGCCAAAAAAAGGACTACCGTCAAGGAAATGGACTGACACAGTGGCTGCAAGAATGGGCAAACATAAAGATTGTGAGAATGGTACAGAATTTATCAGTTCTGTCCTGTAGTTTGTGGGAGCTAAGGGACTATACCCACCAACAACATCTCCAAACCAACATCCTGAAAAGTTGATGTTAAGAAATGTGTTCAATTTATAGATGTCCAATTCAGGCATGTACATATGTAAATATATTTATATATAATGATAGGGAACTAGATCTATGTACATATATGTATATGTTAAGTATTAAGATAGCAAATGGACCTTGGGCCTCTACTCAAGTACTCCCTCAATGCAAGAAGAATTTGTTCTAATAACTCGACATTCTATGATGCTCACCTTCCCAACACAATCACTGAAGACAAAGCGGGTGCCTAAGCAAAGGTGGTAAAGAAAATTGATGGTGCCCGTCTATCAAAAGAGATAGTGTCTAGGGTCTTAAAGGCTTGAAAATAAACAAGTGACAATCTAGCTGAGAAGCAACAAAGCCCACATGGAAGAAGCACACCAGCCTGTATGATCATGAGGTGTCAATGGGATCAGGTATCAGACATCAAAGACCCAGAACAAAAATCATATCAGTGGAGATGAGGGGTGTTGTGTGGAGTGGAGACCCAAAGCACATCTGTAGAGAGTTGGACATCCCCTCACAGAAGGGTCACAAGGAAGA
>NW_022107431.1:90216448-90223614 GCF_000313985.2 Echinops telfairi | reverse complement strand
AATGAGCTGATACCAAGGGCTCAAGTAATATTTTGAAAATGATGATGGAAACATATGTACAAATATGCTTGATTCAATGGATGTATGGATGGATTGTTATTAGAGCTGTATAAGCCCCCAATAAAATGATAAAGAAGAAGAAAAAAATAAACATGTCCAAAGCCAAAGAAGTAACCACTTTTCAACTATAGTCTGCTTAATGAACCAAGCTGTACTTTTGTATTTAACCTAAAATTTTAGTATATAACATATAAGGGGTCAATTGTAAAACTGAACTGGAATAGTTAGTCTATGATTAAGAGCAAGTGAATGTATGAACATTTAAAAGCTGATCTTAAACTATGAGTTTTGCATTTTTGCATAACAATCCTTTTATTTCTTCCTATGTTTGTCTATTTTCTGTTATAGTTTATATATTGCTTAAGTGTATCCCTGGTATTTTTATCATTCTAGATTAATTTTTAATTGACTGATTAGGAATTGGGAGAGTATGGCCTTAGAAACCCTATTTAACAATTCTATTCTGTCTTATAGGTTCACAATGAGTCATCATCAACTTGACAACAGTGAATTTGGCCTGGTTTATACTTCTTATCTTTTTCCTGTTTTTCTATTCCTGAACAATGGAGTGGGGGAAGGGAGCACACCTGTTATTTCTTCATTAGTAAGCTGAGTGCATCAGATAAGTTTCTGGATCAAGTGACCAAACATCCAGCTCAAACTTTAAACAAGGAAGGATCATTTATTGGCTGATCTTAAGAGCAATTTACATAATGAGATTCTGAACTCAGGTTCACCAGGTCTCCATTTTTCACTTTTCATCCTTCAACACTGCTTCCTTGGTATTGGCTCCAGTTTCAGACTCTCGGTGGATGCACAATATCTATCCGGCAATGTCTCCTTTTTTTTTTCATGATTCCAAGTCCCAAGGGCATCTGTGGCCCTCTAAGAATCCCAGGAAAAATCTCAATTTGTTTCTTTGCGTCCCCTGCTCACCCTTGAAGCAGTCCTCATAGCTGAGCTGTAAAGAATTGTTTGGCTTAAGCCTCAGACCTATGACTATTCCTGGGGTCAGTACTACCTATGCCTCGTGGACTAGGTAGGGGAAACTCGACTCCCATGGAGAAATTGAAACAATACATAGGCACAAGAAGAGAGTTCACAGGTACCAGCAATCAAGATCTGCATATTAAAACTAACAAAGGCCCAATGCAGAGGGGTTCTTTTTGGCATCTCTCAGAAGTCATAACATCTAGGCAGAACAGCAACACATCTCTAAGAATATTAGAGTGAACACCAGTGAATGGCCTAGCTGAGAAAGGGCCCAGAGCAGACTCTTCCTAATGGAGAAGAATTTCTCCATTAGTGAACATGAATTACATGACTCAGAAATGTGTTTCAATTCCAGAGAGAGGCTATAACCCCAAATGAAGAGCTCTGCTGTTTTAGGCCAGTGGGAGCCAATGGGACGGTGTGAGTTACTACTGAAATTGTGGCCTTAGCAGGGCAATAGTCACACGAACACTTATGCCATCCTCTCTCTAGATAGATAGATAGATAGATAGATAGATAGATAGATAGATAGATAGATAGATAGATAGATATAGATAATATAAATATATATATATATATATATTATTGGGATAATCTCCTGGAGGGATAATATGCATCTGGAAATGTAGGAGTCAAGATTCACACAAAGCTTAAAAGCAGACAGTCATATTTCTCCTCAACAAAAATCTGCTATGGTCATAACATAACAGAAATGGATAGAAGATGTTTCTTATTAATAGGGGAATAGTGTGAGATAGCAGGACATGGAGCTGGCCGCCAATTACACCCACTTTTAAAGGTTTTATTAAATGCTTTGCAGTTCCCTTGATAGTAAGAGGGAGATTTTAATTCTGAGAAAATAGACAGCCTAGTAACTCCCACGAGAACTGTTTGTCATTTACTAAAGAAAGCAGAACAGCATGCCTGGGTACAAAAGCCCCTAAATGGGACAGGAGAGGTTTCTAAGAGGTTAAAATTTAAAGCTCCATATTCTGTGGAGTTGATGCTGACTCATGGCAACCACATGTGTGTTGGAGTAGAACTGTGTGCTTCCTAGGCTTTTCAATGGTGATCTTTCACAAGTATATCACCAGGCTTTTCTTCCAAGGAGACTGCGTGGACTTGAACATCAAAGCACAGATTAGCAGCAGAACATGTTAATTGTTTGCACTACCTAAAGACTCCAAAATTAAAAACAAAGGACAAGGAAATTTGCATAGTACACATTATGGTTGTAGGAGAGGTAACTGAAACCTAAAAACCAGATATCGTATATACTCGAGTATAAGCCAACCTGAATATCAGCCGAGGCACCTAATTTTACCACAAAAATGGCATTAAAAATGTGCTGAAAAATCGGCTTATACATGAGTGTATACGGTACATAGCTGTGGAGGGATTCCAACCCATAGCCACCCTATAGAACAGTGGCACTGCCTCTATAGGATTTCCAAAGATGTAAATTCTTCTTTTTTCAACTTTTTATTTTGAATTGAGTACAGGAGGTTTACAGAGCAGATCAGTTGTCCATTTAACAATCATATGCATTTTATTTCATGGCATTGATTGCAATTCCCACAATAAAATATCACCTATCCCTCTCCTTCCCTGTTTCCTGTTTCCATTCCTCCTTCTTGCCTAACCTTTCTGAACTTTGTATTTCTTCTGTCCTTGGGTAAATGCTACCTTTTGATCCCAAAAGGTTGACTGTTCTAAAGTATGCACCCCTCCATGGTTAATCATGCTAAGGGATGCATACCACCCTAGTGTTATTACTTCCCTTATTGACCTATTATTTAGCTGGAAATACAAATATGGGAGTAACTTCATTTCTAGATTGAAGGATATTTAAGGTCCATCATCACAGGGGTTATACCAGTCTCTATCCAGTCAGTAACAGCTTTTCATCTTTATGGAAGTAGACCTCCACCTCATTCTGCCATAATGCACCACCTGGATCCAAACCCCTGACCTATTAGGTTAGCAGTAAATGCTTAACCAGTGCACCCACCACCATTGAGGAAGATGCACTACATCCTTTCTAATTGGGAGAGTTGAGTTGGGTGTCTATTTGTTATTGAAGTTTCTTAAAAGAATTCTGTCAGATTCTGGAGACATTTTCACAATATGTGTTTTCCTAGTAATTCTTGTATATTTGCTATTAAACACTAGATTATGAGATTTTTGAATTCTGCAACTGAATGAAGGGAATAATGAAGTTAGGAAAAGGAGTAGAAATAATACTAAGAAAGGGAACCGATAAACATTCGGATACTTGTTTTATAACCACAGAAATGTTGGTACTTTGGAGTTTATGATATCGCCCTTGGGAGAATCCAGTAAAAACTTTTGCAAATAAATCTGTATTCTAGACTCGCACTAACGGAAACACAAAATCTCAAAACTGCCCTGGGACATGAATCAAACCATATCAGCAGGTCCTCATGGGTCTTGTATTGGAGACAAGAGGAAACCAGTTGGTCCATTTAACTAACCACAAAATTATTACTAATCACAAAAGGAGTACTCTTCCTCCACTCACAGATACTGTCTCTACCTTCTATTAGGGTTAATTTTGGAAGAAAGAGTTCAAAGACTTCCAATGACAATCGCAAAAGAGCAGGATCAAATTCAAAGCCGTGAATGCATCTTCCCTTCCGTGAAGGGCACAACTAATTCATTTGAATTATTCAATTCTGACAGGGCTACTATTTTCTGTGGGTGGGAGAGTTAGCCTGACTTTAAAATCATTATGTCTTTAAAGAAATACAATGTTATTCCACAAAAGGAGAGTTTGTTAAAAAGGAAGAAATCTTGCCCAAGTATGGCCCAAGTTATCATTGGCTCCCTTGAGATGGGAGGATGGCAGTGAGAGAGAAGCAAGGAGCATCAGCTGCCTTCAAACTCAGAGGCTGTGCTATTTTAGCCAAGTGTGACCAGGGGCTGCTCTGAGAGAACCAGCCGCAAGCCTCCAAATCCAGCTTGTCACATCCATCCAGGGACAGGCCTGATATGGACTCCCAAACCCACCAGCTGCTTTTTCAGGAGAAAGATGATGGTATCTGCTCTCATGAAGATGTGAAATGTCAGAAACCCATGGTGGTCAGAATCAACTCGATGGCTTTTGGTTTGTTTGGTTTGGTTTACCAAAAATTAAAGCTCATAGAAGTCCCTGGGTGGCGCAAATGGTTAATACATTCAGGTGCCAACCAAAAGATTAGAAGTATGAGGAAATCTTCAAAGAAAGGCCTGGTGAGGTACTTCTGAAAACTCAGAGATTGAAAATTCTGTGGAGTACAGCTCTACTCTGACACATATTGAAATGTGTCACAAGTCCAATTCAAATGAACAGAGTCCAAATGGGCTGCTTTCTTCCCAAAGCCACCAATACAATCCTTTGAAAATATCTGTTCATTAGTTTGAAAGAATGCAGCATATATAGGGTGGCAATGTTACTTAGGTTTATCACAAGGCAGGTCAGGTAGGATTTCTGAAGAATGCACAGGCCAGGAAGTTCAGAGAGCATTATATCAGAAAGCGCCCTGTCTAGAGGTGGGACTGCAGGTGCTTCCATTCTGTACCACCTGATCCATATCTGAGGCTTTACTTACTAATGTACTAAACATACAATTTGGGGGGTTCTTGTCACTGGTGGGAAAAATAGTTTGGTGATAAGTATAACCCCAAATCAAAACCCACTATCATCAAAGCTATTCTTGTTGCTGCCAGGAGCCACTGACTTGATTCTCACTCCTAGTGGCCCTATGAACAACCGAAGAAAACGGCCCAGTCCGGTGACATCCTCACAATGGCCTGTGCTTTAGCTCATTGTTGCAGCCATTGGGTCCATCTGTCTCCTTGAGAATCTGCCTGGTTTTCTCTGCCCCTCTACTTTACAAAGCATGACATCTGTCTCCAGGGGCTTCTCTCTCCTGAAACCATATCCAAAGCATGTGATACAAAGTTTCACCATTTTTGAAACTCAGGAAGAGTCTGGCCATATTTCATTCAAGACAGATCGATATGTCCTTTTATCAGTCAATGGTACTTTCAATATTCTTCCCCAGCACAATTCAAATATATTGGTTCTTCTTCAGTCTTCTTTATTCATTATCCAATTTTACATGCATATGAGGCAATGGAAAAAACCATGGCTTGAGTCAAGTGCACCTTAGTTCTCCAAGTAACATCTTTGCTTTTCAGTCCTTTAAAGAGGACTTATGCAGTAGACAAGTGGGATGTACTGAAAATAAAACACCAGTGCCCATAGAAAGAATTCACCAAAAGAGTAATAAGGGAGCCCACAGACTGGGAACACATTTTTAGCAATGACACAGCAGACAAAGGCCTTATTACTAAAATCTACAATACTCTGTAGCTTCCAAAAAGAAAATAACTGTCCACAGAGGTGGGCAAAGGACCTGAACAGAAGTTTTACAACTGCAGAAAGTTGAATGGCCAATAAACATATGAGAACATGTTCCCGACCCTTAGCCATAAGAGAAATGTAAACTAAAACAACAATGAGATACCACCTAATCCCCTCAAAGATGGCCCAATTCAAAAAATCAGAAAGCAACAAGTGTTGGAGGGACTGTGGTGAGATAGGAAATCTCATCCACTACTAGTGGACCTGTAGGTATGTATAGCCACTATGGAAATCGATTTGGAAAAAGATCGAAATTGAGCTACCATACAACCCAGCAATCCCCCTACTGGGCATACACTCAGAAGAGGCAAGAAACAAACCAAGGCCAGACATCTGAGCTCCAATGTTCATTGTGGCACAGTTCACAATTGCAAGGAATTGGAAACAACCCAAATTTCCATCAACAGAGGAATGGATTAAAAAACTATGATACATATATACAATGGAGTACTAAGCATTGCTAAAAAGTAGTGATGAATGCATGAAGCACATCACCACATGGGAGGAAATCATGCTAAGCGAAGTAAGCCAAGCACAAAAGGATAAGTACAACGTGAATCCACTGAGGAAAGCTTAAAAAAAGGCAAAAATGGCAGAGGGAAAAACCTACCATATACAAACATTCCTGGGGTGAGGTCCAGGTACTATGGCAGGGACCAGACCAAATTCAGGGATACATATGGTAGCCAAGTAAAAAGGAGGGGTGAAAAAGGGAAAAGGACATGGGTAGTGGGGGAATGGAGCACTAACCCACCCAAGGGGAGGGTAATATTTATATCTCCACAGGGAAAGAGGGACCAGACTTCAACCCTGTGCTCCAAGATGTGAATGCAACATGTTAGCATGGAGTAGGGAACCAATGGAGAGGTCTGAGGGGCTAGCCCCAATCCCATCTATTACGTGGACACCTGCCCCTCCCTCCAGAAGAATTCACTTCAGAGGACAATACTGAAGCTGCAGCTCAGGGATAGGGACATGTCTGATCAGAGCACTTACAAATAAAAGGGAAGGAAGAGAAAGTGGAGCACACCCTGGCCCACCAAGCCTTGAGGATGATATTCCCACTCAGAGCAGGCAATCCACAGAGAAGACCATATGGCTGACCCCCCTATGAGACATGACATCCCTCACTGACCCATAGCCCTACAGGGGACAACACTGGAGACACAGTGCAGGAATTGTGCCTGATCTGATCCCACCACACTGAGGCAAAACACTAAGGGTATGCAACAAAACAGGAAGGGGAGCAAAGCAGGGAAGTCCGAGGGAGTACCAAAAATAGACTTTGTGGCCAGTACATAGCACCCCATAAGACACGACCAGAAAACACTCCTAAAGGTAAATTAACAGACCTAGAACTATTTACACTGTTTTCTATTTTTTTGTAATTGTTTTGTTGTTGTTGTTGTTTTGTTTTGTTTTGCTAGGTCTTGTTTTTGTGCATATTATTATCTCTGCAGGTCTATCTAGATAAGATAGGCGGGATAACGAATCTGGAGGAGAAAACAATGGGACCAATGTTTCCGGGGGAGCATAGGAGAGGGGGAAGTGGGGGAAAGGAAGTGGGTGTTAACAAACCCAGGAACAAAAGTACAACAAGTGATCCAAAATCGGTGGAGAGGCAGGTGTAAGAGGCCTAGTAGGGCTTGATCAAGGGCAATGTAACCAAGAGGAATTACTGAAA
>NW_022107431.1:90204331-90216348 GCF_000313985.2 Echinops telfairi | reverse complement strand
GACCAGTAGTAAGAGTGGCAATACCAGAAGGGTGGAGGGATGGTGGGGTAGAAAGGGGGAACTGATCACAAGGATCTACAGTACCCCATCCCTAAAGGACAGACAACAGAAAAGTGGGTGAAGAGAGACATCAGACAGTATAAGACATAACAAAAGAATAATAATTTATAAATGATCAAGGATTAGTGAGGGAGGGGTGGCAGGAAAAATGAGGAGTTGATACCAAGGGCTCAAGTAGAAAGAAAACATTTTGAGGATGATGATGGCAACAAATGTACAAATGTGCTTGACAGAATGGATGAATGTGTGGATTGTGATAAGAGTTGTATGAGCCCCCAATAAAATGATTTAAGAAAAAAAATGAGGAGCTTATACCAAGGACTCAGATAGTAAATGTTTAAAAAATAAGGATGGCTATATATGTACAAATATGCTTGATACAATTTATGTATGGGTTGTTATAAGAGCTGTAAGAGCCCCCAATAAAATGATCTTTTAATTTTAAAAAATTTTTTAAAGAAGAGTAAGTGCTCCCAGGGCTTTATCAGCTTGTTGAAACATTTCAATGGACATTCCATCAATTCCTGGAAACTTGGTTTTGACTATTGCTTTCAGTGCAGCTTGAACTTCCTTCAGTACCATTGGTTTTTGCTCACGTTCTACCTCCTGAAATGGTGGAATGTCCACTACTTATTTTCAGTACAGTGACTCTGGCAATTTTTCCATCTTCTTTTGGGGTTTCCTTCATCATTCAACATTTTTGCCCATAGAATCCTTCTGTAAACACAGAAGATATGGGCGCCATTGCAAACAGGGTGAAGAAATTAGATGGTGACCAGCTATAGTGTCTGGGGTCTTAAAGACTTGGATCCAAGCAAGCAGCCATCTAAATGAGATGTCAACTAAGGCCACATGAAAGGCACACATCATCAGGGACTGAAGGATTGTAAATCATATTATCTAAAGCCAAATAAGGGAATAATATCAGAGCCCAAATTGTGAGGCTATGGATGACCCTGGAAACCCAAGATGCATTTGTGAGATCTACATTACATAGGTAATAAGCCTCCACGGATTTCCCTCTATTCATAACAGCGGGATGGGAAGAACCTGGTTACTAAACAGAGTGGATTGGAGAGATGACTACAGAAGATCGAAAGGATAAGCCTAACTTGGATGGTTAAGACCTTGTCAGCTGATTCCCCCCTCTGGTGCAGGTCGTGCCTAATCTGGTTTCCAACATTTTCTGTGTTTGGGGTTCTTTTCTTATATTGGGTTATATCTCAGGTATATTTTGTCATTGGTGGTAACCTTCTTGAATTTTGTTATATCTTTTGCTGTTTTTCAGTATATGAAACCCAGGATTGATGAACCTACAGAGACAGTAAGTAGAATAAGGGGTTTTGGGGGGGAAGGCGGTGTTAAAGTGAGGGAGGGAGGGGTGAAGGGCCGCTGATGTCGAGGAATCCAAGAAGGAAGAGAATGTTTTAAAACTGAGTGTGGCAGCAATTGCACAATACTGCTTGGTGTAATTGAGTTATGAGAATGATATGTTATCCATATTAGCTCCCAACAAAATGATTTGGGTGGGGGGAATAATCTATATTAAAACTCAAGTCTTGAATTTTTTTCTCTTCTTTCAGTTTCAGATATGCCGAGCAACATATTCTTCCTTTTGGGTTTTCTAATTCTAGATTATTGCACGTTTCATTGTAATATTTTAGTTTGTCTTCTCAAGCTGACCTTTGAACTTTTCTATTCAGTGCTTTGACTTCAACATTTCATCCATTTGCTTTACCTACTCTACTATTAAGAACAAGTTTCAGAGGTTCTTCTGACAGCCACTTTGCTAATTTCTTTCTTTCCTGTTTTTTTAGTGACCTTTTGCTTTTTTCACGAATCCTGTTCTTGATGTCCTCCCACAGCTCATCGGGTCTTCTGTCATTAGTGTTGAATACATCAAATCTGTTTTTGAGATGTTCTCAAATTTTAAGTAGACAAACAAACATAGATCCAGCAATCATTTTTAGGCTCATGCATTATCCCAACTCCAATTCAAGAGCAATTAAATTCTTCTTAATTGTTAAGATTGTTACACCTTGTAACAAATGTAAAATTCTTACATCATGGTCCTGCTCAATGCTCGCCTCCAGGAAGGGAACACGGAGTAGATTGATGTACAGCAAAATGAGGTGAAGAAATTACATGGTCCCTGGCTATCACATAAAATAGCATTTGGGGTCTTAAAGGCTTGTCAGACAAGCAGCCATCTAAGTGAGATGTCAACTAATTCCACAAGGAAGAAGCACACCATCATCAGTCACTGAAGGAGTGTAACGCATATAATCAGAAGGTGAAGGGAGGGATTAGTATCAGAGCCAAAATCCGAGAATCTGGTTTGCAGAAGACTATGGGTGATGGTGGGAGCCCGAGATTCATCGGTGGAACTCTACAGGACATAAACCTCTGGTGAACTTCCCCTCTCCACAATTGAGGGATAGGGGGAAAGGGTACTAAACGGAGTGCATTAGTGGGTTGAGTATAGAAGGTCAAAGGCAGAAGCCTGACTTGAACAGTTAAAACATGTAGCAGATTCCCCCAAGGATGCATGGGACCTGATGTAGTTTCCAAAATTTTATGTATTTTGTAGCTGTATTGTTTCATTTGGTTTTTTATTGTACCTATTAGGGGGTATCTCAGAAGTGTTATGTAATTAGGGGTCACCCTCTTGAAATTGTGGTATATGTTGTTGTTTTTCTCATTTTTTGGTGTATGAAAACCAGGACTGATGAACCTAAGGAGTCAGCAAGTAGACTAAGGCTTTGGGGGTAGGAGGGCACAGAGGTGGTAGTAGGGTGAAGGGGCGATGCCATCTACGGGCCCATATAGAAAATGAATGTTTGGATATTGATTGTGCTGGCAAATGCACAGTTCTGCTGGACGTAACTGAACTATGGAATGATTTGATATATGTATTCATCCCAATTAATAAAAAAAATTGATGTGGGATATACTCCAGGTCATATTTTGGCTCTCGTGGGCTTGTTTGAATTTTTTTGGCTTTAACCTAAACTTACGTATGAGCTATAATGGAAGGTCAGTTCCACAGTCAACCCCTGACCTAGTTGTAGCTGCTGTTATTGAGCGTCCCCATGTATCTTCCCACAGATGCCATCAACTTGACTTCTGTGTATTCCATCTGAAGACATATGTGTGTGTAGTTGCCTTTTGTGTTGTTGAATAAAACGATATTTTCTATGAAAAAAACATTGGTTTTACGAAATTCTGTCATGCAATCTCCAGCCTGGTTTCTATCTCCAAGGCCATATTTTCAACTACTGTTGTTTTCAACTTGGCATTTCAATAACCAATAATTATGGATGCATTGTGATTGCATGTTTGATCAATTTCAGACTGAAGACATTGGTTGATGTGTTCAATTTCATCATTACCAGTTTTTGTGATTAGTGCATAAATTTGAATAATAGTTGCATTGATTGGATTTCCTTGAAGGAGGATAGATATTATCCTATCACAGAGAGCATTGTGCTTCAAAATTAATTTTGAAATGTCTCTTTTTGACAATGGATATAATCTCTTACTGTCATTCCAAGCATAGTACATCATCTGATTTTTTTATTCTAAATGGCTAATAGTAGTGCATTTCAGCTCACTGATGCCTAAGATATCACTACTTATGTATTCTATTTAATTTTTGATGATTTCCAAGTTTCCTAGATTCATTCTTCTCACATTCCAAGTTCCGATCATTTATAGATGTTTGTTCAGCAATCTCTCCTTAGCTTCTGTTGTGCCCCATCAGCAAATTAAAATCTTGAAAATTCCACTCCCACTGGCTTTACCCCCCTCATCTCACATAGTCACCACCACTCCAAGAAATCAGCTTCTCCTTGGTCACATTTTGAGTGCCCTCGGATCTAAGGGACCTATCTGCTGGCACTGTCTCCGACAATGTTCTGCTTCCACTCATTAGGCCTTTGGTAAATGACAATGTTTCAAAGCTATGCATAAGGTTTAAAACAGCTACTTCCTCCGAAGCTGGCAGTCAATTCCTTCTTCGTTATCACTTCTTAGTCTAGAAGCTCCGAGGATCCTGTTCACTTTTGGTGACCCTGGTAGCAATGGAAATACAGTAGTATAACTTCAAGCATCATAGCAACACACAAACCACCACATAGTAGCCCTATGTAGGGTTTCTAATACTGTAAATATTTATGGAAGCAAGTAGTCTCAATTTATAGATTTGAACCACCACTTTGTCATTAGCAGCCCATCACCTACCCCACAGCACTACTAGCTCTCCTTGATAAAGAAATGGAATTGTACTGATGAAATTAAAGGTTTTCAAAACATGTAAATTGATAAATCTATCTAGGCATACTCTACCCTCTTGAGTTTTAGAATCTAGCAAGGCCTATATCCTTAGCCTTGGGGACAATACCCAAGATATGGTCCTACCTAGTCCTGTATCCAGTCGTTGGCTTAGGAGAATTCCAGTTACGAGTCCAGCTTCACTTAAAAGTATAGGTAGTGCCAATATCTGTCTTAACAAGATCTGGTCTAAGTGTGTCTTTAAGTTGAATTTGTATGTAAATTTACCAGGAGCAAACTGTTCTCATTTAGCCTTATTGTATTATAAGAAAAGGCTGGAATCTTTTGACGGGCTGAAGACCTGCACAACAAGCTAAGGTGATTTTGATGAGGCATTTGTTTCAAGTAGATGTTGGTTCGATTGTTTCAAATGGAGAGCAAGTTTACAGGTGATTCAAGAGAAAGTAGGCTAATGAACTGAAAGTCAGTCTCTATGACCCAAGACCAGAACTAGATGGTACCTGGCTACAGCTACCAACTGCTCCGAAAGGAATCATATGAGAAGGTCCTAGAAAAAGTGGACGAAAATTGTGGAACAAAACTCAACATAAAAAAGTACCAGTCTCTCTGATTGAATAGAAACAGGTAAACTCCCTGAGACGATGCTCCTTAGTCACCCTTCAAGCCTGGAACTGAACCTATTCATCTAGCTCAACTTTCAACCATAGGCAACAGACAGGTCTGTAGGGTGAACAATTACACCAAGGAAGAACACATTCCTTAGGACAACCAACCTTCTGAGATCCAAAGGGTAGCATTTGGCTAGGGAGAAACTTCTTACAACAGGAGGATAAGGAAGAGAGGGACAAATAGAAAACACAGGAAGAATGTGGAATGAGTGCTGTTACATTGTGGGAATTGCAATCAACAAGATAAAGTAGAATGTGTATGAATTCTTGAATGGAAAACTACTATGGTCTGTAAACCTTGGCCCAAATTTAAAAAGCAAGTAAACTAGGAGTTTTCCAGAAGTTGGACATTACAGATTTAGGGACTGCTTCTAATAAAAATGTCCTTCTCTGCAATCCTATGAACTTGGCCTTGAATAAGCCATTAATGTTATACAGTGGTCAGAACATCAGAATGAACTATGTACCTTGTGACCAAAATGATTTATTGTGTGTGTGTGTGTGTGTGTGTGTGTGTGTCAGAATAGAATTTTAGACTTGTATGTTAGTGAGAAAAGTTAGTAATCTATACCTCCCTGAAACTTTTTAATTGGTCGTAACTAACCACCAAAAAGAACTTAAGAGTTGTGAATGACCAAGTTGGGTTAGGTTAGGTCAGGAGTTGTCAAGCTACAACCAATTGGCCAAATCAAGCCTGTCACCTGAGTTCATACTAGCTACAAAATAAACACGGGTTTTGCATTTTTTAATTTTTAGAGAAAAGTAAAATAAATAATATTTGGTGACATGTGAAAATTCTGAAAAAGTCAAATTTTAGTATATATAAATAAATTTTAGTTAGAACACACCATTTCTTACATATCATCTATAGCTGTCTTTGGTGTTGAACTTCTGTGATACTCCTCACAACCTCGATAAGACTTCTGTTTTGTTCTTTATTTTTTTTCTTTCCACATCAACCCTTCTCTAAACAAATCCATATCCTGTTCCTCTACTATTCTCCCAATAGGCTTGGTTTCTTGGTGTTCTACACGCCCCCACCCCAACTTGCATTATGTTTCTGTCCATATGACTCCTGCAGTACTGGATCTTTCATAAATCAAAACAAATATTTGGCTGAGCATCTCTCTGTGATTGACCTCTTGGACTCTCAAACACATCACTTCTATTAGAATCTTTAATTCAGCTCCCATTCCTGCTACTCTTCCTGATTCCTGTTGATATCAATGATGCCACCGTTATTCAACTTACCCAAATCTGAAACTTCTGAGTCACATTCAATTCTGCCTTAAGCCCCTGAATAAAATTGCTTGTGAGATTTTTGGATTTTAGCTTTGTAGCTCTCAAATCCACTCTCCTTTTCACTTCTAATATAACCACCTTACTTGAAAATCCAAAACATATAACTCTCTACTAATAAGTCATACTATATATTGTTGTCAAAGTAGCTTCTCTAAAATTCAGAGAATTTTAGAGAAAATAACATTTGAAAATACCATTTTCCTGTTTAAAGCTTTTTAATAGCTTCTGTTTAATCATCAAATAAAATAAAAACTGCCTAAGCAGGCAAAGTTCTCCGTATCCCATGGACCCTAATCTATCTCTCCAGCCTTAAATCCCACTCAGTTTCTAAGATCTGCTTACTCTTATCTGTGTATACTCCAATTTGTCTTCATATGTCTTCATTCCAACTTTTTTTCTGGTGACGCATTCCTACAGACTTGTTTAAGTATCATTCAACTTTTAAAAACCATCTCAAATGCTTCCTCCTTCGTCAAGCATTTCTATATTGTTATTCCTAATTCTGCCCAGTCTAATACACGGTCAAAACCAAGCCAAGCCTACTATTATCAAATGGACTCTGGCTCAAAATGACTCAAGGGTTTCCAGGCATAATTTTTTACAGAAATAACCAGCCTCATCTTTCTCTCAAAGGCTAGATGGTGAGTTTGAACCACTGACCTTTCCATTAGCAGTCCCACAACAAACCTTCAAGGGTGTCCAATGTTAGTGGATAAATGGAATTTAAAGATAATGGAATCTTTTCAGGGGGGCTTTGAAATACCTTCCTATATTTCCCTGAGTCTCCAAAGATTTTGTCTTGAGTAGGAATTGATCGTGCTCTAGAGGTTCCTTCTTTCCCCATCATCAATAGTCTCTGAAAGGCTCGAGGACAAACTCAAGTGAGAAATGTTTTTCTCATACTGGCAAAGCAGAAGCTGGATATGTCTGCCTTTTTAAAAATGTATTTAACTCATATTTATTGAGCATAAACTATGTGCCAGATACTAGGCTATGAATACAATAAAACCTATTGTCATCCAGCCAATTCCAACTCAGAATTCAACTGTCCCAAAGGGTTGCCAAGGTTGCAACCTTTATGGAGACAGACAGGCACCTTTCTCCCACGGAGTGACTGATGGGTTCAAACTATCAACTTTCTTATTAACACTAGGATTCCTTATAAATAAAGCAGTAAATTTAAATTATGTACTTGCCATCAAGAAATTTTTATTCTAGTGGCTAAATAATCACATTTTAATAAATATATTTAAGTTAATCAAATATCTCCCACTCTTTTTTTCCTGTTTTCTCTTTTAAATTTATTTTCCTAAATAGTAACTAAAAGTTCCCTACTTACAAAAGTAAGAAGAAAAATGAAGACAAAAATACTTGTCTTTAGCCACCTCTAAGCTCTCAATTGGTGGTTAAGGAGCATATTTATGTCTGACATTATGTTTTGACATTTATGAGCCCCTAAAGGCAACGACGGTATATATCCCTATAAAATGTTCCATAAAATGCTAAGACTTTGTCTGAACAAATGATACTCTCTTCATAATGAAAAAAATAGTAATAATAAGTTTCCCATGCTTGCTGGTGATTTCTCCACCAACAAAGGATACTGGGAATTTGAAAATTATGAAATTGCCCATGTCTAACAATGGCCTAAATAGTGCTGGGGACATGGGGGGGGGGGGGTGAATAAGACTTTATCATGGAAAATATTTTCCAAGATTAATATTCCTCTTCCCTCCTCCTCCTTAGTATGGATCTTTTTCTAAGACTTGCCCCCAATTCATTGTCAGTGTTTACTAGGGTCACATCTCCATAGCCTCCTTTAGTAATTTTACACACTCCCATGGTTTCAACTATCAGCTTCCTAAACCTATTACCTTCAAACCTCACATCCCCTGAGAGCCAGGGTCTCATATCTCACTGATGGCATTTCTACCTGGACGTGCCATGGGTCTATCGCTTCTAAAAGTGGAATGTATTGTTTCTGTCTTCTCTGACATGGGTTCTCCACTTCTGGATTGCTTTTTGTATTTGCACGTTCCTTTGCAAAGGTGTTGCTGCTAGCAAACCATCCACCCAGTCTCAGAAAAAGCATCATCTTCTTTGGCATAGTTAACCGATGCTAGGGAGCAGAGCTGAAGAGACCTACTTTTTGCTTCCAGGGGGGCATGACCCATTTTCTGCCAGAGCGCTTTTCACATGTGCCAGTCTTCCTGATTCTATTGTGATCCCTTAGAGCAGTGGTTCTTAGCTGCAGATGTACATTAGAATCAGCTGGTAACTTTTGACACTAGTAATCCCTACATCCCACTCCCAGAGGATATAAATGGCCTGAGATGTAGCCAGAGGCAGGAGTATTTTTAAATCTCCTCAGATGATTCTAATATGCAGCCAAAATTATGGCCTTGAGGAAGTGATGTTATCTTGATCATCTTTGTGTGTTACACATGTTAGGTGCTTTAGTATATCTGCCAGGAGAAGACACTGACCAAGTGATATGCTGGAGAAAACTTTTTGCCTCCCTTGCCCAAAATGTTCTCTACACATTTGAAATTAACTCATCACTATAAAGAAACAAGAATTTACAACTTAGATTCTTTTATTCTCACTTCCAAATTGGCCACATATCCTGTGATTTCCTTTATTAACTATGCATTATGGGAATATTCTCTCCCCAAAGAACAACCAGAGATGAATATTTTTTAGGCACTAAAATAATCATAATCCATCTAAACACTTGCAGATTCATGTTTTATTAGTGATGCATAGGAAGAGTTCTAACCTTCCTCTCTGGCTCAAGGAAGAGTGAATCAACTGGCCTCTAGCATTGGCAACTGATCTGCACACACACCCCTCCCCATTGTTACATTTCCCACCCAGGTTAGTCAGAGGGCTAATTATGAAACCAGTATCTGTGATAATTACATGTTAGGTGTGAACTATACAGTCAGTGATAATTGTGGGTTATTGAGGTGGTTATTTGGGTTTGATTGACAGAACATATACACTTGTGTGGAAACGCAGTGTTCCCTCCTCTCTGACACTGACTATTCTATATAGGAAAGTATAGTATTTCTGAGGCAACAAAAGAATATAAAGGTTCTTCATTTCAAAGTACAAAAGAAGATCTTTTCATAAGAATTGACCTGAGATCTCATTGCCATATAATAGATGCCAACTAATGGAGAACTTATATAGGATTTTGGAAAACCAAGAGTTTAAAGTGAAAGTACTGCCTGAATTCACACACACACACACACACACACACACACACAGCAGCAGCAGCAGCCAATATCTGCACCAGTCTTAGAAGAGATGCAAATACATTCTTTTTTTATAACATCCAACACTGCTTTGAAAAACTAATTGTTATCCTCTGACCATGTATAAGAAGTATTTCTTAGCCTTATCAGGCATTATTCAACGAATATGAGAGAACAGTTATTGCCTTCACATAAATATCTTTTAATTATCAAAAATATAAGAAAAAAAGTATTGCTACAAAATTATAAAAATCTTAGTAAAACAAAAATACTCAAAAGTGAAGCTATTGAGCAACCCTCCAGCTGGGTTTATAGACGTGTGAAGGCAGTGTTGCTATCTCTCTAATCCTTCCCCAGAGAATGCCGCCCTCTATTGACACCATGTCACAATAGCAGTCTTGGAACCCTCCAGGAACTAACATGGGGTCCTATTTTTATGTTATTTGAGTTTAGGGAACAAAAGAAAGGGTGAAACAGCAAGATGAGGACTGGAAGGTAAAGGGGGTAAGACTTCCCAACCAAATTCTAGTAAGATAGCCTTTGCCACCCTAGAAGAAATATTGTGATTAAGAGAAAAAAATACTCAACATTCCTGGCATTTTTCTCACCAATGCAATTTTTAATTTTATTAAAACATCTTTATATTTAATTCTCATTATCCTTTGGAAAATTTTATCAAGGTTACCCTTTTGAAATCTCTCTCTCACACACATACACACACACACACACACACACACACACACACACAGTTGCCATAACCACATAACCATTTGGTGTAACCGTTCTGACTTGAATTTTTTAATGACAATTTGTATTGTAAATTATGTGGGATTCACATTTCAGATAATCAACTTGTACTCAACAGTTTAAACTAGTAATCATATAAAATATTTATTAGATACATTTCATATCTATAACTACATAAGTACACATACAAACTCTTTTGTTCCACCTTGGAAAGGGCTTCTCATCTTAATATTCAAAACATTATCTCAGACAAGTAAGGTTAGTTTGTGGGGCCAGCTCCAAAGAGAATGCCAACAATAAAATGGAATTGTCTTACTGGAGGATGAAATTCTCTGTGGGGGTGTTTTCTGGTGGTACAACATGAAGTAGTTGTTATCAACTACTTCATAAGTTGATAAGTAGACGTTATCAACTATTTAACAATTTCCACTTTAAACCTTCACCATCGTCTTTGAAAAGACGTTTTAAATGTCTTAAATAGTTTCTATATGTCTTTGTGGTTTTATCATTTTAAGCTACAACTTTAAAAAATGAGACCTCAGATCTCATAATGATTATGATTGTGTAACTATTTCTCTATACGCCAGATTTACTCATAAACTGTTTTTGGAAGATTGTATACTGCTCTGCACTGCAAGTCAGCATCTATTGGCTACATGATCTGACATTCACATGGAAGAGAAAACTCTTGTTCCTTTGTTAACAGTTCTTCTAATGGCTTTCCATTGATTAAAACTAATTCTTTCTATCAACAGTTCCAGTTATTTCACCCTTGTCAATTATTTTTCAGCACAACTTGTTTTAAAGTGAATTAGAAAAAAATGGGAGACTTTTGATTAAGTAGATAAAAAAAAATCTCAAAATGTACACCTCCTTCAGAGATTATACCCAAGGGGGAAAAAAATCTATAAACCTGCTAAGCTTGTACCTACAAACCAGTAACTTTTAAATAATTTATGTGTTTGCCAAAGCTGTGTGAAAAGGAAGAAATTATACATGACAGAACAGGATTTAAGTCATAAAAATGTAACATCTTGGCACAATTAAGACAAAGGCCTAAGACCAAAGTCCAAGCTTCCCACAATCCAGGTGGAGCCCAGATCATTTGAAGCAGGGTTGTTGACTACTTTTAAAATGCATTTTCAAAAGATCTCCCCAAATATTTACTCTATGGTCTACGCTGGGCATACTGAGACAAGGAATGGCTGTCCTACTCCCAATTACATGTACGTGTACACACACCATTCACAGATGCGTGTTTGAGAGTTCAATGTTTTACAACTTTAAATGACTTGGTGGAGCTATTTGAAATTACTCTGCCTATTCTTGGATGTTGCCTATACATGCTTCCTTAAATGGGTAACTTAAGAATTGACATCTGCCACCACAAAATATAGGGCTTTGGAAAGTTAAAATGCAATTGCATTTAAACCTTAGTGTTAGTAGGGTAACTCATTAATTAAATGAATCCATCCAATGTGAAAAAATGAAATAGCTTCACAGTCTAGTAAATTCCACACAGATTTCCACATGAAATTTATTTTTGAGAATATGTTTTGAAATCAAATTGTGTTAGTCTGAGTTGACTAGAGAAACAAATCCAGGACGCTCATAAGTGGGGTGGCAGGTGGACATTGGGCCTCCTCATGCGCACTCCCCTAATACAAGAGCACCTTGCTCAGCTAAA
>NW_022107431.1:90199184-90202232 GCF_000313985.2 Echinops telfairi | reverse complement strand
GAGAAACAAGAAAGGCGAGACTCACCAAGCCATTTATCTCTCTTCCCTTCAGTTAATCCCACTTGTGTTTATCGGCCAGGCTGGCACAAAAAAACTATCTCAGGTAGTGTAATATCTTCATAAATGTAGCCTCGTAGCTCAGAAAGTTTTCTAAATTGTACTAAAATTGCAAATTTTATGAATGCTGACATTCATAAAAGTCAGCAGAAAGACCTGGAACTATTTATAAGCATATCTATATCTATATATATCTATGTATAGATATAGAGATATGATAGGCAGGATAAACAATCCTGAGGAGAAAGCAACGGGAACAATGGTTCTGAGGGGTGAACATAGGAAAGGAGATCGGAGAAAGAGAGAGGGGATCCAACAAACTCAGGAACAAGGGAACAGTAGGGATCTAAAATCGACAGCAAGGAGGGTGGGGTTTGATTAATTGTAATGTAGCCAAAAGGAATTACTAAGAACCGAATGAAGGGTGAACATGATAGTGGGGCAGGAGGAAAGTAAAAGGAAACAGAGGAAAGAAGTAGGAGGTAAAAGCCATATAGAGAGGTATAAATATAGGCATGTCCACATGTAAATATATTAATATATAAGGATAGGGGTATTGATCTATGTAAACATATTTATATGTTAAATTATTAAGGTAGCAGACAGATGGACTTTGGGCCTCTACTTAAGTCTTCCCTCAACACAAGAACACTTTGTTCTAATAAACTGGCACTCCATTATACTCACCGTCCCAAAATGATCACTGAAGACAAATGGGTGCCTAAGCAAATGCAGTGAATAAAGCTGATGGTGCCTGGCTATTGAAAGACATAGTGCTGGGGTCTTAAAGGCTTGAAGATAAACAAGTGGCCATCTGGATCAGAGGCAACAAAGCCCACACTGAAGAAGCACACCAGCCTTTGTGATCATGAGGTGTCGACAGGATCATGTATCAGAAGATCAAAAACAAATAATCATGTCTATGTGAAGGAGAAGGGTCAGAGTGGAGACCCAAGCCCGTCTGTAGACAATTGGACATCCCCACACAGAAGTATTGCACTGAAGAGATGATTCAGTCAGAATGCAGTACAGTACTGACAAAACATACAAGATTCCTCTGGTTCTTTAATGCTTCCTCTCTCCCACCCCCAACATGACCCCAGTTTTATCTCAAAAATCCTGCTGTAATATGTACATTGGTACAGCTAATAACTTTTGACACACAGAAGCCAGGACAGATAACCCCCTCAGAAACAGTAATGGGAATAGCAATACCATGGGGTGGGGTTGTGGGATAAGGGAAAAGGGGGAACCAATAGCAATTATGAGTGTATAACCTGCCCCATCCATGGGGATAAAAAGCAGAAACATGGATGAAAGAAGACAGCAGGAGGGAGAGAAAAAAGAGGAGCTGATAATAAGGGTTCAAGTAGAAAGATAATGTTTTGAAATGATGATGGAAACATATGTAAATGTTTGCTTGGTATAATTGATTTATGGATTACTATAATATCTGTAAGAAACAACAATAAAATGATTTTTAAATAAATAAATAAAATTAAAATGCAAATTTGAAATTCTTGTTGGAGTAATAATAAACTCTTTCATCTGCAAAACACAGTTTTCCATTTTGGAAACTTTTAAGACATACTTTACATCAACTACTACAGCTATTTTGACATTATCAATTGTTTTTCCTGGCAATTTTTAAGGTAGACCCCAAAAAATTTGAAGATGTTTTTATTACATGCAACTCCTCATTGAATCCTTTAGTATCCAACCTTAAATGGCACATAAACATTGAGTTCTTTTCATGCCTTATAGAAATGTCCTTTCAATATATGGAAAATTAATAGGCCTGCAACACACTGGGACATTTTCAACATTCCCTTTCCCCAGAAGTCTATTTATACTTCATTGACTGGAAACTATTCAGAAGAACTGGACCTGTGACTTTCTTCTATTCCTTTTCAATGCAGCAGGACTTTAAAACACTCACTGCAAATCCAGCCAACATTTTTATATTCATAGTCAAGAATTGGCATCAATTGTGTGTAGTAGGAGGAGGGCAATACATAACATATTCCCAAACCAAAAAAGAATTCTATGTGGTGTCAAGAAATTATTTTACAAAACGGTTTTGGAAGTTTCTTAACCTCAGAATTTTTTTGTGAATTGTCAATTTGGTCTGATCCCCAATAATAACAACACATACTTAGCCAGCTTTCAGGTTTTAAAGCTTGTGGCATTTTATTTATTTATCTATTTTTGTTAATTCATCATTTTATTTGGAGTTCTATAGATGTGACAACATTCCATAATTCAAGCAGCTCAGCATAATTGTACAATTGCTGCTACAATCAGTTTCAAAGCATTTTCTTTCTTCTTGAACTCTGATGTCACCTCCCTTTTTCACCTCCTGTATGGCATTTTAAAGTGGATTTTCTTCCTCCTCTTTCTCTCTTCCTGCAACATTTGCCATGAGCCGACAAGAGGTCAAACCTATTGGCACTTATGCTCTTTATTTACAAACTTGTACTTTTCATCCCATTCCTCTCACTTCTACTACCTCAAAATCCAATAAGCAAAAGTCATGAGCAAATAAGAATCCTGTGGAATTACAGGATTCCACAAATGGAACATCCTCATATTGCCCCAGTTTCCCAAGTCTTTCAGCTCCTCTCAGCTGACCTTAAATTTACAGCTCAGTTTGGCCGATTTCTGAGTGGGTCCAAAGGAATAATAAAAAAAAAAGAGGAATAACAACAATAAAAATAATATTTTTTAGGTTTAGTTTTTTTTTTTTCATTTTTTAATCATTTTATTGGGGCTCATCACAATCCATACATACATCAATTGTGTAAAGCACGCTTATATATTTGTTGCCCTCATCATTCTCAAAATTCGCTTTCCACTTGGGTTCCTGGAATTAGCTCCTCATTTTCCTTTTTCCCCTCCCCCTCCCTTCCCGCTCCCCCCTCCCTCATGAACCCTTAATAATTTATAAATTATTATTATATCTTATCTTACACTGCCCGGCGTCTCCCTTCA
>NW_022107431.1:90195662-90198930 GCF_000313985.2 Echinops telfairi | reverse complement strand
TCCCCACTACCCCTCTGCAAGGGATGTCCAGTTGTCTACAGATGGGCATTGGGTTCCCATCACGTGCTACCCTCATTCACGATAATAGCAAGTGTTCTTGGGAGTAGGTGAGGGAGGGTGGTGATAAAGTGGAGCGGATATCAAATCATGCAAGAAGAAAGAACATGTTTTGAAAATGATGGTGTAAGACATTGTACAGTCATGCTTGATCTAATTGAACTATGGAGTGTTATAATATCTGTAATAGCTCCCAATAAAATGGAAAAAGTAAAAAATAAATAAATGAAAAAATTTTAGAAGAATGCCATTTTTCTAAGATAATTTGTCTAAAAGAGAAATGAACAAACTATGGAAATCCATACAAGAGAAATGAACAATCTATGGAAATCTGTAGAAAGTTCTTTTTTTCTCTCGTATCTAGTTGAAGATCTGATTGTTAATTTAACAAAGGCAGACTAAATAGCATGGAAATTGGAAGTTCTGGTCTGAGCAATAATTTGTGACAACACACACATATCCTGAGAGAATAGACGTCCAAAGTTACATTTCTTAGAAATATAGGACAAGCTCTACGGAATGGAAAGCAGGCAGAGGTGACATCAATGCACCATTCTCATCTCTCCACATGTCGCTTGGTGCTGTCTTTAAACAGTTCTTTTTATTCCCTTCTCATGATCAATAAATTAGGACCACTATTCACCAACATTGTGAAATGAAAACGTTAGTGATTTATAGATGACTATCTACTCAGAAAAAAGAAAGGTTTAAATTTGTGTTTTTTACACTCTAAACCATATGAATAAGGAAAATGAGCAATGAGGTTCAAATTTTCTAAAAATAGAGAGTGGGACATCACCAAATTAATTCCAAATCTTGTCCTATTTTTTAAGTTTCTGATAGCTACTAATATTTTTCAACCCATTGATTGCATTTTAAAGTGTAGTCATATGGGGCAAAGACCACTGTAGTTCATAAAATGTTGTTTTATTTTCCTCTTGGGTATACAATGAAATTAAATTTCCGAGACTCCTACACAGGTATGTTGGGCTAAGTAGTCAAAATAGAACATGGGCCAAACGGGAAATGTGTCACTTCTAAGCCTGGCCTATAAAATCTCTCCCATCCTCACTTTCATTACAGACCAGAAATAGAGGGCCCAGAAGAGGATTCCAAAGCCCTATGAGATGGGCTACTGAATGAGCCATCGCTTCAGGGGTCCCATGAACTAAACCCCAGCAAACACACCCTAACCTACATGCTGAAAGCAAGAATTAAATTTGTCCTATGCTAAGCCATGGAGACTTTGGATGTGTTTATTACAGCAGTTAGCTAATACTATCTAAAACGTGCTGATTGTAAAATTGCTGGATCTCTGTAATGACTAAAAACGCACTCCCATTGAGTTAATTATCAATGATGTGTTTTATTGACTATGAAAAGGCATTCAGTGTGTAGGTCATAACAAATTAAAGACAACATTGGGAAGAATGAGAATTCCCGAACACTTAATTGTGTTCGTGTGTGATGTGTACACAGACTAAGAGAAAGTCATTGGAACTGAACTAGGGGATACTGAATGCACAGGAAAGGTGTGCATCATGGATGAGTTCTTTTGCCATACGCATTTCATTTTTAGGCTAAGCATATAAGCCAAGAAGGTGGACATACACAGAGCACGGCATCGGGCGTAGAAGGGGCTCTTTAATAAGCATCAATATGCAGTTGGCACAGTCTTGTTGGCTTGTTTTAGCGTACAAAAGAGACCTGAAATATACAATACCATTTAAGAACATTTATTAAGTTTTAAGCACATTGTTAGGAAGGACTAGTCCTTGGACAAGCACATCGTGGTTGGTAAAGCAGGGGTTCAGCAAAAGAGAGAAGGCTCCCCAATGAGATGGATTAACAGAACGGCTGTGACAATGAGTTAAACAATTAAACCTGTGGATGGCACAGAATCTAACAGTGTTTCACTCTGTTATGCATAGGATCATTGAGTTGGAACTAACCTAATCGCACCTAGCAACAATTGAGTTGAAAGTTAATTATCAGTACAACAAAACTGCTTTAAAATGTTTATGGCAACTATATTCATAATTGCCCCAATTTGGAATTGCCTTCAATAATAAGTGGATAAAAACAAACTGTCGGAGACAGAAGAAGATGGAGTCCAGTTAGATTTACCTGCCCAGAGCTTCTGCTGCCAGACCAGAAAATTGGGAGGAAAGGTGAAGGAAACTGGGAGGAGGAGGCCTGAAATTAGAATCAGGGTACTAGGGTCTGTCCTGAACCCTAATTTTTTTCATTTTTCACTCACAAAGTGAGCTAAGAATGCATTAAATCGCTCTAGGTTCGATGTGCTGGGCTCGTGATCTTTGGCTGAGCAGCTACTAGGGCCCTAGTTCAGCAGTGAGTAATGATTTCCCCAGGCTGACACCCAAAAGGAGATCTAATCCCAGACAGGAGGAGAATCTCAGAAAGCTAGTCACAGGACCCCACACCAGAGCTCCCCGTGCTGTTAACTGCCTTGAGTTCATAGCCTGTGGGTCGGGGGCGGGAGGTAGCCATAGGTTTAGAGCAATTAAAAAGACATAAGGAAACTTACCTGAGTCAGCTTGCCAGTGTGGCAGAAAATGAGCAGGTAGTCATAGTGCAGGGACAAATTCAGTTCCAGCTGGGCGAGAAGAAAACAACCTCTCAGATAAGCTAGATCTCCTCCCCTGGAGGTCAGCGTAACAGCCCCCAAATCAGGGCACCCCATAATCCCAATAGAAAAAAGAGAGAAAAAAATATTTTCTCAGTAAAAACTGCAAATCTCACTGGAGATCCCCTTGCAGAGGGGTCTCGGGGAGGAGACGAGCCAGACAGTGTGCGATGTAGCAATGATGAAAAATACAACTTTCCTCTAGTTCCTAAATGCTTCCTCCCTCCCCACTATCATGATTCGAATTCTACCTTGCAAGTCTGGCTAGACCAGAGGATGTACACTGGTACAGACAGGAACTGGAAACACGGGGAATCCAGGGCCCATGATCCCTTCAGGACCAGTGGTAAGAGTGATGATACAAGGAAGGTGGAGGGAAGGTGAGGTAGAAAGGGGGGACTGTTTACAAGGATCTACATATAACCTCTTCTCTGGGGGACGGACAACAGAAAAGTGGGCAAAGGGAGACATCAGACAGTGTAAGACATGAAAAAATAATCATTTATAAATTATCAAGTGTTCATGAGGGAGAGGGTTGGAGAGGAAGGGGGAAAATAAGGAATT
>NW_022107431.1:90188048-90193981 GCF_000313985.2 Echinops telfairi | reverse complement strand
GGGGAGGAGAGTAGGGCCAGCCCCACCATGGGGCACGGCATCCCTCACTGGACCATGGCACTGAGGGGGACAACACTGGAGACACAGTGCGGGAATAGTGCACAGTCTGGCCCCATCACGCTGGGGCGAGGCACTAAGGGAATACAGCAGAGCAGCAGGGGGAGCAGAGTGATGAAACCCGTGGTGAGTACCAAAAATAGACTTTGGAGACAGAGTGTGGCACCCCATCAGACTGGACTGGAAAATACTTGTAAAGGTCAACAAACAGACTTTGAACTATTTATAGGCTTTTCCATTTTTGTCAGTGGGTTTCTTTTTGTTTTTGTTCTTGTTATTTTTGTTTTTGTTTTTTGTTGTTATTGTTTTGTTGGTTTTTACATCCTTAGTTGTTTTATTTGGCTTTGCCTGGTTTTTTGCACTTATTAATGTATCTGCATGTCTATCTAGATAAGACAGGTGGGATAAATAATTCGGAGATGAAAAGAATGGGACCAATGGTTCTGGGGGTATATGAGAGAAGGGAAAGTGGGAGAAAGGAAGTGGGGTGTGTGGGAACCAACCCAGGGACAAGGGAACAACAGTGAACTAAAACCAATGGAAGGAAGGGCGTAGGATACCTAGTGGGGCTCAATCAAGGGCAATGTAGCAGCAAGAAATGACTAAACCCGAATGAAGGCCGAACATGATGGTGGGACAAGAAGAAAGTAAAAAGAAGTAGAGGAAAGAACCAGGACACAATGGATATTTATAGACGTCTAAATACAGGGAATAGAATTATGTCCTCATATCTATATGTTAAGAATTAAGGTAGCAGATGAACATTGGGCCTCAAGTACTCCCTTAACACAAGAACACTGTGTTCTAACAACCCGGGATTCTGTGATGCTCACCTTCCTGACGTGATTGCTGAAGACAAAATGGGTGCATAAGCAAATATTGTAAAGACAGCTGATGGTGCCCAGCTATCAAAAGATAAGTGTCTGGGGCCTTAAAGGCTTGAATATAAACAAGTGGACATCTAGCTGAGAAGCAACAAAGCCTTCCTACATGGAAGAAGCACACCAGACTGTGTGATCTTGATGTGTCGATGGGATCAGGTATCAGGCATCACCCAGAACAAAACCATACCCAAGGTGAATGGGGGTGGGGAGTATGGAGTGGAAACCCAATGCCCATCTGTTGACAATTGGACATCCCCTCATGGAGGGGTCTCAGGGAAGAGATGAGCCAGTCAGGGTGCAGTATAGCACCGATGAAACATACAACTTTCCTCTAGTTCTTTGGTGCTTCCTTCACCCCACTTATCATGACCTCAATTCTACACTACGAATTAGATTAGACCAGAGCATGCACACTGCTACAGATAAGAGCCTGCAACACAGGGAATACAGGATAGATAAACACCTCAGGGCCAACAAGGACAGTAGAGATACCAGGAGGATTACGGGAGGGTGTGGGGAGAAAGGGTAAATCAGTCACAAGGATCAAACTAGAACCCCCTCCCAGGGGGACAAATAATGGAAAAGTGGCTGAGGAGCAACGGAGGATGAGGTAAGATATGGAAATAGTCCATAACCTATCAAGGGGGGGTGGGCGGGTGAGGGAGGGGGAAGAAATGATTAGCTGATATCAGGGGCTCAAGTGGGAAGCGAATGCTTTGAAAATGATGATGGCAGCATATGTGAAAATGTGCTTGACACACTGGATGAATGTGTGGATTGTGATAAGATTTGTAAGAGTCCCCATAAAAGTATTTAAAAAACTGTCTTGTTTATCTTATCTTAATTTTTATCTTATGTAGTAATAAATAAAATGCGTTATCAAGCTACAGAAATACAATGAGGAATCTTATATGCATATTGCTAGTCTGAAAGGAGACATTATGTATAATTCTGACTATATGACATTTGGGAAAAAGTAAACCTGTGTATTTTTATGGAATCTGTACATTTTTATAGACTCACTAGTGTTTATTAGAGCATGAATAGTTGCCAAGGCTTTGGCATAAAGAATTCAGGGTGATGAAACTTCCTTTGATACTGTAATGGTGGATTCATGATATTATTATC
This sequence comes from Echinops telfairi, assembly GCF_000313985.2. Taxonomy (NCBI): domain Eukaryota; kingdom Metazoa; phylum Chordata; class Mammalia; order Afrosoricida; family Tenrecidae; genus Echinops; species Echinops telfairi. The sequence goes on along the minus strand of NW_022107431.1, from coordinate 90,191,912 downwards.
CTTTTTGTTAATAATAATGTATCAATATTGTTGTTGTTGGGTGCCATAGAGCCAATGCAGACTCACAGCAACACTGTGCACAGCAGACCAAAACTGCCCGAGCCTGTGCCATCCTCAAAATGGTTGTTATGTTTGAGCCCATTGTGGTAACCACTGTGTCAATCCATCTCATCGAGGGTTTTCCTGTTTTTCACTGACCTTCTATTTTACCAAGCATGATGTCCTTTTCCAGAAACTGGTCTGTCCTAATACATACCTAAAGCACGTGAAACAAAGTCTTGTCACCCTCCCTTCTAAGGAACATTCAGACTGTCTTTCTTCCAAGACGGATTTGTTTGTACTTATGGCAGTCCATGGTGTTTTCAATATCCTTGACTAGCATAATTCAAATGCATCAGTTCTTCTGTGGTCGTTCTTACTCATACAACTTTCACATGCATTGAGGCAATTGAAAATGCCACGGCTTGCGTCAGGAGCATCTTGTATCTAGCAAATGATTAAACACCCTAATATGGACCTGCTGTACAAAAGAGGAAATATCCTGAACAAGGTCAAAGGAAACTAAAGGAAAGGGAAGTTAAGAAATTCTTGAAACAGATCTTGTTTGCTAAAGGATATTTGTATCGGCAGAGATTCTACAGAGGTATGATGCCCTCTTTGTCAGGGAAGAATAGCCACTAGAATTCATCATATTCACAATTTTTTTTCATGTTAATCACTGATAGTGAGTCTCACACAAGTTCCATAGCTAAGTGCAACAGAAGAGAATATCTGAGTCCTTGAGATGTTTCTTACCAGACGTACTGTGTTAGTCAGGGTTGACTAGAAAGAAATTTATAGACACTCATGTATATAAGAAAGAGCTTTACATATAAAAGCAATTGAATATTGAGAAAACATCCCAGTCCAGTCCAGATCAAGTCCATAAGTCCAATATTAGCCCATATGTCTGATACCAATTTATAAATCCCTCTTCAAACACACAAAATACAGGCAATGATGCCAAATACAAGAAGTTCACAGGCCCGTGGGTGGAAAGTCTTGAGGATCCAATGGCTGTAGGTGCATCTCAGTGCTGGCGTGGGTCTCCACGTGGTGGCTCCAGCTCCAAGGCTCTGGCTGCATCAGCATAGCTCCATCAGGCTCCTTGTCTGTAATGTCTCACAGGGAGTGAATATGCATCCTGCCTCCAACAAGCTATTTATCTCCTTAGCAACTTCAAATTAGGTCATCAACCTGCAACCTGATTGCACCTAAACTCCACCCCTTCACTCTTAAGTCTTAAGTTGACAACAGATTATGTAACTACCACATGTACCATATTGAAGAAAATGAGCGCCTGATCACTACCCAAGACTCAAACAGAGATAACACTGTGTCTCATGTGATCATAATGCAGGTGTTTGCTGTAGGCTAATAAGTAACTGTCTGTGTGATTGTAAAATAGAAAGGGAATGTTTCTACTAATGGGCAAAATACATGAGGAACAGAATGTGGCTCTGATAAATGTGGGAAGATGTCAATAGATCTTTATGATTGTTTTAATGATTTTGGGGAACTCTTATTGAGGTCAGTCTATGGTATTAGCTGGTTTATGTGTTTGTTCTTCCTATCCATCCAGATTTTTAAAATGCCTTATAAAATATCTTATGATTTGGGAAAGATCACAGTTACTTGTTCCCAAGACCTCTAATACACTAAACCATGCATAGCTCATTCCACCACGTCTTTCCACTGGTGCTCCAGAGGCTAGAAAGTTATCTCAAGTCATCCCATAACTTAGCATTATATTTTTCCATCCCTTGTCATCTTGGCATTGTCTAAACATGCCCCCTTTCCATATTCCAGAAAATAACCTGATTTATAAATTCCTTAAATGGAGAAACTCCTAGAAAGAAGGCTATTAGACTAAAGTAAGAAAGAGCGCAGATCCACATGAAAACAAGATTTGTAAGAGGGTTTCTGACAAACTCTGGCACAAATTAAATTTTTTAAGCAAATCCCTTGTTTACATGCTCTCATTCAACTTGATTAATTTCTTCAAACTTTCTGTCCTTCAAGACTTATTTGTATGTGCAAGCACTGTCATTACTAGGAGAGGCGGAAGCTTATACTGTCCTTCACCACAAGGCCAGGGCACCAAGTGTCAAACCTCACTCAGAGAAGCATTGAGTGCTTCTCCTTTAGAAAAACATTTACACTAAGGGGCAGGAAGGACAGGGACAGGAAAACAAACAACTCTGATAAAACATTGTGTAGGGTAAAGGAGACCAACTAATTAAAATATAGAGAACACCTACTACATACATTAACTATGTCCAAGAGCTCAATAAATTTAATCCATTATCACTTTTTAAAAAAATAATCATTTTATTAGGGGCTCATACAACTCATCACAATCTGTACATATGTCATCTGTGTCCAGCACTTTAGTACATATGCTGACTTCATCATTCTTACGACACCCACTTTCCACTTGAGCCCCTGCATTATCACTTTTTAAGGCCCAAATTAAGAAAGAATGCTCATGAGCATACACTTGAAACATTCCAAAACATAAAACACAAGTATGGATTTACAATTTTACTTCTCTTAGTCTATTTAGGGACATGAACATTTAATCATTTCTTCTGCATGCACACAATAATATCTAAAGATTTGGAAAATAAAAGTGTCTATCTCATAAACCCAGTACACTTTATTTGAAACAGGAAGCTAACAATATACAATACTAAGAACTATAGCATTTCTCCAACAAATTTGTTGTTGTTGTTAGGTGCCATCAAGTTGGTTCCAACTCACAGTGACCCTGGGAACAAGAGAAGAAAACACTGTCAGGTACCGTGCCATCCTCACAATCATTGTTATGTTTCAGTCCATTGTTGCAGTCATTGTGCCAATCCAGCTCCTTTTTTTAAATAATTAACTCATGTTTATGGGGGTTCATACAACTCTTATCACAATCCACACATACACCCATTGTGTCAAGCATGTTTGTACATTTGTTTTCCTCATCATTCTCGAAACATTTACTTTCTACTTGAGCCCTGGGTATCAGCTCATTTTTCCCCTCCTCCCAGCTCCCCTCTTCCCCATAAACCCTTGATATGATCATGTATAAATTATTATTATTTTGTCATATCTTACACCTTCCAACGTCTCCCTTCACCCACTTATCTGCTGTCCATCTCCCAGGGAGGAGGTTATAGGTAGATCCTTGTAATCTGTTCCACCTTTCTCCCTCACCTTCCCTCCACCCTCCCAGTATCGCCACTCTCACCACTGGTCCTGTGGGTTCATTTGTCCTGGATTCCCAGTGTTTCCAGTTCCTATCTGTACCAGTGTACATCCTCCAGTCCAGTCAGATTTGTAAGATAGAATTAGGATCATGATAGTGGCGAGGATGAAGCATTGGAGAACTAGAGGAAAATGGTATGCTTCATCATTGCTACACTGGCTTGTCTCCTCCTCACAATCCTTCTACAAGGGGATGTCCAATTGCCCACATGTGGGCCCTGGGTCCCACTCCGCACTCCCCCTCATTCACAATGATATGATTATTTTTGGTCTTTGATGCCGTTCAACGTCTCGTGATCTCACAGGCTGGTGTGTTTCTTCCATATGGGCTTTGTTGTTTCTCAGTTAGATGGCCACTTGTTTATCTTCAAGCCTACAAGACCCCAGACTCTATACCTTGTGATAGCCAGGCACCATCAGCTTTCTTCACCACATTTGTCTTCAGTGATCATGTAGGGACAGGCTGGTGTGCTTCTTCCATGTGGGCTTTGTTGTTTCTCAGCTAGATCATTGCTTGTTTATCTTCAGGCCTTTAAGACCCCAGACACTATATCTTTTGATAGCTGG
>NW_022107431.1:90178402-90185425 GCF_000313985.2 Echinops telfairi | reverse complement strand
TTTTCTGGACATCCAAGGCACTTTTATTATTCATCACTAGGTCCATAATTCAAATATATCAATTCTTCTTTGGTTTTCCTTATTCAAGGTTCAACTTTAAGATGCCTATGAAGTGATTGTGTCAGGAGAACCTTAGTCCTCAAAGTGATTACCTTACGGTTCAACACAAGAGGTCTTGGGCAGCATTTTTTCCCAAATCTATATTCCCTTCGATTTCTTGTCTGCTGCTCCATGAGATCCAACCAAGGTGAAATCCTTGGCCAAGCCAATCTTTTTGCCATTTGCCATGACGGCAGACTATTAGTCCAGACGTGAGGATGTGGGCTTCCACCTGTAATCCATGCTGAAAGCTGCAGTCCTTGGTCTGCATCAAGTGTTTCGAGTTCTCTTTACCTTCAGCCCGCAAGGCTGTGTCATCTGCATAAGTTGTTAACAAGCCTTCCTCCAATCATGATGACATGTTCTTCTTCGTGTGGAATACATGAAGATTACAACCCTGATACACACCTTTCCTGATTTTAAACCACTTTGTATTCCCTTGTTCTGTTTAAATGATTGCTTCTTGGTTCATGTATAGGTTCTTCATGAGCCCAATTAAGTATTCGGCATTCTCATTCTTCTCAATACTGTCCATAGTTTTTTATGATCCCCACAATTGAATGCCTTTGCGTAGTCAATAAAGGCCACGTAAGTATATTTCTGGTATTCTCTGCCTTCAGCTAAAATCCATCTGATATTAGCAGTGATATCATTCACTCCACATCCTCTTCTGAATGCAGGGTGTCCAAGGAAGCCCAGGGAATCCCTGTTAGTGTCACGACATAAATTGCTGTGACACTCACAGTTTACAACTTTCATATCACGAACTCCAGCCCTGAGACCAAGTCAGTCGAGTTTACTGAAAGGAAGAGACCAGCACCCCAGAGAGGAAAGCTGATGCTCCTAGAGCACCACCACCTATAGGAAACCTTGGTGGTACCTCAGTAAGTGAAGTGAAAATGAAGCGTGGGCTCCAACAGGTCTCTCTCCATGTCTCTTCCCTCTTGCAAGCCTTGGCTGTCCAGTGAGAGCTTTTAGAAACTAGTCCCACAGACAGAAGCTCTTTGCACAGCATTTTCTACTGAACCAGATGCACAAAGCAAGCGCTCTTCTCTCTTCTTCCTGTCATGATCAATAATGGTTGTTTGCTTGACTTACTTTGTAGAAACATGCAAATTGTTCAAGGAAAAAATGATAATGATGATCAAAATGTTAACAAAAAATGTATACCAATGGAGCCTTTAGATGTACTCCAAGTATTTTTTCCTAAATTAACATTTTTATCCATACAAAACTCTATGAAGTTGATAATAATGATACACCCATTTTGCACAGGAGACGCTGAGGTGCAGAGAAGTTGACCTGGGATCCCAACACTATGAGGGTTGTGAAGGAAGCACAGTGAGTGGAGTCAGCCTGGCCTCCCAGGTAGTGGGCTGGAAGGTGTCTGGAAAGCAAAGTGGGGACTACAGGGTCGGAAGCCTTTGATTCTATTGTAGTCTGTTGTCAAGCGAGAAATGTTACTGTATAGTGTACTGCAAGTGACAAGATATGAAATGCCAAGCATGAGCTAAAGAAATCATTCCTACAGAGCTTGCCAAAAGAAAATTCCAAGAATTTAAAGCAATAAATAATTTTATATACGGAGAAGCACCACCCCCACCTCCATTTTCCTGGATCTTTATCCAAATGAGAATTGCTACTATTAAATGTCTTACGGAATATTTTATCGAGTTACTCTCTTCATCTAACTGCTGCTAAGAACTGAAGTGTTCTCAACTAGAGGTGAACTTTTCACTTTGCAGGTTTGTAAATCTCTCAGATTTTGGACTCAGTAATACCAGGAGGTTGGAGGGTCTTTCCCAGGAGCAGCTAAGCACGCAGTGCGGAACTCCTGCCTACGCAGCCAGTGAACTGCTTGCTCTTCAGAAATACAGCCCAAAAGTGGTTGTCCGGTACATGTAATTAAATCGCCAAATTCCTATGTCAGGTTAGGAACTCAGTGATAATCCCTTTGGATTTAGAGCTGTGCAAAACCTAGTCAGTTAGGTGGACAGGGTAAATGTTGTTCCACAATGAGATTAAGAAATCATGCATATACACAGCCAACTTCTTAGCAAGGCTGCTACACCACTGTCAGATTAAAGATGTAGGGAATATGTGACCTAGTGTTCAACTTTTTATTTCACTTTCGAATTCTAACACAAGCATTTGAAAGGAACATGTTCCAGACTCCTGATCAAATCCTCAATTCTCACTCTGACATACCTCTTCCATGAAGACATTTCAGACACCCTTGAACTCTCACACCAGGCTAGTTGGGTGCATTTTGTTTTTTCCTTCATTTTACAAGTCCTATCACTTTATACGTGATCCCTTACTTGTGGGTCTCCCTGATGAGATAATACCCTGTCTTTAGGTTTGCAGGCTCGGTACCTAGCACACTGCTGGGGCCTTAGTAGTGGCTTAATAATTATTTATTAGATAGAATTTTGAATTATCCAAGAGTGTTCATGAACCATTCATGCCCCATATTGTTTAGAGTTAAATAAAAAGTTCTGAGCATAGAGCTCAAATTTAAAATGTGTGAAATTCATACTAAAATATACTGATGGCTAATATATTTTTTCTGAAAAATCAAATAGGATCAATTTAAGAATAATAAGCATGTGATTAACTAATGTGCTGAAGCTCTAAAAGCAGTTCATCATTTTATTGTGCCATCTAATGTAAGATTCAAATATCCATAGTGTCACACAGTTGAGTTAGAAAGATCTACAAAGGAGTTTATCTTAATTAATTTTAAAACTTCCCTGGGGAAAAATGTTTTTATTCTTTATTCTTTTAGCAAGCCCTTTATTTTATAAGTCCTGAAAAGAATGTTTGAGTCCTGCAAAGAATCAGTGAGTCTGTAGTGCCACAATGTCAGATTTAATAAACGCATAATTCATAACACTTTATTACATGAAGAAAGACAATGAATAGGCTTAAATAAAGTGTTAATAGGGGTAAAGAAAAGGAGAGAAAGAAAACAGGGGAGAAAAAAAGGAAAAAAGTATAACTAACACTGCCCAAATATATTTTTTACCACATCTTCTCAAGGAACTTTTAGATATTGCTAATTTTTAGGCTAGAGATTGAGAATTTACTAAAGAATAAATGTTTACCCTGAAATTTGCATACTATAGAAAAACTATTAGTAAGTCTTCTTCATTTAATTGGTCTTTGTTTAAATGCTTTCCATGCTTAATTTCCTGGGGATGAACATATTCAGAATATAGTTAGATTTTTTTAAGTCAAAATGTACATTCGTTCTGACTTTCATTCAAGACATTTGATCCAAAACCCATTAAGGAAAGACCAATGGTCATTGTATTTCTTCATTATTTTTGGACATCTAAATTTAAGATCCTGTGGAGGACTGAGGCATATTTAAATGTCACGTAAATTAACTAAATTAATAAACCAGCTGTTGTCTTGAAAGCATGTCAGAGATTTCAGTGCTGTAGAAGAGTTGCATTCTGTTACAGCCAATAAATTTCCAAGTTAACGTATCATCGGGTTTCAGCTAAGATTCAATATTAAACTTTCTATCGCCAGAGTGAACACACTTTGTATATCAGAACATGTTTGTGTATCATGTTCTGATACAAAAAGTCTATTTTACTCTAACGTAGCTGCTTCTTTACTTCTTAATCCCTTTTCTTTGGAACATTAGCATTCAGGTGAATATGTGGGAAAAATAAGAGACATTTCAAGGTGATTTGATTCAGTGGATAACAGTGTGACTGAGCAAAGCAGAACCCAGGCCAGTGAAATGAGCATTGTGTTTTCATACTTCCCCGGTCTACCCCAGTGTGCAGGGTCTCCCTGCCTGATCGCTTCAATCCCAGCACCAACCGAGAAACATGACCTCAGCGTTAGGAAGGCCATCTGCTCAGAAGTGCTGCTTCACTCGAATATTAACACCCACTCCCCTCTACCTCAAAACAGCTTTTTGGCACAATCTGGTTGGAAAACAGCTGAAAAATATTTAAACCCAGTGCTTAAATGGCTTAGAGGATTACTTGTGGAGTAAAGAGGTTGTTTTTTCATCTCTAGGTGCCTGATTCAGTGACCAAGATGGTTGATAGTGAGTGGAAATCCAGGTTGATGGTGAGTGTGAAAGTCATTATTACTTCCTTCCAGGTCTTCTTTACATGACCATTCCCTATGGTTTCTAACTCCTTCCCTGGGTCCCTTTACAAGAAGTCTCACAACTACAAATGATAAAAATGTCTCTGAGGAACAGTTGTATGTTGGTCACAAATTCCAAATGGATTTTATTCTGCTTTCTTGTAAGTCTCTGTAGTTTTCATACATTTCTAAACTCTTTAGCCCAATCAGGTTTAAATGTTTGAATTCCCAAGATTTCTCACAAAAGAATGGTTTCTGCATTTATTTGGGGGGCCTGAACACAAAATCCACACATAAGGTCATGCACAGTTAACAATACACACTTAGGAGTTGAGAGCTTGGATTCTGGAGTCAAAAGTCTTGGGTTCAAACCGTGGCTTTTCTAATTCCTAACTGCGATCTTGAACAAGCTGTTTATCCTCTACTGTACAATGGGTCATGGAACCAAGACATCTGATAGTCTACATTTTAGGGGAAAAGCAATGTGCTTTCAGAAAACTCTACAGAAGAGAAGCAATGGGTTCTTTCCATTATTTTACTGTGCCAAAAAGAGTTGTCAAGGATAAACCAGAGGGAAGTATTGCATTTGGTATTGCATGAGGTAACTTGCATTTGACAGATATATCACTATATATATATGATATCTATCATATAATATATATACATATAAAACAAGCCCCAACATGCTATATATCAAGACATATATAGAGACAGATATGCCTCTCTTTCTGTATTATTACTCTCCTGTTTCCATAACCCTCCACTCTTCTGTCAGTTGTTGTACTGTGGTAACTTTTGTGTCACTAATAATCCTGGAAACAATGTCATCTGTAGTTCAGATACCAGCAGGGTCACCTGTGGTGGACACATTTCAGCAGAGCTTCCAGACTAAGAAGACGAGAAAAACCTGCGGCGCTATTCCTGAAAATTAGCTATGCCAGAACAGAATGAAAATCCTATGGACCACAACAGAACATTGCCCAATACAGTGCTAGAAGACGAACCTTCTTATTTTGAAAGAAATTCAAAATGCACAATAGCTGCAACAATGAGCTGTGTGCCAATAAGAGTGGGCAACATTCTGTTCTATTGTACATGGGGGCACCATGAATTGGAGCCAACTTGGTGGCAAAACAATTCCCAAGCTTCAGAAATTCTCCCTTTCTTTTCCTCCCTTCAACTTACCCAATTACCACTTATATATTCCTATTCAATAGGTAGCCTGGTGGCACTGTTGGGAAAGCATTGGACTACTAACCACAAGGTCGGCAGTCCAAAACCAGTAGTCACTCTCGGGGGGAAATGGTGAGACTATTCTACTGCAGTTATAACTTTGCCTTGGAAACTCCATATGGGATGCTAAGAGTTGGAATCACCCAGAGGACAATGGGTTTGGTGTGGGGTATATTCTATTCAAGGACTCTGGTACTACTGTGGGATAAGGGTTGAGCAGCTAACTGAAAGGCCAGCGATTTAAACTCACCAGTGGCTCCTTGAGAGAAAGATGAGGCACTCCGCTTCCATAAAGACAGTCTTGGAAACCCTGTGTAGGTTTAATGTGGGCTGATATTGCCTTTATGGCAGTAAGAATCCTATTTACTTGATTTGTCATTTGTAACTCAAAACCCCAACCAACTGCCACTTAGTCCATTCCAATGCATAGCAACCCTACAAGAAAGAATAGAATTGCCTCTTTGGATTTCTGAGGCTGTAAATCTTTCTGGGAACAGAAAGACTCGTCTTTTTCCTGAGGAACAACTGATGGTTTCGAACTGCTGACCTTTCAGTTAGCAACCCAATACCTAACTCACTACACCATCAGGACTCCTTGTCATTCATAATACAGGATAGATGCTAGGTTTAATTTAACTAGAATGTATCTGTTTTATAAATGAAGAAGTTTAAAACTAACTTAATCATTTAATTGGTAAATTCAGATGAAGATTATTAGCCAGGATGCCAACAGAGAGCAGGCTCTAGGGATGTCCGCCCCCCCCCCCAAAGAAAAAAAACAAAACACTGAATTGCACTGGGAAGAGCTAGTTAGTGTGCATTTTTCCCATTAGGTGAGCATCCAGCAAGTCACCCTGAGTTAGTGCATACAGTGTCATTGCCTGGGAAATTCTCTCTGGTCACAGTGAATTTTTTCATAAAAGCAATTTTGCTTGAACCTGTTTTATGTGTGCGATAGCCAATTTAAGAGAACCATGTGTGGCTGTGAAATTTTCTTTCCTGTTCAGAAAAAATGCCGCAGAAACTGTTGTGATGTTGAACTCAGGTTACAAGGACAGTGCTATGGGAAAACCTCAATTGTATGAGTGGTTTTCTTGTTTCAAAAAAAAGTGAAATGTAGATTGATGAAAAATCTTGTTCTGGATATCCATCAACTTCCCCAAAGGATGAAAATCTCAATTCATAGTGCATTTGTTGTTTGTTCCACCAGGTCAGACAGTTAATCAAGCTTTCTATTTAGAGATTCTGAAAAGATTGTGTGCAACAAAAAAGGTCTGATTTATGGCACACAGGGGACTGGTTTTGCCACCACAACAATGCACCTGCTCACGCAGCCATCTCAATGTGCTAGTTTTAGGACAAACCAGAATGTCTCTCTTGCCCCACACACCTTACTCACCTGACCTCACTGTGTGTGACTTTTTTTGTTTCCGTGAACGAAGAAGGCCAGGAAAGGACAGCAATTTGATGACATGGAAGAGGTGAAGAAAAAAACAAGGGAGGTACTGTCAGCCAACCAAATAGATGAGTTTGAAAAATGTTTCCAAGAATGGAATCGCAGATTTGACAAATATG
>NW_022107431.1:90176351-90177753 GCF_000313985.2 Echinops telfairi | reverse complement strand
TGTGCTCACAAAATAGTAAAATTCTAAAGCCCCTTCCCACCACACTACACACCTTCCTCAAATGAAAAAAAGAAATCTGGTTTGACCACCAGGCAAGGTAAGTAACTGGGAAAGCACATGGAGCACACACATGGAGCTTAAAACCAGCATTCCTCCTGGAAAGGCATATATTTATATAGCCAGGCGTTGGATGGGAACAAAGAAATAAGCACACCATAAATTTAACAGAGAAAAGGAATCTGAGAGTCCGATTCAAATCTCAGGAAAAGGGGGTTTTGTGTGGAATAGGAGACCACGACTCACACTTGAACCAGGATAGGGAAGTGGAGAAAATGAGCACACACATCATGTAAAGCAGGGGTCCTCAAACTTTTTAAACAGGGGGCCAGTTCACTGCCCCTCAGATCCGTTGGAGGGCCGGACCACAGTTTAAAAAAAAAAACTGTGAGCAAATTCCTATGCACACTGCACATATCTTATTTTGAAGTAAAAAAACACGCGACAGGCTGGATAAATGTCCTCCGCTGGCCACATGCGGCCCGGGGGCCGCATTTTTAGGACGCCTGATGAAAAGCCCACTTTATTGTCTATTACCATCTGAAGAACGATTCTAAATGCGTTTTGCAAACGGTTGCAAGCAAAGAAACGTCACCACAAGCAAAGAAGTGTTGACAGTGCACTGCTTGCAATGGTCAATATTATCCGTGTGAAGATGGGTTAGAGCAAAGTGTCCAAGAATCAACAGTGCACTAAGAACAGAAGTGAGCAACGAACCCTTGTACTGAGTTAGGGAAATATCACAAGATGACGCTAATGCCCATGGTCCTTAGCTGAACAGAGAGGTGATGGTGGGACTTAGAACATGTGCTAGGTTTGTTCTCTCTCACTAGAAGGTTAGCTACCTATGAGACACATGGAAATTCATGCACAACCTAAAGAACTGTACTTTTAGTTTATATTTTTAGATTTCAACATATGTTGATCTGGGTAGAAAATACAAAATTGCAATGGAACAATACACATTTATTAAAAAAATAGAAACAGATCCACTACGAATTTATGGCCGGTATTCAAATTTTACTATGGCAAATTTTAGCATTTTGTAATTACTTGCAAGTTAAACGCTGCAAAAACCAAAAACCAAACTCACTGCCATAGCGTCAATTCCAACTTATAGTGAACATATAGGACAGGGTAGAACTGCCCCCTGTTGGTTTTAAGATGGTAATTCTTTAAGGGAGTAGAAAGCCCTGTGTTTAGAACTGCTGACCTTGAGGTTAGCAGCTACTTGTGTAGTCACTCTGCCACCAAGTCTCCTGTGCTGCACGGGGACACGCATAAAGGGCCAGAGAGCTACAACTCCAAGGAACAGTTCATGAGGCTGAGAAGATTCAGACTCCAT
>NW_022107431.1:90173034-90174974 GCF_000313985.2 Echinops telfairi | reverse complement strand
TGAGGGGAAGTATGGATTGGAGACTCAAAGCCCATCTGTAGATAATTGGACATCCCCTCACAAGGAAGAGATGAGCCAGTCAGGGTGCAATATAGCACCCATGAAACTTACAACTTTCCTCTAGTTTTTTAATGCCCCCCCCCACTCCCCTCCACTATCATGACCCTAATTCTACCTTACAAATCTGGCTAGACAAGAGCATGCACACTGGTATAGATAAGAACTCGCAACTCAGGGAATCCAGGACAGATAAACTTCTAGGACCAATAATGAGAGTAGTGATACCAGGTGGGTAAGGGGAAGGTGGGGTGAGTAAGGGGGAAGTCATCACAACAGAAAAGTAGGTGAAAGGAGACATCAGTCAGTGTAGTTTTCTTGGTATTATACCCACGTATCATACACCTTCATAGTTAAATCTCATTTTAAAAGAGTTGTATATATATCATCACCACGCCTTTCTTTGGAGGTACCTCCACATCGACTCAAACCTCCATCTTTTAGTTTGCAGCCCTGCAGGTTAGCCATTTACACCACGCAAGAACTCCTGTTTTGACAACGGCAAGCCAAGGTAGTCATTTCAGCTCTTTTGAGATAACGCCAAAAATGTTCAAAGAACACGACTGCTGTTAAACTAGTTGGTGGCATCTACCATTACTGTTGTTTGTGCTCAAGCTGAGGATGACTGTGTATGGTCAAAAAAGCATTACTGATATTGATGTTGTTTGTTGAAATTTAGAATGTGCAAATTGAGAGTGAATCCATTGTTAATAATGCCACCCACATTATCTCTGAAAGGCTGCCATCCTTACTGATTGGAGAAGAAAACAAGTGTGTAAAATAAAGTGACAAACACTACCTGAAGAATTTGTTAGTCCAGACTCTTACTCAAAGAAAAAAATATATATATATATATGAGACTTGGAAAATTGAGAGAGATGGACAGTAGAATGTGCAATCTTTTGAGCACTTCTTTCATTGCTTTGGTGCAAGACCTTTATAGTACATAACCACAGCGATTCTCTTTCTCTCTGTCTCTCCCTCCTGCCATTCTGCTTCACCCCACTCGTTCAGCACTACCTTTCTAAAACTGAGAAGACCTCCCAAACTTAAGATGTTGGAAATAAATGCTCAAAACTTTAATTTCAAAAACAAAACAAGGTTTAGTTTAGGTATAAGTGGTAAATTAAGTGCAGAAGTTACAATTTGGCTTGTTGGCCAAGTTTTGTTTCAACAGAAAAAAATCTTCCATTGGGGAATAGAAGATCAATGGCTTAATACACAAAACTTCAAGAGTCTGTCCTCCAATTCTATCTGGATTTCCCAACAGGAGCCGTGAATTTTATGCATTCCTAACTTAAGCTTAAACCTGCCAAATGTCCTGCTGCAGAGAAAGCAATGAGAAACCAACAGTTACATGAAGGAAATGATGAGAAATGACTGAGTTCCCTCATGTACAGAGATGGGTCATTAATTCCTACCTTTCCTATCCTTTTAAACTTGTGAACACACATCCTTCGGGTTTTAAGTACCACAAGGATAAGCTTTAGCCAAACTGAAAATATCTGCCCTAATAAAAGTCCACTACAGGCTCAGTGAGAGGGATCTGTTTTTAATACTGAAAATAGAAGCCCCATGGAGATGAACACATGAATGAATTTCCTGTTCTTGATTATGCCGTGTGGTTTGGGTTCTACGCTAAACCTAGATTAAGAGATTTAATCACTTTTGTTTTTAGAGGAAGAGGGAAAAATCAAATCCCATTTCACTTCCTACCTAGATTTAAGATCATACTATATTTGAGACATTACAGAATAGCCCTGCGTTTCATAAGCTTTAGTCACGGGTCAAATATCTTAATCCAACAACCCATTATACTGTTCTGAAGATTTTTATCTTTGAATTTTTCTTTAGGAACAATTATTCATTTTATCGGATGGCTT
>NW_022107431.1:90170539-90172127 GCF_000313985.2 Echinops telfairi | reverse complement strand
AGCCTGGGAGGCATGGGTCTGCCTTAGTGAATGAGTGTTATTAAAAGCTTTGCCCTATAACCAGTACTCATTGTTCTTATAGTGTTCAGTCACTTAAGAGTTTAATTTGTACAAGTCAATAACTCATGTACTGCTCTTTGAAAAGCCAGCCTATGCTTGTATAATTCCCTTTTCTCAGCAGCATTTTAAACTCTAGATCATTGGCTAAATTAATGATACTATTAATAGAATAACCTCATACCCTAAGAAAAGTATTTATAATGTTCTCTATCATACAATGATATTAATATCTCTAAAGTGAACCAGAAACATATATAAACCATAAACATTTGAATGGCTTATGGTCAGGCACTTAATTGTAGGCCCGATCTCAGAGCAATCAATTCTCATGGAAGGGCCCTACTCAATACTCACCCCTCATAAAGAAATCACTGAAGATATGGGTGCCCAGCTATTAGAATAGCATCTGGGGTCTTAAAGGTGTGTCTTCAAACAAACAGCCATCTAAGTGAGGTGTCAAAAAATTCACATGATGCCAGGGGCTTAAGTGGAAGGCAAATGTCTTGAGAATGATGAGGGCAATGAATGTAGAAATGTGCTTTACACAATTGATGTATGTATGGATTGTGATAAGAGTTACATGAGCCCCTAATAAAATGATAAAAAAAATTCACACACAAATGAAAATGGGAAAAATGAAAAAAAAGTGGACATGGAAGAAGCACACCAACCTGTGTGATCCAAGGATTGCAAATAATAAAATCCAAATCAGAAGGAGGAGACAGTACCATAGCTTCAATTCTGAACATCTAGTTTAACTAAGGATATAGATAACAGTGGCAAAGTAAAATCCATTTTCAGGGTTCCCACATGGGTTAAGCCTCTGGTGAATTCCCTCTGACCATAGGACAGGGATGTGAACAGCCTTGCTATTAGATAGAAAGCATTGTAAAGTCAATTATAGCCTCGTAGTTAGGTTAAAATGTAAAATTCTGTATACATATTCACTCATTTAATCCTCTGAAATTCCAAGAAAGAACTTAAGAGAAAGAG
This sequence comes from Echinops telfairi, assembly GCF_000313985.2. NCBI lineage: Eukaryota > Metazoa > Chordata > Mammalia > Afrosoricida > Tenrecidae > Echinops > Echinops telfairi. The sequence goes on along the minus strand of NW_022107431.1, from coordinate 90,171,074 downwards.
AAACAGTAAAACTGCCAAACAATTAGAAAAGACAGCTAGAATCAGGGTCTCCGGTGAACAGTCTATTCTAAGACATTGTGTTCTGAACCATTAATTAATGCTTCCCAATATCAGAGGAAAAGACTGATGGTTGCCCCTCTGAGTACACCCTCCTCTCTGTGTGGATACCCACGATGACCTGTGAAACAGGGAGCTTGGATTCAAGCTATTTTATTCTTCTTGAGCTATGCCTGTATATGCTACCTCATACTGCTAGTGCGAATGGGGTGGAAGGTGAGAAATGAGGGGGTAAAACTGACTAGATTATGCACAAGGCAAGAGGTCAAGATCAAAGTAGTTTTAGAAGATAATTGGGGATAGCTATATACAGAAGCACATCTCTACAAACAAAACTCTTACAAATACACTTTCTACTCCCAGTACACTCAACCAAAATTAAAATCCATTGTTTGCCATGGTAACTGGCAATTAATTTAAGGCATCTTCATATTTAATGTATGCCCTTTGTCTTAAATGAGACAAAGCAATAATGGAG
>NW_022107431.1:90168046-90170049 GCF_000313985.2 Echinops telfairi | reverse complement strand
GATACTCCAGACAGACGTCTGAACTTCGGATTTGAGGCTTAGCACCCCTCACAACCTCGTGATGGATTTTTTTAAAGGCTCTCGAGTTCTGTGCAGTGAAGAGCAGAAACCAAGACTCGCAGAGCATATGCTGAAGCGGGGAGTGGGGGCTGGAATCAGGGACAAGGGGGTAGTATAGCATTGAGGAGAAGTTGGACATTTGGGATATCTTTAACTCTATCTGATGGGGATTAGTTTTATATTAATTTTTCTAAAAGAAATTATTTTTGAAGTGGAAATCATTTAAATGATAGCTAGAAGAGCCATATCAAGCAAATCACTGCACTGCATACACAAAGCTGGCCAACTTTGGTGTATTATCATTTAGAAGAAAATAGCATCAAAATATAGTTCACTTAAGTCATGAATCTGCCTTCACCTAAAACCCCCAAAATTATCTTGTGTCACATTTCAGACTCCAGCTTGCATATTTTCCCCTATTTTTGGTTATTCATTAATACTTTTTTATTGTGATTTGGAAGGAAATTTACAGAGCAAACAGGTTTTCCATTCAACAATGCATACACATTTCGATTCATGACGTTGATTCCACTCTATACCTGCACTCCTCTGACTTATTCACAGTTTGTCATTTCTGTTTATCCTTAGTTCCTATCCTTTCCTGCCTCCTGAGTTTTACCCCTAGACAAATGCTGCTCTTTTGCTCTTGCATGGTTGATAGCTCTAGGGAGCACTTATGCCCTTGGCTCATCTTACAGGCCTAGTTATACTTTGGCTAAAAATGGAATTTGGCAGAGAGATGAGTTCAGTTTCAGACCCATGGGCATCTAAGAGCCAGAGACTTGGGGGCTTTAATAGATTCAATAAGACAAATTATCCTGGTCTTTTCTTTTTTTTTTTGTATTTTCCATTTTTCTCCTCAGTCTGCAGGTTTTAATACTGCCATTTTTACTATATGGAATTTGGAGCTTCAGAAATTGTCAGTTCTCTGGTAAACAATAGGCCTTCTACTAAGTCTTCCAATAGCTTGCTACTATAGAAATTAGCTAAAGGGAACGCAAAGCTTGAAGGTAAAATATCACTTTAGGATCACATTATAATTGTCAGAAGTAGTAAAAAACTCAACAAAAGATTAAAGTTACCAAAAAGCTCTTCAGAACCTACCGGTAGTTCCATTTTTCATAGAATCCACTAGAAAACTAATGATATAGATATAGATGTCTCTGAATCTGTATATTACACTAAATGCCATTTGATAGCATAGGTCTAGTTTCATTAGCTTTTATTTATATTTATTTTTATCCTTTATTTGATCTATCCCTTCCTAGTCCTAGAGATTTTCTAAAGATGATCTATTCTACCACTACAGGAAGTTTACTATCGGAAATACATTTGATGAATATAACAGCATTCAGAAATATGAATGGTAGGGTAATTGTGGTATTTAGAATTGATGATAAGAATACACCCTTAGTTCTACCATAAAGGTGATATTTTAAAAATATATGTTCCCTTTTGAGCTTCAATTTCTCTATTTACAAGATGAAAATATTTGAAACATGGACATCAAAAAGGTATACATGATCCAAGGAATTTTCTACCACCTCATATGCATTTGCAAGCTGATAAATAAGTTTTAAAAACAGAGAAGCATTTGAATTATTGTATTCACAAAAAATATTAAATATACTAAGGAGTTGAGAATGAACAAATCTGTTTCAGAAGTATAATCAGAATGCTCCTTGGAATATGATCAAGGGACAAGTATCAGAGCTTAAATTCTAACACCAAATTTGTAGACAGCATTGGAGGAAAATGGGAACCCCAATCCACCTGTGGATGCTCTAGTCAGATTGAGCCTCTGGCAGGTCCCCTCCAGCCACAGGTAATGGACTCGAAGAGCTTTGCTATCAGACAGATTGACGCAAACTTGACTGTCGTGGTTCAAACGACGATATAGTGTGATACTTGGTAAATCAACCTCCCTCTTGACTCAACCTGAA
>NW_022107431.1:90147415-90155335 GCF_000313985.2 Echinops telfairi | reverse complement strand
GGGGTGGTGGGCTTCCTGACTCACAGAAGAGTCCATCTAAATGCCTTCACACAAGAGGTTGGCATGCAGAATAGCGTGTCTTTGGGCCATTTACCAGTGGCTAAAGGAGCTTGGAAACACCTGCCCATGCAGTGTAGAGGCCAAGGAGCCATGTGGTTGAGAACCTAAGGATTAGAGTGGGAGACGAGTCTGCTGGCATGGTTGAGAAGCAGCTCTTTTGGACAAATGGACTGCATCCTTAATGTTCTCTAATCTTGACTTTTTGTGACCTGTTAACTACCCTAATATAGCCCCGTAATCATAAATATTGTGTGTGAATTCTGAGTGGCCACTGCAATAGACTATTGAACACAGCAATAAGTAGAATGCCTCCAGAGGGCTGGTTGATATCAGAATAGGATAAAAAAGATGGAGGTTGGAGACCTGTCGATGTCTGCCTCTCTTTGTCCTTGGCACATAGAGAGTTGGATTCTCCTCCTCCCTGATGTATCAAAGGAGCTCACACATAGCTTCTGTGCCATTTCCTCAAATGGTAAGACACTGAAAATATAGTCTCAATACATAGTTTTATTTGTAAAATTTTATATCCAGAATTAAGTCTGATGTGACTTTTTAAAATAAGGGAAATAAAAGTATTTCTTCTTTATCAGTCATTACCAGAAATGATACAAAATGCATTTCTACTTCCTGTGCTCACATAGTATATTAGATCAATATTTAAGTATTTGAAAGATACAATTCCGTTCCACATTGAGTTGTCTACTAACAAAATAACAGAAGCATAACATATATATGCATTTTCTGTCATTTACTCAATTTGTTTGCCACCACATTTTACCTTATCTTGTTGGTGTTTGTTTCAGTATTATTATGACATTAGTGTAGACTTATGCTTTCATAGACTCAACATAGTGAACACTGCTGACATTAACTAGATAGCATATTTTTTCTTTTTAAAAAAAAAGTTTTATTGGGACAAAATCAATAGTTCATTATATCAAGAGTTGTACAATCATTGCCACAATCCATTTTAGAACATTTTCCTCATTCTTGTCATCTAAACTCATTGACTATGTTGTTATGCTGGCAGCTCCAACTTATGGAGGCCCTGTGTACAACAGTGCAACACTGCCCAGTTCTGTGACATTCTCACGATTGTTATCTTGCAACCCATTTTAGCAGATATGGCTTCAAGCCACCTCATCCATTTTTTATCAACCATCATGTCTTTTCCCAGGACTGGTCTCTCCTGGTAACAAAGCCTCACTATCTGTACTTCTGTTGAGAATCTGTCTGTTCTTCTTCCAAGATGGATTTATTTATTCTTCTGGCACCAACACTATAATGCAAATATATTGATTTCTCTTTAGTGTGTTAGTCCGGGTTGACTACAGAAACAAATCCAGAGGCACTCATATGTGTATAAGAAAGAACTTTATATACAAGAGTAATTAAATGTTGAGAAAACATCCCAGCCCAATCCATATCAAGTCCATAAACCCAATATTAGCCCATATGTTTGACCCAAATCTATAAATTCCTCTTCAGACTCATGCTACACATGCAATGATGCCAAATGCAGGAAGATCACAGGCCAGTGGGTACAAAGTCTTGTGGATCCAATGACTGTAAAAGCATCTCAGTGCTGGCAGGGATCTCCACAAGGCTCCTCCAGCTCTCTGAGTTCGGGCTGCATCAGTGTAGCTCCATCAGGCTTGTCCTCAGCAATATCTCACAGGGAGTGAGTCTGTGTCCCACCTCGAGCAAGCTATTTATCTCCTTAGCACCTCCAAATGAGGTCATCAAGCTGAGACCTGATTGACAGGCTAGACTCCACCCCATCACTCTTAAGTCTCAAATTAACAACAGATTATGTAACTACCACATTCAGAATTCCTTATTTACTGACCAACTTTCACATGCATATTAAGTGTATGAAAGTACCATGGCTTGATTCAGGTGTACCTTAGTCTTCAAAGTGACATCCGTGTTCTTAAGCACTTTAAAGGGGCTTATGCAGTAGATGTGCCCAATGCAACATGTGCTTTGACTCCTTGACTGTTATTTCTATGAGCATCAGTTGTGGATCCAAGCAAAATGAAATCCCAGACAACTTCAATCTTGTCTCCATTTATCATGATGCTATCTACTGGTGCAGTAAGAGGATTTTAATTTTCATAATATTGAATTGCAATTCATAGTGAAGACTGCAGACTATATCCAAATACTTTAGCACTAGCAAAATGACTGTTATTTGTTCTCAATAAACAGTAAATGAAGATTAAATATGACCAGTGCCTAAAGCTTCTGGATATCTCGATAAGTAAGCATGGACAACTATGCAAAGTTAAATGGCAATACAGGGCACCCTTTCATGGAATTCTAACCTTCATTTTCCATTCAAGATAATAAATTCTGAATGGTTAAACTCTTTCTATTCTTGAATAACATTTTGACAGCCTGGTGTATCTATAGCACAATGTTATCACCTGGTTTGCCTAGTGAGTTAGTTAGTTTATTGTGCCAAACTGGTTGATAAACACAAGTGGGGTTAATTGAAGGACAGAGAGATAAATGGCTCGGTGAGCCTCGCCATTTTAGTTCTCAGGTCTCTTGCTTTGTGATGGTCGCACCAGGATGCAGCTGCCTGAGCAGTTCCCTGCTTCAGCTTGCAAGGCTGACTTCCTGCAAGACATCCCTGAGGAGAAGCCACATGGACCTACCCCGATGCAGCCCTGGGTGCTGAAGCACTCATGTGGAGATTCCTGCCAGCGCTAAGATGTTTACACATTCACTGGCTCGGCTTTCCTCCTGCAGTCAGCATTGTTGCATCTGTTTTGTGAGATGGAGGAGGACTTTGTGGACTGGTGTTGGACATATGGGTTAATGGGTTTAATGTTGGACTTGTGGGCTTGGGCAGCACTGGGTTGGGATATTTTCTTGAAGCGCACTTACCTTTATGTAAAACTCTCTCTTATACATGAGTTTCTGTGGGTTTGTTTCTCTAAAGTACCAGACTAACACACCTAGGTAGTACAGACACCTGACTAATTCAGAAGTTAAGGTCACACCTCCGTCCCTGGCAGGAGCCAGGGGAAAGCATGCTCATGAAGATAGGTCCCAAGGCCCCTTAGCACCCGTTCACTTTCGAGGTCTTCCACCACATCCTCTCCCACTGGCTCATCAATATTCCTGATCTTTTCACCAGTTGTAAATGAGCCAAAACCTATGGCATTTGGGTTGGCTTTCTATAGATTGTTAGGTTAAAATAACTTCCCCTTCCTGATTCCCTCTTTGCTAAACAAATCTCCTTACTGGTTTTCCATCTTTTCTTTTAAAAACATAACTGGAGCTTCTCTGCAGCTCCGTCATTAAAATCAAGCAGGCAGTGATTTGGCAGGCAAAGAAAGGGCTTCAATTCTAACATCCAAGGCATATGTGCAGCAGGAACTTTTTCTTAACTTGAAAAAGATAGAGATTAAAATTTGGCCCACAGCTGATTTGATCCCTAGAGAATTTGCTGATTCTTTTATCCAGACTGCTTTTCCAGCTACAGGATTTACTCTTTCCACCCCTCAATTGAGATTCTGCAGGTTTTGTTACTTTGACTCTTGGGAAGCTTTCTTACTTTAAAATTTGAAAACTATAAAGAAAGAATACTATTTTCATGGTAAATGTCAAAGACAGATTGTTTCATTTGTTTTAATGCCCATGAACAACCTAGATGGAAGAAAATCCATTTCATAGAGCAATATTCTTATTTGTAATACTCAGATTAACTGTAGATTTTTTTTCTCCTTATCCCTTTCAACTTTTCTAATCAGTAGCTCCTCAGAAGGAAAGGAAACAATATCATCAACAATCATGTAGCTATCATCAGTTGATCCTTCAAATCTAGAGCTACAAAACAATATGAAATAATGTGTAGTGTAACAAAAATACCAATATGATCTATGAACCCTTCTCTTCAACACACAAGGACCGAGAGGAGGGGGAAAAGATGGAGGACAATGGGGGAAGAAATGAAGGGCAGAAAGATAGATATGGTCAACCAAAATATAAATTTAAGAAAGCACCTAGGAATGTCCTAACCCAATTGAAAAACCCAGGACTCAGCCCAATTTACACTGTTGATGCCCGAAAGTCTCAAAAATTGGGAGCACCAGTTACTTCTGGAAGGTGACACTGGAGGGCAATGAGTGAAAATTGGAGTATTGGTTGAAAACCCATCCAGAGATAATTAACCCCTCTCTCCTTCTAGATGTCAGCAGTAGACTGGAAGTCTAGCTTCAGAGTAAAACAAAAATTCTGGCCTGTGGAATACTAAGCAAAATTTAATGAATGACAAGAAGATTAAACAAAATCTTAAATACTGAGTGTATGTGGCCTTCTTTTCCACTTTGTCACCCAGAATTCTGGTAGGTCGGCTTATAGGCTCCAGACTAGATATTAAAATATGCTTCCCTGGGGAATTTAACCATCTCACCAGAAAGGATCTCAAGATACCATATTAGAACCCCTCAATGGAACAACCTAAGCAGTCACCCTACAATAAGACCCACCCCGCGAGCAAAACGTGTTTAATTAGCCTTTCAAGGTCCCATTCTTCTGTGACTATGCAGAAAAACTCAACCCATAGCTGATTCATAAAGGGTCCAGATTAGAGTCTGTGCCCAAAAACTAACATACAGGGGAAAACAGGCCTGGAAAATTGTTTCTTTAATTATTGTAAGCAAGAAAACCCAATGGGGCAGTTCTAGTCTATAATCTATGGAGGCTCCTAAGTCACTAACGACAACAACAACAGCAACAACAAAAGTCCCTAAATTGAAGTAAGATATCAGAGGACAACTGAGTAGATTTTTAAAAGGGAAAAAAGAAAAACAAATTTGAGGAAACAGCCTAAAAGTCGAAGCTCTTAAGCTGAGTAGCATAGTGAGGCTGCTCTGATTTTCTATGTTGGCAAAAATGATTTTTTAATTTTGTGGAAGTCATTAGAATGGTGTTTCCAGAAATGGGTGAAATAACAAAACAGCATAAAGTTGGAAAAAAGTAATATCCTTGCTATTAAAGAGCCCTGTGCTTGATATTAGAGAATCATTCATGCTATTGTAAGATGTTTTATTCTAAATTATTGAAGGATAGGGGGGGAGCTCCCCAAAAGAAATTCAGAAAATGTCAGGAAAAAAAAATAAAATTTGTTTTTATCACCAAAACTGAACTAAATTATTTTCATCCTAGTTCCCCTTTTTAACTTAGATTCTTTATAATTCATTATTAAATTCATTTTTATGGTTCAACTTATGGACAATTATCCTTAGTATTTACTGCTTTCACTGTTGTCGACAGTTACCACATATCCATTGGACTAAAATACACACAAAGAGCTCTGAAGTATCCTTATATAACCTGCCTTTGCCCTCAGCTCTTTTCATAGAACTAGGCCTGGAGGGTTTCGGTGGATGAAGAATTATGGGAAAGCTAGGTGCATGTAGAAGACTGACTTTCGTGAACACAAACGTACAACCCTTATGAAAACTGGTCCAGCATGAGTCAGTCTTGGAGCTGTCAAAGCACAGCTACACAGCCCACAGTAATTTCAATGGAATTTCATTCTTCATTTGTATTTGCAGAAAATCATAATGAGGATCCCAAGACAGAGTCCTCAAGACCACCTTTTCCATTTCCATTATTTTCCTGGCCATTGCCCTCACCTGTGCTGCTCCCCTCACACACTACTAGCTAATAGTTAAATATGTCAGATTAGGGTGAGGGAGCATCTGCTGTGGACACTGCCACTTTATAAAATTTTGCCATCATAAATTAATACAAAAATTGTGTAAAATGTGTGGAACAGCCCAAAGTATTGAAAGCACAAGTACAAAAGTATCCAGCAGTCACCTTATTTAAAGCATACTCCTCAGTCTTCTTATCATTCCATCCCCAAATTAATAATTTAGAAAATTAGGGGGACAAAGGTTAAGGCATCAAGATCTTCTCATATCCAAGGTTTGGGAATAATAAATTCCATGAGAATTTGTGGCAAGTTGATGGCACAATTAACTTACATGTTCTAAATGCTGTTTTAAAGATTCAGAACCAAAACCAGGTTTTAAAAAATGTTTTCTTTTAATACCAAGAAGCTGTTTCCATATTCCAACTGAGTGTACCACAACTCTTTTAGCTAATAGAGTAATATTTTTTTCTGTGTTCTGTTGTAACAAGGAGCTCCTGATTATAATTCACAATTCCAGTGTTTTATGACTAGAACTTGAAGAAAAGAGAGATTCTGCAAAAATAGTTTCCTGCCCAGGTGTTGAATCAATTAACTCTTAAGTAATCAGGCAGTAAAATCAGTAATGGTGAGTTTTCTGAAACGCTATAGGAGACAGGTTGGAAAAATAAAGATGAAATTTTGTTTTCATAACTAGAGTGTTTAAAATCCTGAGAGACTATTAGAATACCTTGATGAAATGTATGGGACACTGCAAATTTCCAAACAGATTATGGGTAAAGGTCTATTCAGTCAACACCATCACAATTGTTTTCCCAAGTAGGGAAAACAATTTTATTATAATGAATAATTTCACTGTCTAGAGAAAGTCTAGTGAATAAATTCATTTTTGAAAGACTAAAACCAAACCAAACTCACTGCCAGTGAATCAGTTCTGACTCATGATGACCCTATAGGGCAGTATAGAACCGGGTTAGTCCCTGTAGGTTTCCAAGACTGTAACTTTTTACGGGAGTACACTGCTTCCTCATTTTCCTGGGCAATGGATGGTGATTTTGAATTTCTGACCTCAAAGTTAACAGCCCAGAGCGTAACCACTAGGCTACCAGGGATGACAAATTATTTAAATATTTTGAAGTAACAAATCTAACATTACCCCCCAAAATTTGATCTTTGTCCTTGGTTGTTGTCATTTCTCTAAGAAACTGACATATCTTTATTAATGTGACCTAACAGGTTATGCTAATTCTTGAATGAGGACCAGTCCATTCACAAAGACCCACCAAGTTGTATCAGTTGACTTAAAAAGGAACGGCAGGTAGGACATGATCAACTCAATGGCAGTGAGAATGGATATAAAGAAGATAAATAAAGGCTCTGAACATAGAGCACTAGGGAGTCCTGGTTCATGAAAGAAATCAATATCAATGAGGGATCAGTGATTCTCTTGTGGGGACATAGAAGCTACATGTTGGGATCTCTCAGTCTTCACCCTCTCAGTCTTCACCCTAGGTATCACCTCATTTTTATCTTTTTTGCCATAATAAAACTATACTCGTGTTATACTCTCTGTGAGTCCTGTGGATAACTCTAGCAAAAAATGGAATTGAAAAAAGTGAGGAGATTCTGTGGGAACAGGAAAACTGTAAATTGTAGCCAATGGATCAGAAGTGAGAGTGTCATTACCAGCTTGCAACTTGGGTTTGAAGTCTCAGGTGGACTTGACAATTATGTTCTTTAACTTCTGAGATCTGACATAGCTCTGGTGGCTGGGACTGGAGGAAGAAGTACTGCATTGGGAATTTAGAACAGAACTCAGCTGGATTAATTCGATTAATTCTCTCAGTTTGGTGTTAGAGAAGTGGGACTTGAGTTGTCTATGCTAACATGAAGTTGACTTTAAAAATATTTTACCCAGCTAGCAGCATGGAGGAGCACTGGTGGTCTTGTGGTTACGTGTTGGGCTGCTAACGACAAGGTCAACAATTCAAAACCACCAGCCGCACCACCAGAGAAAGATGAGACTCTCTAGTCCTGAAAATATTTAGAGTCTCAGAAACCAACAAGTGGGGTTCTGCTCTGTCCTACAGGATTGCTGTGAGCTGGAATTGACTAGATGTCAGTGAGTTTGGTTTGTGAATGAAACAGTATGGACATAAGAATTACTTCTTTTGTGAAAAGAAATA
>NW_022107431.1:90143959-90146488 GCF_000313985.2 Echinops telfairi | reverse complement strand
TGGCAACATATGTACAAATGGGCTTGACACAATGGATGGATGGATGGATTGTGATAAGAACTGTAAGAGCCCCCAATAAAATAATTTTTAAAAGAATTACTTCTTTTAAGAATAGGAAAATAAGGAATGGATGGACAATTAGTTATATTTTTCTACATCAACTATGAACTACAAAATATACTGTACTATTTTAATAATTTTATAAAAGGTGACTTAATATTTTAAAATTCCAGAGACCTGGATTAGACATAAATATTCAAATGTAAAGCTATACTTCCAGCCCCTCGCACTCCAGGAACAGCAGGCATTGATAAGCCACAGCCAAATCCAAGAACCACACTACAGATAACCAATCCTCCAAAATGGCATAGAAATGGTATCCAGAACCCTGATGATAAAGTTGTACATTTCTCAAGAGGGTGGACCCCAAGTTCCTGAGGAACATGCATTTTGCCAAGAATCACAACAAGAAGGGCCTGAAGAAAACACAAGCCAAGGCCATGTATGCTTGCATGGAGGTTATCGAGGTTCTTACAGAGCCCATGGAGGGCAAGTCAAAGATCCCAATGGGTGTCAACTGCAAATTCAGGCAACTCTTCTACCCTGAACATCCCAAGCTTGGAAAGTGCACTTAGGCATATATTTCCAAGGGTTTAAAGAGCTGCTGACCAAAGTCCAAAGCCAAGTCTCAAAGTAAAGCCGATACTCCAACGAAGACCATGACTCAAGCTCAGGTTCCAGGTCAAGTTCCCCAAAGTGACCTGGCTCCCACACTGTCCCCACAGAGGGCCTGATGTGACCCCTGGACTGCCCTCTGCAAGGAGCTGGTGTCCTCCTGTATTGTTGATACAAATAAACCTGAGTCGGGAGTGAGGCATGGGGAATAAAGCTATTAAAAGAACAATCAATACATTTGAATTATGTTGCTGGTGAAGAATATTGAAAGTATCAAGGCTGCCCACCCCCCCTAAAAATAAAATCTGTCTTGAAAGAAGTACAGGTAGAATGGTCTTTAGAGGCAAGGATGGCAAAACTCTGGCATTTTAAACATGCTACTGGGAGAGATCAGTCCCTGGAGAAGGGCATCATGTTTGGCAAAGTAGAGGGGCAGTGAAAAAGAGGTAGGCCATTGTGAGGGTGACACAAGACCAAGCTGTGTTTGGCTCTGTTGTACACAGAGTCATTGTGAGTTGCACTGCCTTGACAGCAGCTAACAACATTGTTTCTTGACATACCCTCCATATAATTCTATGTGCTTCTGACAGCAGTGTTTCTATCTCTTCTAAACCTTCACCCAAAGAATTCTAAGGTCCTCAACTTATAGCACATCAAAAGATCAGTTTTGCAGACTCAAAAGAAACAAATTGTGTACCTTTTAAATAGTCTCTGAGTTTAGAAAACAAAAAGAATTCTGAATGGACTGTCGGATGACTGAAGGAAGGTATCCCAATAAAATTATTGGACAGCCCCTGTTATCCTCACATAATGAGCAAGTACATTGTCAGGATGGGAAAAAAAATTCCTCGGGGAAATTTGATGGCCTTTTTCTCACCGATACAGTTTTGAATTTTCTTACATTTTTTTCCTAAGAAACCCCTGTGATCATCTTGTGTCCTTGAATAGTTTGATAGGTCTCCCCTTTAGAATACAAAAACAATAGGCATATGCTTCTGAGCTGACCTTTCTGCTTTGAATTTAACTGGCCTAGCTGATCCTCTTTTAATTCTTCCTTCCTTCCTTCCTTTCTTTCTTTCTAATGGCTCTCTAATAGGAGGCATGGTGGCAATGTTGGATAGTGGTTGAATCGCACCAGCTGCTCTGAAGGAGAAAGACAAGGTTTCTGCTCTGATAAAGATTTACAGCCTTGGAAACCCACAGGGGCAGTTCTATGCTGTCCTCCAGGGTCGCTATAAGGCAGAGTTTATTCAATGGTCGTGAGTTGCACCGAGGAACTTTGTTTTCCATCCTGACAATGTATTTGTTCATTATTTGAGGATAGCAGGAGCTATCCAATGATGAGAAGAGACAGCTTCAAACATCTATTAATATTATTAATGCAGGGGAAATGGAAGTTATCAGAAAAAGAAAAAAGATCAAAGTGTGAGAAGAGACTCTGAAACATGCTCTTAATCACAGAATAGCTAAAGCCAATGGAAGAAAAAATAAAATCAAAAGCTTAATAAAAAATGTCAAATGGCAGCTCAAGGAGACAAAGAAAGTATTAGCGTGAAATATACATAGATCTAGAATTAGAAAAAAGAAATCAGGAAAGCAAAGGATTAAAAACAAGAGATAGGAAAGAAAAAAATGGGAGGAAAAACAACAGAGAAAGGAGAAAAACTGGTGCATACTACCTGGACCTCACCCCAGGAATGTTTGTAGACAGTAACTTTTACCCTATGCTCCTTTTGCATTTTTAAGCTTACCACAGCATACTCATGTTGTACTTGTCCTTTTGTGCTTGGCTTACTTCACTTAACATACTTTCTGCCAATTCTTCCCATGCAGCAATGTGCTTCATGCGTTCAT
>NW_022107431.1:90141169-90142372 GCF_000313985.2 Echinops telfairi | reverse complement strand
TCCTCAATCGCTTCCAACACTCCACTTTTGGAGTTTGACGGGATTTTAGACACATAAAATCAGATCATCTGTAAATAATGACAGTTCCTTCCCCAGGTGAATACATTTGATGTTTTTTATTTGTCTTATGTTGTTAGCTAGGACCTCCAGTATGATTTTAAATAGGAGTGGGGACAAGGGGCATTCTTGCCTGGTCCCCTTTTTCATTGGAATAGTTTTCATCTTTTCTCCATTGATTATCATGTTGACTGTTGGTTTTTCACATATATAGCTTGTATTATATTGAGGAATTAACTTCCACTCCTATCTTCTTGAGTGTCTTAAACAGGAATGGGTTTTGGATGTTGTCGAATGCTTTTCCCGCATCTATCAATATTATCATATGGTTCTTATTATTTTTCATGTCATTGTGGTGAATAATACTAATGGTCTTTCTCATGTTGAACCATCCCTGCATTCCTGGAATGAATCCCACTTGGTCATGGTGAATTGTTTGCTTTCTTTGCTTTTGTATTCTATTGGCCAGTATTTTGTTAAGGATTTTTGCACCAAGGTATTGGTCTGTAGTTCTTAATTCTTGTGGGATCCTTGCCTGCTTAAGGTATTAGAGTCATACTAGCTTCATAGAAAGAGTTTGGGAGTCTTCCATCTTTTTCTATGTTCTGGAAGAGTTTGTGTAGGATTGGTGTCAGTGCTTCCCTGAATGCTTGGTAGAATTCTCTTGTGAAGCCATCTGGCCTGGGGGATTTTTTTTGTTGGCAATCCCTTGATAACCTTGTCAATTTCTTCTACTGCTATGGATCTGTTAAGGTTCTTGACATTCACTGGGGTTAGTCTAGGAAGGGATTGTTTATCCACGTATTTGCCCATGTCTTCCAAGTTGTTGAATTCATTAGAATACAGGCCTTCAGAGTACTGTGTAATTTTCCTTTTGATTTCATTAGGGTCCGTTGTAATGTCCCCTGTTGCATCCTTCATCCTTGCTATTGAAATTTGTTCCTTTGTTTCATTGGTTAGGTTTGGCAGTGGTCTATCAATTCTTTAATCCTTTCAAAGAACCAACTTTTAGCTGCATTAATTTTTCCATAGTTTTCTTATTTTCCCTGTCCTGTATCTCAACTCTGATTTTTATTATTTCTTTCCTTTTGCTGTTAGTAGGATTGTTGTGTTGACTCTGCTCTAATTGGTGTAAGTTTTGTGCCA
>NW_022107431.1:90137199-90138983 GCF_000313985.2 Echinops telfairi | reverse complement strand
CACTATGGGATTGGCCTATCGCTTTATCCTCCTGTGGCTTCACTCTTTCCTAGTCAGCAAGTATTTTATTATTTGGAGGGCAATTTGAGTGGTACTCTCAGAGGACCCTGGTTGGGTGGTTGTGGACCCACGAGGATGGTGCTGCACTGGATTATCTCACAAGAAGCTGTAATGGATTGGCCCATGGCAGCTTGGGGCACCACAGAGGGCATGTGGGGATGCCTGCTGTAATGAAACTGCCACCGAAGGCAGGTGGGTGTGCCCACGTTGGTGTAGAGCACTGCAAATGGTGGGCAGAATTGCCCTGACCAGCTATATTGCCATGGAGGTTGAGCAGAGGTTCCTGCAGCAGTGTGGAGCGCTAGAGAATTTTGGCTGAGCTGCCTTAGGCCGTGTGATGTACTACATCAGGCAGGATCCCTCAGTCATGTGGTACCACAGAGGACAGGTGGTTCCCCCAGCCACACAGGTAGGACTTCACCTGGAAGAAGGTGGGTGGGATTTCCACAGCCATGTATTCAGCACTTCAGAGGGCAGGCGGAGAGGCTGTATTTCCCCTAGAAGATAGTTGGTGGGATATTGGCACTGCTGAGGGCAGGTGGGTGGGTGGGCAGGATTTCCCCTGGAGGAAGGTGGGCAGGATTTCCCCCAGAAGAAGTTGGGTGACCTTTCCCTAGCCTTGGGTTATGTTGCAGAAGGTGGAGCTCCCCAGCTGGGTGGAGGGCAGGCATAAATGTCCTAGGCTAAGGGGAGTGGCCTGGAGCTCAGCTGTGGCCTGTGAGAGAAAAGGGAAGAGAAAAAGAAAAAATAGGAAAAAAACCTCCACTCACTGTGACTGTGGTGGGAAAGAGAAGAGAATGAAACAAAACTAGCAATATAGTTGAGACCAAATCCCTGACTGTAGGGCTGGAGGGGTTTAAACTCTCCCTTGAGGTGGTGGCAACCTGTGTCTGTGTTGAGATAAAGCACTTGGGGCCACTTCAAAGGATCCTGGCTCTGACTGAGAGTGGCAGGGTTAAAGTTAAATCCTAGCCAACCTCCAATGTAGTAAACCAAAAGCCCCCAGCTCCTCAAAACCTAGTGGATTTGTGTCTACTCATCTTTATGATGCTCCTCCTGTGACCCGGCAGTGTGGAATTTCCCTCTTAGTCGAGAATAGATATTAACATCCATATGACATTTGTAATTTCCACATATGTATATACAACATTCTCGATGACATAAAAATGAACAAGAATTGAACTATTTAAACAGTAAACTCTTTATTGAATTATAGTTCCAAGAGCAAAGGAAAATTACTACTCAAACACTTCATTGACTAACAAATCTCCCCCTTTCTTCTGGTGCAAAAATCCAGTCGAAGTTTTCACTGCTTAAATACTATGTGTTAAATACCTAAGATAATATTTTTCTAATGAGATGGCATGTACTAAATACTCAATAAATGTTAGATTCCCTCCCACTAATATTTATTTCAAATTCACTCTGTTTAACTTCATATAGCTGAACACTTTCCAGAATGTTTGGAATGTTTATAGCATGGCCACACTCCAAACATAGAAAATGAAGAATCTGGATACAATGTAAGAATACATTTATTTTCTTCCATAGATTTATAATCTTTTTTTTTGTTCAAATAGAGTGTTTGCACACAGTTACATATGATTTCCAATCTAAAATAATTGGATTGAGAACTGTTGGTTCCCAATCAGGATAAGTTGGAATTGACTCAATATCAATCTATTTGAGTGGGTCCCTATTCATTTTGCCAAAAAAGAGGAGAG
>NW_022107431.1:90133116-90136281 GCF_000313985.2 Echinops telfairi | reverse complement strand
GTTTTAACCATTCAAGTCAGGTTTATCTTTTTGATCTTCTATAGTCATCTCTCCAGTGCATTCTGCTTAGTAACCACTTTCCCCCACCCCTCTATTATGCATAGAGGGAGATCACCAGAGGCTTATTTCCTATATAGTTCCCACATATGTATCTTGAGCTCCCACTGTCATCCATAGACTTATGCAAACCATATTGTCACAATTTAGATTCTGACACTATTCCCTTCTTCAACTTCAGATTATATGATTTACAATCCTTCAGTGACTGATGTTGGTGTGCTTCTTCCATGTGGACTTAGGTGACATCTCCCTTAGATGGCTGCTTGGTTGGAAACAAGCCTTTAGAATCCCAGAAGCTATTTTATCTGATAGGCAGACACCATCTAACTTCTTCACCACATTTTAGTGTTCCTTTCCTGAAGGTGAGTATAGAGCAGAGCCATGATGTAAGAACTAACTGTTTTTAAGTTGGAGTTAGGATGAGGCATTTGAATTGGATGATAAGAGCGCAGTAACCAGTTTCCCTTGAGTTGATCCTGACTCGTTGTGAGCGTGAGGTCCCCATGAGTGTGAGAGTAGACCTGTTGCATAAGGTTTTCAATAGCTGCTTTTCTGCATGTAGGTACCAGACTTTCTTCTGAAGTGCCTCTAAGTGGATCAAACTTGTATCCTAGCAGCTAACCACATTTGCAGCAGCCAAGGACTCCAATAAAATTTAGTTGTGTAGAAATAGCGAAATGCAGAAGAATTCCTGGCTTATAGCAGACTATCATGAAGTTGGTTTTACTCATGTTGTGTATGAAGAGACAGAGAGATACACCAATTAAAACTATCCCTTCGTTTATGTCTATGTATATGTGTGAATACACATGAAGGAGTTACCTGGATATTATCTTCACCATCACCATTCTAGTCATCACTCACAATTCCTGAGTATTTCTCAGAGCTTGGTTATGTGCTAAAATCTTCATGTGAAAATATGTACACATCACTATCATTGGATGTTTGTCCTTTGAGACAATAGCTTCACATTCAATGATTATTTCATAATTGAACTTTATTAGGACAAAGAACATCATATCTTAATTTTTCATTGCAAATATAAGCAATGGAATCTTGATGAGTAGAATTACCATTGACTAACACTGTTACCAGTCTCAATGCAAAGGAAGTATGAAGCCATAAGAGAAGGTAGGAATTAGGTTTCAATAAACAGGAGCAATGTCCCCACCATATATGAACGTAAAAGGTGAGTTTATAAGGAGTTTCATGTTTGGAAAAAAAATAAAATCTGAAAACTAAATTCACTGCCATCTAGTTGCTGCCAACTCATAGAAACCCTATAGAACAAAAAAGAACTGTCCCTGTGAATTTCTGAGACTGTAACTCTTTAAGAGAATAGAAAACTCTTTCTCCTGAGAAGCAACTGGTGATTTTGAATTATTTATCTTGCAATGAGCAGCCCAGCAAGTAACCACAATGCCAGGTGCCTTCAAATCAGTTCCAGCTAGAAGCAACCCTATGTACCACACAATAAAGCACTGCTCAGCCATGCACCATTGTTGTTTAGTGCTGTTGAGTGGGTTCTGACATATAGTGACACTATAAACAGTAGAGTGACAAGTTGCCCAGTCCTGAACCACCCTCAAAAATGTTTTTATGTTTGAGACCATTGTTGCAGCTACTGTGTCAATCCACCTCATCAAGGGTCTTCTTTTTCATTGAAATACTTGAAACAAAGTCTTATTGTTCTTGCTTCTAATGAGTGCTCTGGATGTATACCTTCTGAAACAGACTGGTTTGTTCTAAGGGTAGTCCACAGTACTTTCAATATTCTTCAACAACACTGTCATTCAAAGGCATCAATTCTTCTTAACAACAAAATACAAGATCAGAATGGAGAGTGTTTCAAAGCTTAAATTCTTAACACTCAGTTTGCAGAAGGTGATGTACGAGAGTGAAGGTCCTCAATCAATTTATAGAAGTACCCATAGACTGGGTCTGCATTGAATTCCCTCACTCCACTGACCAGGGATATGTTTTGCTCCCAAAGAGAGCCTATAGGACAATATTACTATACTTGGATTATACATGGATTACTACAGTTGTAGTTAGGGTCAAATTTAACATCTCACCAGTTATTTTTCTTTTTAACCAATTTTCAATTTGTTCTGGTTTCTACTACATTCTGCTATCTTTTGGTTGAAGTTCTGTGCTTTTTTCTGTTGTAGTTGCTGGGATTTTGTTGCTGCTGTTGTTGTTGTTGTTCATTTGCATGATTTTCTTTATATGGAACTCAGGATAGATAAATCTACAGACACAGGAACTAGATTAATAATGTCTTAGAGTTGTGACAGGAATAGGGAAACAGGAGTTAATAATAATGGATAAAAAAATGAATTTTTTTTTCTAAAATTGATTGGGGGATGAATTCAGAACTCTCTTTAATATACTTAAACATTGAATTGTATGATACATGAATTATATGTCAATAAAATGGACAAATAAAAAGAAAATGAATTTTCCCTGTAAACATTAACGCAGACAACAATTTTTTTAAAGCACCAATTTTTCCATGACATTTGTTATTCATAGTCCAACTTTCACATGCATATGGGATTGAAAATGCCATGGTTTGAGTAATACTTATCTTAGTCCTCAAAGTAACTTCCTTGCTTTCAATACTGTGAAGAGGTCTTGGAAAGGAAATCTGTCCAATGCAAAATATCCTTTTATTTCTTGACTGCTGCTTCTATGAACATGAATTATGCAACTAAGTAAAATGCAACCTTGGTAGCTTCAAATTTTTCTCCATTTATCATGATGCTGCCTATTGGTCCAGCTGTGAGGATTTTAATTTTCATCACATTGAGTTGTGATCTATACTATATTGGTCTTCTCATCTATATTGGTCTTCATCAGCAAGTACTTTAAGTTCTTCTTGTTAGTAGCAAGTAAGGTGTTATTTGCATATCACATGATGTTTGTTTGTTTTCATCATTTTATTGGGGGTTATTATAGCTCTTGTAGCATTCCATACATCAATTATATCAAGCATATTTCTACATATGTTTCCATCATCATTTTATAAATATTTAATTTCCATTTGAGCCCTTGGTTTCAGCTCCTCTCTTCTCCTGTCCTCCCACCCTCATGACACCTTAA
>NW_022107431.1:90119228-90131334 GCF_000313985.2 Echinops telfairi | reverse complement strand
CCCTGGACCTCTCTGTTCATGAGTTGCTCCATTTGTTTACTTTGCCCTCAGGGTTTGGCGCGCCATGGTGGGGTCTGCACTCACACTCCCATATCTGTGAATACATAAACAATACCCTCCTCCTGGGTAAAGTAGTGCCCTGCTCCCTCAGTGTCATCATCTCCCTCTTTTTTTCCCCCTTTTCTTGCTCCCCACCCACTGCCCCTTCTTTGTGGTGGAATGATGTGTACATCCTTGGGTTTTGTCTGTCCTCTGCCCAATTGCCTGTACCTCCGCCTATAAAGTGTGAGATAAGTAAGTGGTTTTTCTTCCTTTCCTACTGCGCTGGTTATACTTAGCTCAGTGGACTCATGTCCTTTTGTGATTGACTAACTTCACTTAGTATAATTTCCTCCAACTCTTCCCATGAGATGATATGTTTCATGCAATCATCAGTGCTTTTAAGTGATGCATGGTACTCCACTGTGTGTTTGTGCCAAAATTTTCTAATTCATCCGTCTATTGATGGAAATTTTGGTTATCTCCAATTCTTTGCAATTGTGACTTGCATGGTAATAAACATTGGAGCGCGGATGACTGTTTGTGGTCTATTTCTTACCTCTTCTGGGTATATGGCCAGTAGAGGGACTGCTGGGTCATAAGGTAACTCAATTTCCATTTGCTTTAAATATCCCCAACTGGCTATCCAATCTACACAACCACCTCTGTTGCTGTCTGATTTTCTGATTTGGGCTATCCTCAAGTGTTTAAGGTGGTGTCTCAAAGTTGTTTTAATTTGTATTTCTCTGATGGCTAATGACTGAGAGCATTTTCTCACATGTTTATTGGCCATTCGGGTCTCCTCCCTAGAGACACTTCTAGGTCTTTTGCCCACTTCCTCAGGGGATTAACTGTTTTCTTCTTTTTGCAGGTTCAGAGGGTTTTATAGATTTTGGTAGAAGTTGCCTTGGTTTCCTGTAGTAGGGATCTATAATTTTACTTGTATAAGTCTTTTGGTTTTTTGGTTAGATATATCCCTTGATATTTCAGTTTGTTCTTGGGTATTGTGATGGGTACAGCCTTCTTAATTTCCTCTTCCGTGGTCTTGTCCGATGTATATAGCAAACCAATAGACTTCTATTAGCAAGTAAGGTGTTATTTACCTATCACAAGGTGTTAAAAACAAACAAAAAATCCTTCCTTCAATCCTGGTGTCATGTTCTTCTCTTTATAGTCTAGTTTCTCCAATTATCTGCTCAGCATACAGATTGAATGTGTGTTGTGAAAAGACACAGCCCTAAGGATCACTGTTTGTGATATAAAACCACTCAGTAGTCCTTTGTTCTGTTGGAACAACTGTCTCTTCATGTACAGGGTCTGCATGAACACACAAAGCATTCTGGGGTTCTCATTGTCCTCAATATTATCCAGAACTTGTTACAATCCATCGGTCTAATGCCTTTTCATGGTCAATAAAGTACAGGTAAACATATTTCTAATATTCTCTGCTTTCAGTCAAGATCCATCTGATATCAGCAATGATATTCCTCATGCCACAACCTCTTCTAAATCAATCTTGAATGTCTGGAAATTCCCTGTGGATGTATGGCTGCATCCATTTAAAAATTATTTTTAGTAAAATTTTACTTGTATATGACATTAATTATATTATTTGATAATTTCCATGTTCTGTTAATTCGTATTTCTTTGGAATGGGCATAAATATGGATCTCTTCCAATCAATTGGCCAGGTAGCTGTTTTCAAATTTTCTTGACATAGATAAGTCAATACTTCCAGTGCTTCATCAGTTTGTTGAAACGTTTCAATTGGCATTCCATCGATTAAAGAACTTTGCCTTCAGTGCAGCTTGGACTTCTTCCTTTAATACTATTGGTTCTTGATAATATACTACCTTTTGAAACAACTGAATGTCTCTTAATTGTTTTTGATACAGTGGTTCTTTAGATATTTCCTACAATATTCGATATTTTTCTCATGTAGTCCTTCAATATTACTACGTGAGCCTTGACATTTTTCTTCAATTCTTTTAACTTGAAATATTCTGAGTGTACTCTTCCTTTCTGGCTCTCTAAATACAGGTGTTTTTTTTCCATTTCGTTATATACTTTACTTTTTCTTCTTGAGCTTCCCTTTAAATTTTTCTATTCGGTTCTTTTATTTCATCATTTCTTCCATTTGCTTTAGCTGCTCTACAGTCAAAAGCAAGTTTGGATGTCTCTTCTGACATCCACTTGTTTTTTGTTTTGTTTCTTTCTTTCTATTTTGCTTTATTTTCATATGATGTTCCTGGTGTCACCTCACAGCTCCCCAGGGCTCCTATCATCAATATTCAATGTGTCAGATCTGTTCTTCATGTGTTCTCAAAATTCAGATGGGATATAGTCAAGGCTTAATTTTGGTTCTTGTGGACTTGTTTGACTTTTTTAAAGCTTCAACCTGAACTTTTCTATAAAAAATTATGGTTCATTTCAAAGTCAGCCCTAGTCTTGTTTGGCTGGTTATAATGAGTTTATTCGTGATCACTCCTCACAGATGTAGTCAATTTGATTCCTGTATAATCTTTCTGGCAAATTCCACATTTGTCATTGCAATTTATGTTGTTTAAAAATTATTTGCAATGAAGAAAGTGTTACCTCACCAAATTCTACCATGGGCTCTCCAGCTACATTTCTATCACCAAGGCCATATTTTCTAACTACTGTTCCATCTCCTTTGTTTCCAACTTCACATTTCAATCACCAATAATTTTCAATGGAAGATAATTGCATGTTTCATCAATTTCAAAGAAGTTGGCATTCTTCAATTTCTTCATCCCTAACTTTAGTGATTGGCGCATCGATTTGAATAATAGTTCCAGTAACTAGACTTCCTTGTAGGCATATGTTATCCTACCACAGAACATTGTACCTAAAGTTAGATCTTGAAATATCCTTTTCAGGTAAATGTTGCACCATTCCTGTTGAATCTGTCATTGCCAGCGTTGTAAATCATACGATTGTCTGACTCAGAATGGCTGATAGCAGCCTTTCTCGATTCACTAATGTCTAGGTTATCAATCTTTATGTGTTCCACTTTATTTTTTATAACGTCCTACATTCATACATCACACATGTCATATTCCGACCATTCATGAATATTTACAATTGTTTCTTATCCTTTTGAGTCATAGTCTATCGTAAAATGAAGATTCTGAAAGCTTTGTTGCACTCATATCGTTAAGGTTGACTGCTTTGAAGCGGTAGCTATGCCTTAATTATATTTTGAGGACTTTCCACCCTGAGTGGCTCATCTTCCTGCACAATATCAGACAATATTCCCCTGTTGTTCGTAAGGTTTTCAGTGGCAAATTTTTCAGAAAGGGGCAACCTTTCTATTCTTTTCTAAGTCTGGAATCTCTCCTGAAACCTGTTCACCATGAGTGATGCTCCTGATATTTGATATGCCAGGGCATACTTCTAGCATCACAGAATATACAAGACACCACAGTATATTGGCTTCTCTTTCCAGACTACTTCTGTGTCCGTTCTAATTCCGAGAATAAATCCCTGGTCTCATAATCCTCATTAGGGCCAACTTCCCTGATAGAGCCCAAAGCTGGTATTCTATTTCTGTAAAGCGCAACAGCAAAAGCCCTGTTCTCTCTGATGCAAGTGGATGCCACAGGCCAACCAGAGCAAAGCTCGCATTTTAAGAAAGGCAAAGAGAGTCAAGCGTTAATAATTTCCAAGTTATTGCTACTCAAGCACTTTTACCTGGGCCACGGTAACATATTTTCAGTTGGGCCAGCCCTAATTTACAGTAAGCATATAAAGTGCACTTTTCTAAAAGTATGAAAACAAAGCAGCAAACATCCTTGCTTCCTGTACCCCACCTCTAAATTGATTCAATTTAATAAAAGACTCTCACTCTGTAGACTCACTGTGCCTCTGAGTAGGGTCAGCCCTGAGAGGATTTATGTTGCTCACAACACCCAAAACAGCAGTTCTCAACCTGTGGGTCACAACCCCTTTGGGGGTTGAACAGCCCTTTCAAAGGGGTCACCCAACTCATAATATTAACAAAATTACAGTTATGAAGTAGCAATGAAAATAATTTTATGGTTAGGCGGGTCACCACAACACAAAGTGTATTAAAGGGTCACAGCATTAGGAAGGTAGAGAACCACTGCTCTAAAGGATAGGGTGACCTTGCATCTAGTTTGCCAAGCCATCCTCAATGTGCAACGGTTGTCCAGGTATGATAGTTAAGTTTCTTGTGACAATTAGGCCATCATAGAAACATGTGGATGTGGCCTTCTCATTAGGATTCTAGGAATTCCCTTTCTTCTCTGGAGACAGGATGCGCTCTCACTCTCACTCTTGCTCTCGCTGCTTCCCCTTCCCGTTGACAAGCCACATGGAGCCATGCTGATGGCAGCCAGAGCGCTGGAGATGCTTCCACTGCCACTGGATCCAAAGACGTTCCACCCACTGGCCTGTGATCTTCCTGCATTCAGTATCATTGCGTGTGCTGTGTGAGTTAACGAGGAATTTATGGACTAGCATAGGACATATGGGCTAATATTGGATTTATGGACTTGATCTGGGATATTTTCTTAATATACAATTGCTCTTTGATGTAAATCTTTCTCGTATACATGAATGAGTGTCTCTGGATTTGTTCCTCTAGTCAACTCAGTCTAACACACCAGGTATTATGATTAATAGCACCTGTTCTATTTTCATATTGTCCCTGTTGAGATGACTTTCGATATAGTCACTCTATAGGAAGAGCCAACAATTCAGAGAGTTCTTAAGGCTTGTCTCTTTCCCTTGCTCTTTCACTCCGCTTTCAACCCATCTTTTGAGATAAACAGGTCTTATGCTACGCTTTTAGGGTTGCTGGCTCTTAAACTGTCAGGAAGTGCTATTCCTTCCCCCACTCCTCCTCTTTCCACAATGCATCACATGGGCATCAGAACAGTGTTATCTGAGGCCTGGGGCCTCTTGGGTTTCACAGCATGGCATCCCTTCTCTCCAGTCCTCAGATACATTTCCTTAAAGTGGCCCAGGGTTTACAATGTACTTCACACCAAGTCTGCTCTCCACCCTTTCTTTCCCCTCTCCCCAAACTCCTGTCTGGAACCCCCTGCCAGTCAGCTTGTATATACAAGTAGATTTCATTGTAATACCTACCCCACCAGCACATCAAAACTGGATATCCTCTGACCTTCACTGGGACCCAACACCAGTTCTATTCCAAGGTTGTGCAAATTCACTCCATTTCATTAGGTTTTGTTTCCCTCACCTTGCATTTGTTAACCAAAATAGTTAAGAAGCAAAGCCGAAAATCCTGCTCATTTGATGGATAGGAGAATGGGCAGGAGGGAGAGTTATTTCCTGTTATTTTTTAAAAATCAGCCCACATTGCAGATGAAGTTACTATTGATGCTCAACCACCTCATTATTGCAGAAAATAAAAAGGCATCTCTCCTTGGTTGCTGTACAAACTATAATCAGGGCATTGGAGTGAGTTTGGGTGGAGGCATGGGGCAGGACAAGAAATAAAGAGGAGTGGCCCAATCTGACACCTTTGGAGTGAGGTGTTCAAATACTGTCTTGATATCAAATCCAGATAAGCCGGGAGGTCTCATCCTTCCCTCGATGTGCACAGGGAGAAACACACATCTTGTATTAAGTGCCGAGGTCACCGGCAGAGTGCTTTGGCAGAGCTGTGTGGAGAAGTTGTACAGCACCTGCCTACATATGTTTGGCCCAGCGCCCTCTCCTTGCTTCCCCTCTGATCAGAAGCACATTTATCTGCAATGTTTTTAAAGTCAGAAAAATAAAAAGGCTCTTTTAGACTGTTTTGATTTTTTTTAACCAATTCCAGACCATATACAATATTTTGGTTGAATTTCAATTACAACATCCTATTGGATTTATTTTGCTCAGTTAGAACACAAAGGGAAATTCACTATGGATAGATATTAATGTCTGTTGCTGCAAACTGAGTTCTTTTATTTAGCCCTTTCTTTCCACTTCCTTCTCTAAGAGACCTGAGAAACACCTCATGCAAACCCTTTGTTCTCCATTTCTGTTTTTCTTCCTCTGCCAAGACCCTTGTTATCTCACATTTCTTTTTCTCTTCTCGAAGATTTAATTCTTCCTTGAAGCCCTGGTAGTTCAGTGGGTTAAGCACTTGGGTACTCACTGAAAGGTTGTTATCTCTAATCCATTAACTGCTCTGAAGCACCTACTTGTGTAAAGATTTACAGCCTGGAAAATCCTTTGGAGAAATATTCTGTCTGAATTGACTTTACAGCAGTGGGTTGGGTTTGGTTTTAAGATCTGCTTTTTCCCCCTTCCCTTAGTTAATCGATCTTTCCCTCTCCCTACTAATGAACACCATGGCCCAAAATAAACGACACGATAAAATGTGTTTTCAAACTCATCATGTTACCTTTTACGCACTGTTTTTCCCCTCATTTCACCCAGGGTTGGGCACTCAACACTGGGTGGAGGAACCTGAGGAAAACCTAAATGTGGTCCTCCACTGGCAATTTAACCTAGGGCACAGTCTGAAAGCATTTTATGCTTTGGTTTTCCTCTTTATCCAAAAAAAATCTTAAAGGGGGAGGGCATGCCCGAACGGCAGCAAAAAAAAAAAGTTTATTTCCACTTTTAACATAAAGAACATAAAGCCCTCTTCAAGATATCTATTGCAAGGCTTAAAATGGCCAAGAAATGTCCTGAACTGTGGGCACACTGAGACCATTACCTACTTCTGATTTCTGTCCCTCCTCGAGCTCAGCTTTCTCTCTGCTTTCCCCATCCAGGTCCTATTACTGACCTTTGAGTCCCTTCTTGCCCTTTTGGTTAAGATCAAGTGCAATATCTGATAGTCACCATTTTATCCACAAGGCCATTTCAAATCAAGATGTAACCTTTTTTAAGAGTGTTTTTGTGCTTGTTTGTAATTGACAAAAAGAAGGCTTTAATATCTAAACAGGGATTTTCAGCCCTGGATCAGGGAATAGGATCAGGAAGTGGAGAATCAAAAACAAACAAACAAAACAACCCCAAGCTCACCTTGACTTCCAAGGGAAGTGCTAGTGGCACCATGACTTCGTAACCCACCCTATATCATCCATGTGAAGTTGCCTGCTTATGGGAGAGGGAGAAACAGAGACAAAACCACAGCAAGGCAAAGATTAGTGGTAGAGATTCACAGTCTACTTATTCTAGTGCCTGCAAGCTGTTCTGAAGCTGCTCCCCATTGATGGGATCTGGTGGTTGGGGAGGGCCCACTCTGCTAATTATTCCGTCATCTTCTAACAGAAGCTCCATGAAAGAAAGTGTTGAGAAAACCTAAGTCCTCTCCTTGTCAAATTCAAGCCATCCTACTGAAAAAGTAAAGGGTTCCATGCATATAATTGGCTCAATTGTTACCAAAGCTTCATTGCTCCAAATAGGTTGACCTATGTACTCCAAAGTCAGCTGGCATCTCCCTAATCCTCAAAGCCAGGTGCGCTACATGAGCCCTGAGCTCCGAGATCTGGGACAGTCCAAATCCTTCTCACGGTTGTTTTTACGAAGGCCCTTCTAATTATACCTTTGGTATCTAAGCAAATTGTCTATATGTCACTCAATAAGCCAAACAGAAACTCAAACTCTTCTCCAGTTTACATGCAGAAATCCATTCTTACAAAATAATCTGAGTTTGTCAATTTCATGATTGATTTACATGATTGAAGGGAATTTCCATCTCATAAAGTAAAGCCTTCCACTCTCCCCTTTTCCCCGTTTCTCCAATTCTCAGCAACTTGACACATTTCTCTTTCTGCTTCTCACAGAGTAGCTTCACTCTCTTCTTTGAAATTATGATGCCATCTCTAACAGTGGCATGGGGACCGTATCTAACTTCCTCTGGTTTCACAAGAGGCAAAAAGAATCTAATTGAATTGGCCAATGACCAATTCCTTTGAGGCAGTCAGGCATTACCCCACTCGCCATTTGCTATACTAATTTTGACACCAGGTGGCCCTCATAGGGTATTCTCTATTCTTCTCTGCAGCATTCAGCAATTCATTGCAATGGCCACACAGACTCACAGATACTACTCACAACTTAAAAATAAACAAATAAATCAAAATAAAAACCTCACAACTATGGGGTTTATTAGTTTGATAAAAAACAACAACTCAATGCCATTGAGTCTATTCCAACTCTTAACAGCCCTGAAAAAGGGAGAAGTGCCCCTTTGGGCTTCCAAGACTTTAAATCTTTATGGAGAAAACAGCCTCATCTTCCTCCCTCAAAGCATCTGATGGGTTTGGATCACTAAACTTGTCATTGACAGCTCCATGTGTAACCCACCACATAACCAAGGCTCAAAATCAGGTTATAATTCAGGATCAGAAATGCTCAGGATACAGTACTATGGTTGGGAGCGCCTCTTTGCAGCCATGCCTGCAGCTATGTCTCTCTCTGGACCTCAGCTTGAACCACATGACCCCTTGTCCTTGCCCTGCTCAATTAATGTCATAAGCTCCTGTTGGGCTGTCAATAAATGCCCAAAAGGCATTCCACTCCATTGTAATCCTCAGCCCCAAGGTACTCAGCTCTAACTCCATGGATCAGCACGCCTAGCTCCCTCAATTACGTACTTGCAGAAAGCCCTCTCCATAAGCAAGTCTGCTGAAAAAGCACTCCCTTTTCCTCCATCTGTGAGCTGGGAAGCCCATTATTTGTCCAGTGCTCTTGGTGCTGCTGCCTTTGCCGCCACTGCTTCTCTGGTGTTACAGTTCTCTTTCCTGGATCAACGAGGTTCAGCATGCAAGGATCTCAGCATCCAACAGATGGGGTTCACTCCTAACGCTTCTGTTCTTGGTGGTAGTGAGCTCCCCTGTTTCTGCTTCTGAAGTGGCTCATTTTACACACAGCATGACCGCATTGACTAATTCCTCCCACTAGATTTCCAATCTTTTGCAATCACAATTAGCCCTGATAACAATCACTCCAAATAAATCATATAATCCTATCAGCATCTTCTCTGAGCTTCTGGCTTCAAGGAGTGAAAATGCTGGCTTATATGAGAATTTTAAGTTTAGTTTTAAAGGAACCACCAAGGTATCTTCCACAGTGGCTGAGCTGTTATACATTCTCAGCAATAATGCATGAGTTCAAATTTCTCTGCATCCTTGCCAACACTTGCTACTCTCTGTTTTCCTGATAATAGTTACTTGTAATACTTGTATTTCACAAGACACATAAGGAAAAGAGGAAATATACTCAATCTACATGGTCTCCCCCAGACATTGGTGGGGGCTACAAAAACTGGTGTGTTAGTCTGGATTGACTAGAGAAACAAATTCATAGACGCTCATATGTGTATAAGAAAGAGCTTTATATACAAAAGCAATTGAATATTGAGAAAACATCCCAGTCCAGTCCAGATCGTGTCCATAAGTCTGATATTAGGTCATATGGCCAATACCAATCTCTAAAGTCTTCTTCAGACTTAGGAACCACATGCAATGACACATGCAGGAAGATCACAGGCCATGGGTGGAAGGTCTTATGGATCCAGTGGCAGTGTAAGTATCTCAGCACTGGCAGGGGTCTCCACGTGCTCCTCTGGCTCCAGAGTTCTAGTGTAGCTCCATGAGTCTTATCTATGGAAATGTCACAGGGAGTGAGGGCGTGTCCTGCCTCCAGCAACCTATTTATCTCCTTGGTGCCTCCAAATTAGGTCATCAACCTGTGACCTGATTGACAGGCTAAACTCCACCCCTTCACTCTTAAGTCTCAAATTGACAACAGACTATGTAACTACCACAATTGGCTAGAGGAGCCATACCAAATAAATCATTGTCCTATACTAGGCAACCCCCAGGACACAAACAAATCAGTGTTTGCTTAAAAGAAATACTTGTGGAGCATTGCTAAGGTGGCAAATTTTCTCCCACAACACACATATATCTACATAAAGCAACAAAGAAGATTTTATGTACAAATAATAGATAAACTAAAATCTTTAGTAGAAAGAGCTAATGATTATGGTTTATCACAAATGGGAGCTAGAGTTTGACATTGATTAAAGGGAGAAAACACGGGAAGGTTAGCAGGAAAGAATAAGAAAGGGTGAAGGATAAGGGAATGTCGTGGCCTGTAGACTGTTAAGGGCCAACTCAGAAAACTCAGGCAAGTCATTTGTTTTCTCTCTGACCTCATTTTCTCATCAGAAAAAAATGTCACATTCTAGATGAACCAGAGGCTCATTCTCATGTTCTTAACAAAGCATAAGAATAAAAGACACCCTACGCGCATCAGAAAAACTCTTATCAGGAAAACAGAGAGTAGCAAGTGTTGGCAAGGATGCAGAGAAATTTGAACTCGTGCATTATTGCTGGGAATGTATAACAGTTCAGCCACTTTGGTGGAAGACACTTTGGTGGTTCCTTAAAAACTAAACTTAAAATTCTCATATAAGCCAGCATTTTCACTCCTTGATATCTTACCAAATGAAATGAAAGCAAAAACATGAATACTCTTCACCAATATTCCTTGCAGCAATATTCATAATAGCCAAAGGTGGAAACAGCACAATTGTTCATTACAGATGCAAATAAACAAAACATGGCATATGCAAATAATAAAATATTATTTAATCATAAAGGTAAATGAACTTTGGACACATGCTATGATATCAGTAATGATATCAATATCAATCTTAAAAACGTTATACCATGTGAAATCAGACACAAAAGGACAAATGTTGTATGAGGCGACTTATATGGAATATTTAAAATAGACAAATAGAGACAAAATTTATAAATGATTACCAGAGGCTGGGGAAAGAGAAGGTTGAGGAGTTATTGCTAATAGGGTACTGAGTTTCTGTTTGGGATGAAGAAAAGCTTTTGGAAATGGGTAGTCATTTTAGTTGAACAGCATGGTGAACGTAATGAATGTCACCAAATTGAAGACTTAAAAATGGTCAAAATGGTAGACGTTTTAATATTACTTGTATTTCACAACCATTTTTTTTTTAAAAAAACAAACCCACTCAGAGCCATTGAGTTGGTTTCAATTCACAGTGACCCTGTAGGAATGGTAGAACTGCCCCACGTGGCTTTCCAAGACTGTAACTCTTTACAGGAGTGGAAAGCCTCATCTGTTTCCCATGGAGCAGCTGGTTTCAAACTGTTGACCTTGTGGTTAGCAATCCAACTCATAATCCACTAGGCCACCAGGCCTCATTTTAAAAAAACTATTTCTGAATGTTTTCCATTTAAAACAAGGCAGAGGTACTTTGTGCAAAATGTTGGGCCATTTTGAAAAGGATGTCAACATTTAGACTATTCGGTGAAACTAATTAGTCAATCTCAACCAGACTAATATAGCAACTAGTATCCCAGAGAGTACACATCAAAGTACTTTGAGGTGGAATGCAGATCACCTCATCAATGGTTCAAATTGATTTACCTGGTCAAGCTGGCTTGATGTGTGAAAAAGAAGTAGCAGGCTCTCCAGGAAGAAAAGAGCATTTCCTAGTGCTGGTATATGAATATCTGTCTTTCTAGATAAGAACTTTCCAGGATGTTCTCTATTAGTGAGAGAATGTACACATTCATCTTGAAGGAAAATCCATGTTCCCTTGTAGTTAAATCCTACATTCTTTCACTCCCACTTCCCTTTTGTACCAAAGCGTCTCCACCTTTTCCAATACTGTTAACAGAAACCAATGAATATAAGGGTATTACCGTTTCCCTGAAAGTCAGCTATCCCCCGAAAATAAGACCTACTTACAGTTTTGCCTCTCACTGAAATATAAGACATCCCCCCCAAAATAAGGCCCCACGAACCTGCCATAACTTTGGACTCTGGACCGTAGCAGCGGGTGCCACTGCACAGCTCACTGTTGGCGGCAGCGCAGCCGGAGCAGACAGGAAGTGCAAGGTCTCTTTTAATAAAACAATGAACAATAAATGTGTACCGTATTCTTCTTCATGGAAAAATAAGACATCCCCTGAAAATAAGACCTAGCACATTGAGTTAGTTAATTGTGCCAGCCTGGCCGATAATCACATGTGGTGCTGGTTGAAAGGCGGAGGGATAAATG
>NW_022107431.1:90096253-90118390 GCF_000313985.2 Echinops telfairi | reverse complement strand
GGTTAATGTTGGACTTGTGGGCTTGGGCAGCATTGAGTTGGGATGTTTTCGTGATGCACACTTTCTTTACATAAAACTCTGTTATACATGAGTTGCTGTGGATTTGTTTCTCTAAAGTACCTAGACTAATAACAGAGATAAAGCATATAATAATGGTGACAGTTTGACTCAATGGACCAAGATGGGAAGGGAAGGAGGTATGCCGAACTCAAACCAGCATTTCATGCATCACTTCTGTGATTCTGGGTTCTGCTAAACATTCACAAAATATTAAGGAATCAAATGTTTATGCAGCTTGGCATTAACATCCTATTTTACATTGTCAAACCAGAAGCAAGTCCACTGCCATCAAGTCGATAACAACCAAAGCAACCCTGTACAAGGTTTGCAGGATCGCAAATCATTATAGGGACAGATATCCTATTCTTTCTCCCACCGAGGAGCGGGTGCGTTTGACCCTGGCCTTTCTGTTGGCTAACAGTTCAATGTTTACCCAACAGCTTCATCAGGGCTTTTTTGTTTCAGCTCAACATGAGTCAAAATGACAACATTTTAAAAATTTAGAATGTGCAAGGGAAAAAAGTGAAGAGGAGAAGAACACACAATTTCATGTTGACATGAAATCTAAGGAGGACAGAAAGCATCACCTCTGAAAGCCTTCACATTCCAGGCTTCCTTGGGAAGTGAAGCCATGAGAGATGTATGCTTATTTCCTCATACTGAGCGATGAGATGATAAAACTTAGGCTGAGATGCACAAGCCTTCCTCCAAATGCCTTTAATGAAATGTCAGCTAAGTGAGCCATGATGCAAACAGTAATAGAGCATATGCAATCTAAAGCATCCTTTCCAGCTTTTAAAGCTATTTGTGTGACCATAGATCTTTTCAATGGGTTGCAAGGTCAGAGGAGAGAGAAAGAGAAAAGGGATGGGACAGAGAAAGGGAGAGTGGAAAAGAGGAAGGACCAAGAAAGTCTTAAAAGGGGCAAAGGCTTCCAACACTCAAACTCAACTGGATAATCCGTGTGAATTAAATATGACCATCTACGTGACTAAAGCATTGCTTCAACAAAGAAAGAACATAGGGTACCAAATATCATTTCTAAATGACTGACTATTCCTCATCTTGAAAATTTATTTGTACAAAGTATATACACGTGCCATCAGATAATTTGGAGCTGGTCTAAAAATAAAAATAAAAATCTAAGATCAGTACTTGTGATTTTGCTTTTAAAAAGTGGGAATGTCCAGAAAAACATTTTCCCCATCAGGATTATGTAAAGAATGTCTGAAAAGACCCACGGAAAAAGCCCCCAGTTGGCCAATTCAATTCCAGAAGTTTCCTCTACCGAGCTTAGCCAATATATGCAGGCTGGAAAAAACATACCCGGGTTCTACCAATGTAACCACAATTTCAACAATGGAATTAGAACATGCAGAGGGAGGAGGTGAAAGGGAACTTAATCGCTTGCTGCAGGCGGAGGGGAGGGATAAGGGGGGGAGGAGTGGTGCCACGTTCAAACACACTTACATCACCTGCTGCAGAGGTTGCTGATTTGACAGCAGGATGCGCAACTTACCACTTTTTCAAGGGCTCTGTTATCAAAGCAGAGCAGCTCATGATTCATATTTGGGCAGTCTGTGGATTACAAACAAGATCCATGCCTAAGTGTGCCTTTAAGTCAGTTTTGTAATGAATGTTGCATATGTGTGTATACACACACATAAAAGATTTCCATTTCAACATTTTAAAAGTGTACAGTTCCGGGGCCTTAACTACATAACCTTGCATAACCGTCATCAGAGCAGTTGCAGGATAATTAAAGGTCCCTGCATAGTGACCAGATGTTCTATAGACAAAAACAGTGCACAGTCCCGCCCCATCCTCAGAACAGTTACATCTGAGCCCGTTGTTGCAGCCACTGATCTCTCTCATCAAAGAAAGGTCTTCCTCCTTTCACTGCCCTTCTATTTCACTAAGTATTATGTCCTTTTCCAGGGATTGGTCTCTCCTTTTCAGGAGTCCAAAGGATATGTGATAAAGTCTCACCAAACTCTCTTCCCAGAAGCATTCTCACTGTATTTCTTCCAAGACAGATTTGTTTGTTGTTGTTTTTTTAAATTATTTATTTGTTCTTCTGACAGTTCAATATTCTTTTTCAGCATCGTAATTTAAGTGCATCTATTCTTCTTCAGTTTTCTTTATTCTATGCCCGAATTTCACATGCATATGAGGATATTGAAAATGCCTTGGCTTGGGTCCAATGCACCTTAGTCCTCAAAGTGGCACCCTTGCTCTTTAAAACGTTAAAAGTTCTTGTGCAGCCAATTTTCCCAATGTAATATTTGAGTTCTTGAATGCTTTTTCTGTAAATATTGATTGTTGATCCAAGCAAGATGAAATCTTTGAAGATTTCAACCTTTTCTCCATCTGTCATGATTTTATCTACTGGTCCAGTTGAGAGTATTTTGGAGACTACAGGAAAACAAATAGGAGAAGAATAAGGCTGATCATCTCAGCCTTGGAAAAGTGCTGGTGCTTGCCAGTTTTCACTCCTGGTGGAAAATTTAGAAGTAACAAGAAATTACATCGAGATTTTCATAAAACTAAATTTGTTTAATTGAAAGGGCTGTCTGTAACTGTAACATTATGTCATTTTTTTTTTATTTAGTGGGCATATGTATTTTCTTTTATAGAATGATATAACTATATGTAGCAACTGCCAATATTCTGTATGTAATTTATAAAATAAAAAAGCTTGCAATCTTATTCTATATCCAAAAATTGGTTTTGGATAGTCAGTCTACTGGCATCCAAAGTCGGGAGACAGTCATTAAGTCCCCTTTCCCTTTGGTAATGTACAGCTTCAATATGGCAATTCAAGATAAATGCAAAATCTTCATGATTCCCAACATCAATATTTTCCCAGAGATGCTGGAATATCCAAAACCAGAAGTATTTCCCTAAAATCGTCTGTTTGCTTAGTGTATATCTAAAAATTCTCACCAAAGAGGGGAAAACTAGCAGATCTAAGAAAGATTTTACAGTCTAGTTGAAAATAAGCCATATTTACATAAATTGTCGCTACTGTTGTCATCATCATTGTTGTTAGGTGCCTACAAGAGAGTTCCAATTCATAGTGACTTTGTGGCCCTGGTGGCTTAGTGGGTTGTGTGGTGTTGGGCTGCTCACCTCAAAGTCAACAGTTCAAAACCCAATCGAGGAAGAAACCAGCCCATTCAAGGAAGAAAGATGAAGTTTCTACTCTTGGAAAGATTTACAGTCTTGTAAACCCAAAGGGGCAGTTTCACTCTATCTCATTGGCTTATATGAAGAAGAATGTAGCATCAGAACCAGAGGAAGGCTTATTATACGCAGATGATACAACCTTACTTGCTGAAAGCAAGAAGGACTTGAAGTACTTGCTGATAAAAATCAAGGATTGAAGCCTTCAGTATAGATAGAAACTCAGTGTGAAGAAGACTAAAATCGTCACACCTGGCCATTTATTGATTAAGATCAAGGATTTCAGCCTTCAGTATGGATTAAAAGTCATTGTAAAGAATACCAAAATCCATATAGTGGGACCAATAGGTAACACCATGATAAATGGGGAAAAAATTGAAGTTGTCGAGGATTTTATATTGCTTGGATCCACAACCAATGCTCATGGAAGAAGCCATCATGAGGTCAAAAGACACATTGCATTAGGTAAATCTGCTGCACAAGACTTCTTTAGAGTTTTGAAAAGCAAGGTTGTTACTTTGAGGATTAAGGTGCACCTGACCCACGTCACAGTATTTTTTATTGCATCATATGCATGTGAAAGTTGAACATTGAATAAGGAAGACTAATTGTTGTGCTTGTGAAGAGTCTTAAAAATATGTTGAAAGTACCATGGACTGCTAAAAGGAAAAATAAATCTGACCTAGAAAAGATACAGCCAGAGTGCTCCTTAGAGTCAATGATGGCAACTTACACACTTTGGTCGTGTTGTCAGGAGGGACCAATCCCTGGAGGACATATGCTTGGTTAGGGTTCAGGGGCAGAGAAAAAGAAGGCTTTCAATGAGGTGGATTCACACAGAGGCTGCAACAATTAGCCCAAGCACAGGGATAATTGTGAGAATGGTGCAGGATGGGGCAGCATTTCGTTCTGTTGTAAGTAGGGCCACTGTGGGTTGGAACTGATTCACTGATACCTAACAATCAGAAGAACGAAAGAGATTAGGATTGCACCCCCTGCTTTTTTTGAATTGCTGTTTACTTGGTATACTTTTCTCCAGCCTTTGATTCTCAGCCTATTTTTTAATTTTGTTGAGATGTGTCTCCTGTAGGCAGAAGCTTGATGGGTTGTGCTTTCTAAGCCAGTCTGCTATCCTCGGTCTTTTAATGCCTGAGTTCAGTCCATTGATATTCAGGGTTATTACATCTATCTGTGGACTTTGTGATGTCATCTTGTACCTTTTGTGTTGGGTGTTTTCCTATCCCCCTTTCTTATCAGTGTGCTGTGGGTTTGTGTGTGTGTGTGTGTGTGTGTATGTGTGTGTGTGTGTGTGTGTGTTTCATTATTGACTTATTTCAACCCTTTAAGCCAATGATATCTTGGGGGCTGTTTTCTCTTTGTTGCCCTGTGGGTGGGGTTGTTGTATATTACGGCCTCTTATTTGTGCTCGGTGAGTGTTGTTCTGCCCATACTGAGTTGACAAGGATCTTTTGTAGGACTGGGTTTCTTTTAGCATGTTCTTTATGTTTTTCCTTGTTTGGGAAGACTCTTACTTCTCCATCTATCCTGATAGATAATTTGGCTAGATAGACTATTTTGGGGGTTGTGTTATTTTCCTTCAATTTTTGGGATGTGTTATTCTACTCTCTCCTCTTCCTCATAGTGTCTGCTGATAGGTCTGAGCATACTCTTATTTGGGCACCTTTATATATGATTGCTTGTTTTCCCTGGCTGCTCTCATGATTTTCTCCTTTCCTCAAAGTTGGATCTGTGCCTTGGTGACTTCTTCTTGGGATTTAGTCTAGCTGGTGTTCTTTCAGCCTCCTAAAGTTTTGCCTGATTTTCTTTCATTAACCTGGGGAAATTTTCCTCCAAGAATTCTCTTACTATTTTTCAGATGACTTCTTAGTTGTGTCTTCCTCTGATAATCCAGTTATTCGGATGTTGTTCCTCTTCATAGAATCAAGTATAGCTTTTAGGTTTTTTCAGCTTCTCTGATTTTATTAGATTTTTGTTCACGTTCATTAAAATCTGCTTAACTGTCCTCTAGGTCACTGGAGAAGTTCTCTCCCTCCTCCAGTCGGTTAGCAAAGTCCATGAGTCTGCTACTTGTTTTTGTTATCTTGTCCCTAAGCTCTTGTATTTTCCTTTGGGGTATGTTCTTTATCTCCTGTAACATCTCATCCTTGTTCTATATTGTTTCCCTCATATCCTGTATGACTTCAAGCACCATTTTAAAAACATCTGTGGCAGATCAATGTCTGCTTCTTTTATGCACATCATTAGGTTCAGGACATCTTCTGACATTGCCTTTTGTTTCTCCTGGTTTTTTGTTGAGGCTGTTGGGGCTGATTGCTGTTTGTATTGCATTGTTTTAGAGGATCCAGGTGTCATTTTCCAGAGAGTCAATGAGCAGTTGGCTCTCTCTGGGAGACTCATAGGAATGCTTCTTCAAATGCCTGCAGCTAATTGCACTATGGAATTGGCCTACTGCATTATCCTCCTGTGGCTTCACTCTTTCCCTAGTCTTCTGTTATTTGGAGGGCAAGTTGGATGGTCCTTTCAGGGGACGCTGGTTGGGTTGTTGTGGATCTGTGAGGATGGTGCTGCACTGGGTGATCTCACAAGAAGCTGTGGCCCATGGCATCATGGGGCACCGCAAAGGGTGTGCGAGGATGCCTGCTACAATGGGAGTTACACAGAAGGAAGGTGGGTGTGCCTACTTTTTGTAGAGCAGTGGCTTTCAACCTGTGGGTCACGACCCCTTGGGACTTGAAGAACCCTTTCACAAGGGTCACCTGATTCATAACAGTAGCAAAGTTACAGTTATGATGTAGCAACAAAAATAATTGTATGGTTAGGGGGTCACCACAACATGAGGAACTGTACTAAAAGGTGTCAGCATTAGGAAGGTTAAGAACCACTGGTGTAGAGCACAGAAAATGGTGGGTGGAATTGCCCTGGTTAGCTAGATCACCACAGAGGTTGGGCAGAAATTCCAGTAGCAGCATGGAGCATTGGTGAGTTTTGGCCAAGCTGCCTTAGGCCATGTGAAGCACTACGGTAGGCAAGAGCTCCTTCAGTCATGTGAGACCAAAGAGGACAAGTAGGAGCTCCCCCCGCCACACAGGCAGGATTTCCACCAGAAGAAGGTGGGCAGGATTTCCCCAGGCATGTGCTAAGCTCTACAGAGGGCAGGTGGGCAGAATTTCCCCGGAGGAAGGTGGGAAGGTCCCCCCCTCCCCCGGAAGAAGGTGGGTGTGATTTCCCCTGGAGGAAAGGGTTGGATTTCCCCTCGAGGAAGGTGGCTGGGCTTTCTCTAGCTTCGGGTTACACAGCAGAGTATTGAGCTCCCCCAGCTGGGTGGAAGGTAGGCATAAATGCCATAGGCTAAGGGAAGTGGCCTGGAGGTCGGCAGTGTTATGTGAGAAAAAAAGGGAAGAGAAAAAGAAAGAAAAACCAAAAAAAACTGAGCCCACTGAGGCTGTGAGGGGAAAGATAGAAGAGAAGGAAACAAAAGTAACAATATAGCTGAGCCCTGCTCCCTGAGAGTGGGGCTGGAGGAAGTTAAACCCTGGCCGGATGTGGTGGCAAGCTGTGGCTGTGTTAAGATAAAGTCCTTAGGCTGGCTCCAGATGCTCCCAAGACAGTGGTAGGGCTAAGGTCAAACCCTAGCCATCCTCCACTGTGGTAAGCTAAAAGACCCCAGCTCCTCAAAACCTAGTGGATATGTGCCTACTTAATTTTATAATGCTCCTGAGACCTGACAGTGTGGAATTTTCCTCTTAGTAACTCTCCTGTGCTGATTTCTGCAGAGTTCTTCTAGTATGTCTGTCATCATATTTTTTAAAACATTTTCTTCTACTTGAGCGCCTGGCATCAGCTCCTCATTTTCCCCGCCCTCCCCCATATCCCCTTGATAATCTATAAATTATTATTTCTTTTTTTCCCTGTCTTATACCAACTGCTGTCTCATTTCACCCACTTTTCTGAAGTACGTCTCCCTGGGATGGGGGCCATACATCGACCATTGTGATCAGTACCCCCTTACTTCCCCCCTCCTACCCTTACCCTCCTAGACTAAGTGTGAGTTTAGGAATCACCCCATGGCAAACAAATCATACTAGACTCAAATATAAAGATCAATAAGGAACATAAAATAATCTCAAAATTCATCCTTTCTTATCAGTACAAAACCAAAAATAAACCTCCATCAAGAGTTCTTTGATCTACTTAAGGATTTTAAGGTATAGAACCGAGTTATAAATTTTTCAAAGTAATTCTTGTGAGAGGTGAGTGAAACATTGTCTAGACTGTGCATTTGGGACAGGGGCTTGATCACTTCCAAAGACACAAATAGTTGATTCTTTGGGTGGGGACTGGAGAAAATTTAGGTATTAAAATGGTTTGTGGCCCTCAAAGCTCAATCTGACCTGACAAAATATTATTTCTTAGATTTAATTTCTCTTATTAGAAAGAAATTAGATTAATTTAAATGTAAATCAAATTAACTCATTCATTTGTTTACATTTAATTAAAATTTTCTCTGTGGGGAAATGAAAATGAGGAGGAAAAAATGTTGAGAAGCATTGATCTAGATGTAGAAATAGCAGTGTATTTGGTTTGGCTGCTAATGTTTCCCTTACACATTTAGCAACAAGATTATCTTTAGTGTCCCTAACTCCCACTATCAACATGGTTTTCCCTTACTAATACTCCTGGTCTCAAGCTCTGGTATTCAATCTTTGTTCTCAGAAAAAAGTTTGTCATATTAGTTGTCTATGTCTTAGGAAAATTATA
This sequence comes from Echinops telfairi, assembly GCF_000313985.2. Taxonomy (NCBI): domain Eukaryota; kingdom Metazoa; phylum Chordata; class Mammalia; order Afrosoricida; family Tenrecidae; genus Echinops; species Echinops telfairi. Next base: position 90,110,365 of record NW_022107431.1, on the reverse strand, counting down.
GGACTAGATTTGTCATTTGAAGTCATTTCTATATTTTAAGGCATTTATCACACTGGAATTAAAGAATTCCTCCATTGTCAATTTTTATAATCATAGAACTATGCCAGGCGGACACATATCTACTGAGCCCAAGGTCTCTTTATACAAACATGCTACACGATTTTTCCTGGCATACTTGGTTGTCATTACCCCTTTCTGTGATATTTGCACTGCATTGTCAGAATGTGCCAAACACAAGGCAATATGCCCAACAGTGAGCAGGGGCAATGACAGTGACTAAAATGTACTAAGTTCTTACTATGTACATTACAACTCCATTAATCCCTGAACAACTATGTGAAACAAGTACTATCATCATTATACCTATTTCCAGAAATGTAGAGACCAAAACAAGAGAAGTTAGTTACATGCCAGATCATACATCAAGAAACTGCTAGAGTAAAGGTTTAAATCTTACTCATTTAACTCAAGCATTTGGACAACTGTGAGGATGTTGCAGGACCAAGCAGTGTTTCATTCTGTTATGTATAGGGGTGCCATAGGTTGGAACCAACTTGATGGTAATCTGACAACAATTTTATTCTAAAAGGAGTCTGGGTGGTAGAGCTAACCAAAGATTGGCACTTCAAACCACCAGCTACTCCATGGTAAAAAGCTACGGTAGTCTGTTTTCATAAAGATTATAATCTTGGAATCCTCCCTCTCCGGTTAGGCAGAGCGAGCAGAGCAAGGTGAGGATCACGGGCGGTCAAGTTTACACTGCGTAGACCACATCACTGCAGAGACGGTCAATGTACCCGAAGGATTTTCTTTAGGAAATGTGGCAAGCATCAGCTTTACACAGTGACCAAGTATAAGAAGGATAATGATTCCCTCTACACATGAGGAAAGAGGCACTAAGATCGGAAGCAGGGCAGCTATGGTTAACCGACAAAGTCAATTTTCCTGAAGAAGCTAAAACCACAAAAAAAGATTGGGCTGAGGCTTGAATGTGTTGAGCCTAACTGCCAGTTCAAGAGGATGCTGGCCATTAAGAGATGCAAACATTTTGTACTGGGAGGTGATAAGAAGAGGAAATGCCAAGTGATCAACTTCTAAACCTTGTTTTATGTTTTTAATTTGAAAAAAAAAAGTGTTGAATCAATAGAAAAAAATACCTATAAAAAAATACAGTGATGTTCTGACTCAGGGGGTGGAAAAAAGATTACAGTCTTGGAGCCAATGGGCTCCACTCTACTCTAGAGGTTGGAATCAAGTTAACATCAATGGATTTGATGCTTTATAACATGGCTTCATGGGAGCACTAGTGGGACGCTCATTAGCCACCAACCACTGCCAGTGGAGGCTTTCATGTTGTTACAATGTTGAACAGGTTTCAGGTGAGTTTGTAGGCTGACAAACTGGGGCGGGGGGCATGGTGGGGGGGTTGTTGTGAGAGACTTTCTGAAAATCAACCAGTAAAAAAATCCTATGATCACAACAACTTGGTCTGCAACCAGCCATGGGTGTTTGTAGTATCAGATAGTATTAGAGCCTGAAAGATGTAGACTCAAATTCTGACTCTACCACTTGTTACCTCTGTGCTCCCAAAGTAACTACCCAACTTCTCAGCATCTGAGCTACAGAGTTTGCCTGTCTCCTAGGGTTAATATCAGCATAAGTAAGATCATGCCTCATGAATAAATCAGGACTTTGAAAAGATTTCAGGAAAGACTTGGTGATTCAGACCAGAAAGATGGGGAGAAAAGAGACTTTACAACCTTCTGAGCCCAAAGTGGCCAGGACAGCACTTAGAGAGCAGACAATGGAAACATAAATGTTCAATGTCCAGAATATCCAGCTAGCAAGAGACGTGAGTAAGTAGCACAGTCAGTTGGGATGGTAGGGGATCCTAGACAAGGATGGGGAAGACAAGGATGACCAAGACACCACAGAGACCTCCCCTTCTGGGTTCTGATGCTAAGGTTTTCACCTCTGCCCCCCTATTTACTGTTTTCTGACGATATGAAATGTGGTGATATGCGTCTTCCACTCCTCATTGACAACTAGCCAATAACCACTGAGGTGGGTAGGGAATGAATGTTCTTGCAAAGACCCAGGAATCTGGAAGTCCTGCTTCCTGGAATCAAATATGGGCCAAAAGGTATTTTTCACCTGGTAACCTGCAGCATATCACATGCTACCCCCCACCCCAGGCCCAGCCCCTGGTACTGTCAAAGCCTCAGATTTCAAAGTATGCACGAAACAAACAAGAGGAAGCAGAGACCAGCATTTCTACCCAGGATCTTGGTGAAGGCACTGACCAGCCCGATCCACCTTGTGGAAACTTAGGAACAAATAGCTGCCATCCGTATGCAAACTTCTTTCATGCTGTGACTAGTTTCCCAACTTTTGCTGCACTTCCTAACATGGAACAGCTCCATCTATGAGGTCATTTGTTTTCCAAGGAACTCAGTTACAGGGCTTGCCAATCATGCAGATCCAGGCTTTGGCCAAGAAAACTGTGTGGAAAGAAGTGCATTAAACCCCTTACTGTTCTCTCTTAGGTCAGTCAGAACATTAGAATCCCATACGATTGTCCTTTCTTTTTTTTTTTAATCATGCTCACAAAGATAACAAGTTCCAAATGTTGTCTTTTTAAAATATATGTTTGTTTCAAATCATATGTTTTTAATCTATGCCAAAACAGCCTGAGGTATAATTATTCTAATCCCACACATTATCCAAAAAACCAAGAGATAACATGCAGAAGTTATGAATGTGTTATTGGTGATATATAGAGTCAATCTGTTGATTCAAGACATAAGCAAAGTCACACAGAAAGAGAAGAAATGGTGAACAACAGAACCAGCTTGTATCATGCCTGCTCACGAAGCAGACTAGTTTCAGGCCTTTCTGGTGAGGCGCACAGGGCTCCTGTTTTGTGGAAAGGTTCTGGTGCTAGTCCTTTACATATTAGTATGAGTTTAAATTACTCAATCCCTATTCTCTATGTACATTTGCAGCCCTTTGTCTTGTTGGTAAAAACAATTTTAAACTTCAGCAAGCACTGAAATAGATATGGAAAAAGAGTCGACTGAGAAATACGCAATAAGTTTACAAAAACAAGACTTTACCAAGACTGTTTTCAATCACTTCGTGTTGATAGTATGAACTTCGGTGATTCTCAGCCTTAGCCACAGGGTCTATTGCAGAATGTCCTTCTATTCTTAACTCTTATTCAGCATCAGGTTATAAGAGGACTTTTCTGTTGGCTTGTTTTGTTCTTGGTAAGTATTGCTCAGTTTTAATACATATTTTTAAGTGGAGAAACTAAAACAATGATTGAAAAGACCTCGAGTTAGGCAAAAAGTTATAGGCATTCATAAAATACTGGATTTAGTAAGATACTATAAACAGTGTAAGCTTTTGATAAATGCAATGCAACCCACTGGAATTCATATTTCAGAGACAAGCTCTTAGAAGAAAGGCTCAAAATATTGTCTAGATAGGTCTTTGGAATCTTGGTGATCTCTTCCTTCCCAAGTAACAATACTTTTCCTACAACGTAAAACTTCACCTCCAACCCAACTCTGCAGGAGTCCGCTTCAGATTCATTTTTGAAAAGGTAGTCTTTTCTTTCAAAGAAAAAATACAGAAATAGTCAAATAGAAAATAGAAATGTCTACAGTAAAATTGATAAGCAGTCACCCATGAAAAAAGTGAAAATATTACATAATAATTTTACTTTAATTTTTAATAGTTTTATTGACATGTAATTCAGTAGGTCAATCATATATTTTTTAATGATCTTAATGGGAGCTCATACAACTCTTATCACAATCCATACATGCATCCATTGTGTCAAGCACATGTGTACATTTGTTGCCATCGTCATTCTCAAAACATTTTTTTTTACTTGAGCCCTTGGTATCAGCTCCTCATTTTTCCCACTCCCTCCCCACCCGTCCTCCCTCACGAACCCTTGATCATTGGTAAATTATTATTTTGTCATGTCTTACACTGTCCAACATCTCCCTTCACCCACTTTTCTGTTGTCCGTTAATTTTATTTTTTTTTATTTAGCACAAAAGAACTGAATTTCCCTCTGGATATCTAGAGATTATTTGCAAGTGAGCTCTGACAGGCACCCAACAGGTAGCTCTTTTTTAATTATGAAAGTCATGATGGTGTAATATATAAAAATAATCATTTATAATTTATCAAGGTTCACAAAGGTGGAGGGTGTAAAGAGGTGCTGATACCAAGGACTCAAGTAGAAAGAAAATGTTTTGAAAATGATGATGGCAATATATCTACAAATGTGTCTGATTCAATTGATGTTATAGAATGTCATATGAGCTGCAAGAGCCCCCCAATAAATTGATTTATTTTAAAAAGAAAGTCATCAGCATAGCTGAAGGAAGGGGAATCAATCATTAATTTTAAAACATTTTAAAAATCATTTTATTGGTGGCTTGTACAATGCTTATCACAATCCATACATACATCCACTGTGTCAAGCACATTTGCACATTTGTTGCCATCATCATTCTCAAAACATCTGCTTTCCACTAGAGCCCCTGGCATCAGCTCCTCATTTTTCCCCTCCCTCTCTGGTATCCCCTCCCTCATGAACCCTTGATAATTTACAAGTCATTATTACTTTTGTCATATCTGACACTGTCCAATGTTTCCCTTCACCCACTTTTCTGTTGACCAACCTCCAGAGAGGCGGTTAATTTTAAAACATTTTAAGAAAAAAATTGTTTGTAGATTGTTATAAATCTTAGTGTATTTTAGATTACGTTTTCCGTGTATCATATCTCATGGAGCTTTGTGGAGGAAATTAGACTGAAAGATGAGTACACCTTAATATGTGTGAAAGGAAACCCCAATCTTCCATGGAAAGAGGAGCCTGACACATGTTTCTCATGTGTACAGTAACTCCAAGAAAATGCTGAGCATCAAATTTCTAATGAACTCTATTTATAATGAATCACGTCTATTCTCTAGAAAACAGTGAAATAGATTGTAGATATACACATATTCCAGGAGAACACCATTCATTAATTGAAGTAAACTAGCATCCCATCCTGACTAAGCAAGAATACAATAAACACTAAAATATCCTAGAAACTGCATGAACCAAAAATCCAATTTCAAAAATTATTATAAAATGGAATATGTGCAATCATGTGTGCATACTAGTAACATTTATTGAACAGATTTGGTATGCAGGATACTGTTCCAGAATGTTGAATTTCAGAAAAGATATAAAATAAAGGCCATCCTACTCTCAAAAATAAAATCAATATATTCAAAAAACAATTTTTAAAAATTAACAAAAACCACAGTGGTCCTTCTGACATACTGAAGAGAATTTTTTTTCTGAATTCAGTATAAATTTCCACTATGAATATAAACAATTATAATTTAAAGCTAAAGCCCATGGGCTAAATGTAGTTTAGCAAAGGTTTTGCATTCACAAATAGATCTGAATAACTTATAATGCATCCAAAGTATGCCTATTAGCTTTGGTTTACACATAATTCAATTATTTGCTTGTGAAGAGCCATCGTAACATTATCAAAATGCCACTTTCTTTTAGTAGCTAAATATTTCCTTGTAATCTCACCACTATCAAATCAATTCCAAATCATAGTGACTAGATTGAACAGAGTAGAACTGCCCTTGTGAGTTGCTGAGATTGTGAGTAGAAAGATGAAGGTTTCTCCCTTGGTTCAGCCAGCTATTATAATTAAATGTGCAAAGACATAGAATTTGAACACTAAAAGGGAAGAACACACTTAGGATATCTTAAACTGAAAGAACTCAAGAAAAAAATTCAAGCCTCAACCCTCAATGTTGAAAGATTCTATAGGCAAAATATTGGATGATGCAGAAATAAGATCAAAAGAAGATGGAAAGAATACACAGTCACTGCACCAAACCATTTCAGGAGGTAGCATATGAGCAAGAGTAAATGGTACTGAAGGAAGTTCAAGCTGCACTGAAAGCATTGGCCACAAACAAGGATCCAGGAATTGATAGAATACCAATCAAAATGTTTTAACAAACTGATAAAATAATGGAGGCACTGACTCATCTATTCCAGGAAACTTGAAGACAGCTACTTGGCCAGCCGGCTGGAAGAGGCCCATATTTGTGCCATTTCCAAAGAAAGGTGACGCAAAAGAATGCTCAAACTATAGAGCAATATCATTGATATCACATGCAAGTAAAATTTTGCTGAAGATTCTCCAACAACAGTTGCAGTAGTACATTGACAAGAAGCTGCCAGAGGTTCAGGCCAATTAAAAAGAGGATGTGAAACAAAGGATATCATTGCTGATGCCAGATGCATCTTGGCTGAAAGCAGAGAATACCAGAAAGATGTAACTTGTTCACTATGCCAATGCATTTGACTGTGTGTACCATAATAAACTATAGATAGCCTTGAGAAGAATAGAAATTCCAAAACACTCCATTGTGCTCCTGTGGAACTTGTACATGGATCAGAAGGCAGTTGCGTGAACAGACTTGGTTTAAAATCATAAAAGGTGTTTCAAGGTTGTATCCTCTCACCATACTTGTTCAGTCTGTATGCTGAGCAAATAATCAGAGAAGCTGGCTTATGTGAAGAAGAACGTGGCATCAGGATGGGAGGGAGGCTTATTGACAACCTGTGACATGCAGGTGACATAACCTTGCTGCTGAAAGTGAGAACTTGAAGCACTTGCTGTTGAAGACCAAGGATTGTGGCCTTCAGTGGATATTAAGATTCAACGTAAAGACCAAAATCTTCACAACTGGGCCAATGGCTAACATCATGATACATGGAGAGAACTTTGAAGTTGTCCAGGATTGTATCTTGCTTAGATCCATAAGTAATGCTCATGGAAGCAGCAGTCCAAAGATCAAAAGATAAGTTCCATTATGTAAAAATTGCCACACAAGACCTTGTTAGAGTATTGAAAAGCAAGAATGTTTCTTCGAGGAGCGCAGTGCAACTGACCGAAGTCATGGAATTTTCCACTGCCTCGTATGCATGTGAAAATTAGACACTGAATAAGGAGAGCTAAAGAAGAATCGATTCATTTGAATTACAGTGCTGCAGAAGAATATTGAAAGTACCCTGGACAAACAAATCTGTCTTGGAAGAAGTACAGCCAGAGTGCTCTTTATAGGCAAGAATGGAAAGAGTTTGTCCTAACATGCTTTGCACATATTGTCAGGAGAGACCGTTCTTTGGAGAAGGACATCATGCTTGGTTAAGTGGAGGGGCAGGGGAAAAAAAGGAAGGTCCTCAAGACGATGGACTGACATAGTGGCTGCAACAATGGGCTCAAGCATAGGAACAATTGTGAGGATGGCACCGGATGGTACAGTGCTTCATTCTGCTGTGCATAGGGTTGCTATGGGTCTGAACAGACTCGAGAGCAGCTAACAATGAATGTTCTCCTTACATTATGATTGAGAATGGGGTCTCTTTTATACCCTAATACAGCCCTGTTCAACAAATTAAGGAGCCTTGATGATGTAGAATGTTGCATGTTGGGCTGCAAACTACAAGGTCAGCTGCTTAAATCTACCAGCCACTAAGCAAGAGTAAGGTGAGGATATCTGTTCCTGTGAATATTTACAGCCTCAGAAACAAAAAGGGCCAGTTCTACTTCTAACCTATAGGGTTGCCGTGAGTCATTATCAACTAAATGGCAGTGGGTTTGGTTTGGGTTCAACAAATTTCTAGTTTCATTAAAAAATTGCATATGAGTAACTTTTAAAAAGGAATATTAGGCAAATCCCTAATTTTAAAGAAGAGACAAGTAGTACTCTGTGTGTTGAAACATTGTTATAGTACTTTCCCACAACCAAGAAATGCATGCTGGTCTTCCAGTGATTTGTCAGGTTAAAGCATAGTCATCAACACATGTCAATAAAAAGTGAGTGCCCATCAAAAACACTATTATCATATTTTTCCTGGAACATATGGGTAGAATCTCATTTTAAAGAGCAACATCAAAAAAAAAAAAAAAAAGAGCAACATCATCAGATTCTATTCTATATTACAATTTCCCTATTATAGTGAACCTGTCCCAAGAGCAGTTCCGCTTAGGACTACCTGCTTACTGACAATACCATCATCATTCAGCCAATTACTCAGCCTTTAGGATCTCTCCTTTCTGACTTCCCTGGTATCTTTTCCTTACCTCATATTCCCAGGGATACAAAACCAGGCCCGGCCACCTTCTACCCATTTTACTCACGCATGTTTCTGTCCAATCTCTTCTGATTATTGTCTCTCTTCTGCATATCTTTAAAATCAAGCTTTTTAAATGAATAATCCATACTGATTTCCTGCCATTTACTTACCGCTCCTACACTCTGGTTTCTGTCTACCTCTTTGTTCTTTCCCAGGTTATTCTCTGGCTCTCCTTCCTAGGCCCATCTTTAAACAGGAGTGTTCCCTCAGGGACAACCAAGTTCACAGCACTCCTCATTTCGCAGGTTCCTTGGTCCAGTTCATTCCCTACGGCAGTACTCTAAGATCTCTCAGCCCATACCTCTCCCTTGAGCTCTCAACACGCAGCCACCCTCCACCTTTCACCTTCATCTGGATGTCTTACAAGCTGTTCACACTCATTTACAAACAATAGATTTCAACAAAGGTCCACTGATAGAATTCTGCAGCAACAGGTGCTTTTACCTGTCATCTCTTTGAGAGGTCAGTCTACCAAATGACAACGATGTCACTTGGGCATCATTTTATGAGGGGGAAAAAGTGGAAATTTGGATTTGTATAGAAGGGAATTTCTGTTGTTAAAATGCTCAACTTAATTTTGTTGTTCCATTTTACAGATGGAGATGCTGAGACAGAAAGGGGTCCTATAGCTGTTAAAGATAAGAACCAGGATATGAAATCATGTAGCCTGGCTCTACATTCTCGTTGTTGTTGAATGCCATTGAGCTGGTAAAGACCCATTGTGGCCTCATGCAAAACAGAAGAAAACACCTCACCGTCCTGCATCATTCTCACAATTGTTCCTATTATTGAGCCCATTGTTGCAGCCATTGTGTCAAATTGTCTCCTTGAGAGCCTTCCTCTCCATCATTGTCCTTCTACTTTCCAAGTATGATGTCGTTTTTCAGAGACCGGTCTCACCTGACAGCACATCCAAAATAGATAAGATGAAGTCTCACCATCCTTGCCTCTAAAGAGCACTCTGCATGTACTTCTTGCATGACAGATTTGTTTCCGGGGCCCACCACCTGGGAAAAGAGGTGACTGCAGCCACGCTGCTAAACACGTGTAATAAGATCTGTGTTACTCCAGGTTGATAGAGAAACAAATTCATATTCACTCATATGTCATATGTGTGAAAGAGAGAAGTTAATATCAAAGAGCAATTATATGTTAAGAAAACATCCCAGCCCGGTCCAGATCAAGCCCATAAGTCCGACATTCCCCCATATGTCGATACTAGTCCATAAATTCCTCTTTAGACCCACACAGCCATGCAATGATGCTGAATGCAGGAAGATCACAGACCAGTTGGTGGAAAGTCTTGTGGATCCAGTGATGGTACAAGTATCTCAGTGTTGGCACGGGTCTCCATGTTGCTCCTCCAGTTCCAGGGCTGTGGCTGCATCAGTATAGCTCCATGTGGCTTGTCAACAGGAATGTCTCACAGAGAGTATGTATTTGGCCTCCAGTGAACTATTTATCTCCATTTGCACTTCCTACATGAGGTCATCAAGCGGCGACCTGATTGACAGGCTAGCCTCCACCTTTCGCAAGTTGACACCAGATTATGTAACTACCACATTATCTGAGAATTTTGATACTAAGTACCCTTAGTTATAAAGCACCTAACCCCCATAAAAATATACTCTCATCTCAAAATACAACATTTATAATAAATGTGTTTAAATTAATATTGTAATATATATATATGTAGTTTTTCCTATAGGGCTTAAACTGAGAGTTTTTCTATCATCTCCCATATATGATCAATCACAGTTAATGACTATATCATGAAGGACATGTTTTTAAAACATTAAGAAAAAAATATTGATTGACTCCTTCAGTAGACTGTAGGGAAAAGCCTCCATTTTAGTGAGATTTAGAAGCAATGTAGCATTTAATACTCCCATTGGGCTTACAAAAATGAATGCTTCATACATGTTGAAGGACAAAGATTTAGGGAATTTACATGCATATCCTCCATCTCCTGTACATTCTTGTTCTCCAGAGTCCCTGCCACTACCTGGAGCACTCTAACCTCCTACCTTCAGAATTGAGTCATTACGAATGTTTATTCAGTAACTTTTATTCAATAATCAACTGCTCAAGTTGATCGTTTACATGTATCACCCATGGAAAATGATGCACCTACAATATCCAAGTATATGTAAGTCATGTCATCATTCTTATGTGCCTCGGAGTCACGCCCCACTCCCAGCCGCCCCATGGATATCAGATGACGCACTGCCCAGGCAAACATCATCCTGACGGGTTTTGTCATGTTTGAGCCCATGGTTGCAGCAACCGTGTCAACCCATCTCAGTGAGGGTCTTCATCGTCTTTGCTGGCCCTTCTTTGCTTACGTTACTGGACTGCTGCTTCTCTAGTTGTTGATCATGGATACAAGCAAAATGAGAGCCTTGCCGGCTCCAATCTTTTCTCGTTATCATGAGGCTTTTCACTGGCTCATTTGTGAAGATTATTGTTTTGTTTTGCTTTACATTGAAGTGTAATCCAGACTTAAAGCTTTAGCCTTTGATCTTCATCAACATGTGCTTCAAGTTCTATTTACTTTCAGCAAGCAAAGTTGTATCGTCTGCATATCTCAGGCTGTTGATTATTCTTCCTCCAATCTCGATGTCTCATTCTTCTTCAAATAGAGCAGTTTCTTGGATTATCTGTTCAGGATATCGATTGCCTAAGTCTGGTGAAAGGATACAATCCGAATGCACACCTTTCCTGATTTTTGAAACACTCGGCAACTCCTTGTCCCACTTGCTTGTGGTATTCATGATGAAAACCACACTCACTGCCACCAAGCCGATGCCAACTCAAAAAGAGCCAACGGGACAGGGTAGACCTGCCCCCCGTGAATTTCTGAGACTGTCACTCTTTACAGAAGTAGAAATCCCCATCTTTCCCCAATAAAGTGGCTGATGGTTTCGAACTGCTGACATCACCATTAGCAGCTCAACACATAACCACTGTGCCACCCAGGCATCCCTGATCCTCGTCAGTAATGTGTGCATTCTGTTGGGTAGCTGTCCTGTGGAGTTGCTGTGAGTTAGGACTCCTCGAGGCAGTGAATTTGGAGTGCTGTTTTATTGTTTGTGTAGAGTTTCACCACAATTTTTTAAAGAAAAGAAGAAATTCCAAGTGGCCACTAACTTGTGGTGCCAAGTGGGGAGTTGAAATAAGCAATCTCCTTTAAGAAGTGCTTTGTTGTTGCGATAAGAGATAATATTTCTAAAGCTCTTATAACATAACTATCTAAAAGCTCTTATAACCTACTACTATCAGTTTTACAAAAGCAACATCGTTTAATAAAGTACTTTCATTTTCCAGGATAATTTTTTTTTTCTTTTCTATCCCCTGCTAGGCAGAGGGGGGTTCCATAAAAGAAAATTTTCTTTGAACTCTTCTAATTAACCTTAAGATTTCTTATAAAAGTAGTGTTTTGCTGATATAAATATAAAGTATATGTGTTTGAGTATATTTAAACACTTGAGTTACTGATTATCTATTAAATGAAACATTAGAAAAGTTTCACATTTTATTCTCTGGCTCCCAGCTATGCTCAACCAGGTAGAAAGAACAAGATTTGAGTTTCACTAAAAAAAAAAAATCATTTTATCTGGTAATAAAGCAAGGTTCAGCAGCATTAGAAACCAAGCTTGGTATTCCATGGCCATGGAGGCAATCAGAGTAAACACAGGCCATGACATCACCAGCTGCCAGGGAAGCACAGTAGCAATTTTTGTAGCGCTGCCTCCTACTAAACACTTGACTTGCTCTCATTTGTTCTTCAGGTAGAGTACTTTATATTCTCTTGTATATCCCATTCTACTGCTGGAGAATAGTAACACGTGTAGTGGTGTGTTAAACTGTTCAAGATTTCATGGGACATAGTGATCTGACTTTGACCAAATCTCACATATCACTTTATTTTTTCTTAATATATTGATTCATTTGTATTTAAGTACATTATATTTTCAAATGAAATTACCAACACAACAATAACCAAAGTAAATTTCGTTTGATCATAAAGAGGAGAGAACCAAAATAATAAATGCCTAGAAAACCAAATTATATTGTTTAATTCTGACTGGATACAATTGCTTGTGAAGGACTTTGCATCTTAGGGTCAATGTCTCCTAATTAAAAGTAGCACTAGGAAATAGTAGAGCAATGTTAGTGGCATACTAAGAAATACTTCTTGCCATTAGCAGAACAACTGGAAAATAATTTTAAAGTTGAATAGCTTTCTCATATGTGATTGGATATAAGTAAATTCAGGATCCATGTAATAATACCTAAGATCAACTAATGTTGTCAAGCTGTGTATTTGAAAACAATTTGCCTCTGCTATCCTATACAGGAAGATGGGATACACACGTGAAAAACAATCATTTCCTTAGAAAAATGTATACTTGACAGAGGATGACAGGTACATACTATGAAATTTCAATGGTGTTGTGAGTTCCTAAAAGATAGACATAAACATAGGATGTTATGAGAGTAAAACAGGAGTGTGTGTGTGTGTGTGTGTGTGTGTGTGTGTAAAACAGGAGTGTGTGCGTGTGTGTGTGTGTGTGTGTGTGTGTGTTGGGGAGATGTTAAACAATGACCCTTGCAGACAAGATGCCTGAGCCAAGTCTTAAAGGAGAAGTAGGGACCTGCAAGGCAAAGAAAAGTGCTTATTAACTGCTGAACAAGGAAGATCAGTTACACCATCCACATGACTCCGCAAGGAAAGCACACATCATCAATTACTGTGAAACAAGCCTGGGAATCAATCCTGAAGAAGCATGTCTCTGGTGCTTTTGATGAAAAGTGTAGTAGGAATCTCAGGGGGGAAGATGAAAGCTCTGAAAGACCTATAGGTATAAGAACCCTGTCTCTCCACACCATACATCCACTAAAACTATTTTTATTGGACAGAACTGAAAGAAACATTGTTGGCAAATAAAATACCTACCAGAACTTTCTGGACTGCTTCATGCTGCATACATGCTCAAACTTTGACCTGTAGAACACAAATCCATATTCGAGTGGTTAAGGGGCCTTATAAGATGAGCGCTTGTTATGAATGAAGCCTTGGTGATTACATCAGCTGCACTAACCCAGAACAGCTGAGGACCACTGCCAATGTCATGCATTCAGCAATCAGCCACATCTTTGGTACAGATGTCAGGGAAACCATTGTGCCAATTATGCCGTAATGATGAGAGTAGAGAGCCTGGCTAGGGAATTCTCATTTCATGTCTTCTTTGAAAAAGCACCACTTTAAAGAGGGCAATAAACAATATATATACTGTGTATCCTGTCACTCTTTCTGGCTTGAGCGAGTCTCCTTTTGACTCTGTGGATTGTTGAACTTTCTGATCTTGGAGTTAGGATGGTTTAAGCTGCAGGGTTTGGGCACACACAAGGCCCACCACACTCTTGAATGCTCAAGCCAGCCTTACAGTGTCTTAAGCTATATCTGAGAAAACCTGTTTCATTCTAATACTGTCACTGTTTGAGTGTGGGGTTTTTTCCCCCTGCAAAGGACAAAAGGAGAAAAATATCACTTGTCAAAGGTCGGTTAGATCTGACCAGAGCACACGGGAGCAGTATGACAGGGGAGGAGGAGAGACTGGAGCACATCCTGGCCCACTAGGCCTTGAAGATGATGACCCCAAATAGAGCGGCCAGTCCACAGAGAGGACCACATGGCCAGCCCCACTGTGGGACGTAATGCCCCTCACTGACCCATGGCCCTGTGGGGGACAACACCAGTGACACAGTGTGGGAATTGCACCTGATCTGACCCCGCCACACTGAGGCAAAGCACTGGGGGAGTGCAGCGGAACAGCAGGGGAGGGGAGTAGCAAGATCCCCAG
>NW_022107431.1:90077905-90094500 GCF_000313985.2 Echinops telfairi | reverse complement strand
TTAAAAAAAAAAAAAAGAATGCAAAGGTAAAAAATAAATAAATAAATAAAGGTCGGTTAGTCTGAACTCATCTAAACTTAACACTCAGTTGCTAAGTTGTGAAGTGGGTGATCCTTTCTCCGTTTCACTTTTAGGGACAACTCTGGGAGTGGAGGACAACCTTTTACAAGGAAGCAGGCAATCTTTCCTGCGTGCCCGTGCAGGCTTAAGTCCATCTCCCTAGTCTTCCCTAACGGCAACAAAACAAAACAAAACCCCCGCCATCAAGTTGCATTCTGACTCACAGAGATCGGACAGAACACGGTAAGACTGCCGCCGCAAGCTGTGGGCACTTTCATTCTTCTTAGAAGTAGAAACCTTGTATTTCTCCCTTGGAGCGACTAGTGGTTTAGGACTGAACCTTGAGGTTAGTAACCCACTGTATAACCAACATGCCGCCAGGAGTCTCTATAATGGTAGAACTGTGTGATTCACTCACTTATTCAAAAAAATAGTTACTGCATGCTTAACATGTGTTAGGAACTAATCCCAACAAGGGTCCATATTCAGAAATGTGACCCCTGAGTTAGAGCAATATTTTCAATCATTAGAAAAAGATTATATAATGGTCCACTAGGTGTTTTGGAAAATGTTCCAAGAAGATTTTCATCAATAAGGTTGAAAACAAATCTGAGTTTATTATAAAATTTTTATTAGTGGGCTCCATTACAAGCACAAAACTATTCCATTTCTGAACCTTTTTTCATAATTCCAAATTTGTATTTGAATAGCTGCATAGTTTATAGAGCATTTGATTAAATAACTAGCTTTTGTGCCAAAATTTATAAGTGAAAAACTAAAGACAAATAGAGGATTAATTGCTCCAAGGCAGATCTCTGAATCGCTGGTGATGCACCTTCAGGGGACTATGTAAATTTCTTTCCCAAGCACACTGCTATTCCAGAAACTATTTCCAATAGAAAATTTTATAGGCAGTTTAAAGTATCGTGGGTGATTACCTGAACATATCACAGTTGGTCAAAACCCATGTGTGCTTCAACTCTTTCTAACTTTCTTTGGTCTTAATTTATAAACACCCGCAGGTGTATATTGGACTCATTAAATTAAAGGGCTCATAAGCACTGGTTCGATCAAGGCAGGATGCTGAGAGGCATTATACGTTGTGCCAGCATGCTTCCATTTTAATCCAAAACATTTCCAGCTTGTCAAATACTAGGTCTCTCTGGAACACATAAAACCAATCATGCCACCTCACGCAGAGGTTCTCTGGTGTGAGCAAATTTCCACTGGAGAGTGTAAGGAACTCTCCACCACATTTTCTCACTGTACCTCAGATCTATCCAAAAATCCTCTCTCCAAAGCTTAAATAGCAATGAGCTGGGAAAGGAGGTAAAAGATGGAGACCATGACACACAGACTTGACAGTTTTCTATCAGTAAATTAATCTGCCACCGAATAAAACCAGTGACTATTCACAACTCAGTTGACAACAGTTTATCCACAAAATCTTCAGGGGAGAAAATATTTTATAGTTTGTTTGGTTTTTTCCCCCTTAGAATCTCCCCGGATTGTCAAGATTAGGAAGCTGAACACTAAGATACCTTCAAATCTATTTTTCAAAAGGGGCTAAAGAGAGGACTCACATAAAATATTTTGCTGTTTCATGTTGACAAGTTGGCATGTCAATAGAGTTAGCATCTGCATAGAAAGATGGTAGACAGATGCGTACAAGAGTTATGACTCTGATTGTGCTCCAAAAGTCAATAATGTTGAGTTGTTAACAGAGCTAATATATTAAGGAAGAGAGAGATAAGAATTAGAAATCTGATGGGAAGCAGCCAGGCAGGAAATGCAATGGGAAGCATGTTGAACAGTGCTTGAAAAGAAGAATGAATAAACTTAACTTTAAGACATACGGTATGTGGGGCAAGAAGCAAGACACCCAGGGAGAACAATTATGAGTCACAAATAGCGGATTTATGACAGGCTTGTGGAGAAAAAAGTTCTCGGGATGGAAGGCGAAATCTCTGTAAACTGGTGGAGAGGAAGTCAAGAATAGAGGTGGAAGAGCTGCAAAGTCCACTGAGGGCTCTGAGGAGCCAAAAAGTGAAAAAGGTAGTGATGGGCTTTCTTCGATTTTTTTCAGGAAAGGAAATGCTACAAAAATTAAAGTCCATTTTACTAATAGTCAGAAGAGGGTAAAATAATCACCATGTATCTGGAAATGTGTTAGTTGATGGCAGTGATTATTGATGCTGACTATGTTAGGGGAGCCCAAACAAGAGATGTGCTCACAGAAGTATGTATAAAATGATAGGAGAACACAAAAGGAGAACTAGGCTCTATCAGGTCTATTTTGTTTTCTTTTTCAACAGTGAACCGATCTTGTTGAGAAAGGGTAACATTTTGTTAAAATTTGAGTGCACCAAATCAGACCTTCTCATGAATAAAAGAAGAGTATTTGGTTTAGCTCCTGTTTTTCATGTAAGAGTTCACAATGAACTAGAGAACAAAACTCAAACAATGGCATGTTTTGTGTCTGTAGAGAAGATGTCACTGAGTTAGTTAGACATTGCCATTTATTAGTTGTTAAAATGTCTCTGTGATACTAAGCAAAAAACAGCTATGCAACATGAACATACCATTGCCATGGACTGAATTCCATCCCTCAAAAATATTTGCCTGCTTAGCTGGGTTGATATGAAGTGATGTGATCATCCCCCATCTTGTGATCTAAGGTGATCAGCCAATCAATGAAAAGGGAATAAGTGCAATGCAACACCCTGACTCAGATCACAGTAATGATACGATGTAAGAAGAGTTTCCTAGGGGCTCAGCCTGCATCACCTTATCTTATAAGAGATAAAAGGAGAGAGAAGTGAGCAGAGCTCAGAGGCACCTCAGTTCCACCAAAAAAGAAGCGCCAAGGATAGTGTGCCTTCTTTGGACGTAGGGTCCTTGTGCTGGGAAGCTACTAAACCCAGAGGCTGGTTGATGACCAGACACAAGGAGATCTCAATGGGAGGCCAAGTTCACAAATGTTGTAAGATAAGGACTTTCCTCCTATATTGTAAGCCAGCAGAGAAATAAAGCCTTCCCCTAGAGCAAGCACCCCTAATTCAAACTTCCAACCCTCAAAGTTGTGAGAGAACACATTTCTGTTTCTTATCGCTGTACTAGGCAACTAAGATAAAAACTGAGAGCCTAATTTCTTAATCTCAATAAACCAGGCTAACGTCAAAGTGAGGATGTTGAGGAAGGCTTAAAGAACAAAATAAAGGCAATGTCTCCTTAGATATAACACCAAAAGCAAGACTTTTAAAAATAATACTAATAATAAATAAGTAAATTGCAATTCATCAAAATTCAAACATCTGCCCTTCCGAAACATGAGAGTAAAAATATAAAACTTAAATTGGAAGAAAATATTTGCAAATCATGTATCTAATAAAGGACATGTATCCAGAAAATTTTAAGAACTGTTAAAACTTAACAAGGAAACAAACCAGCTAGTTTGTAAATGGACTAAAGATGTAGAGATACTCCCAAATAAGACAGATAGATGCTAAATAAGCATATAAAGATATGCTCAACACCATTAGTCATTAGGAAAATACAAACAAAAGCCACAGTAAGATGCTACTTGTGGTAGTTACACAATTTCATGTCAAAGTAAAGACAGATAATAGTGTATGGGTGGTGTTGAACCCGTGAATCAGATCAAAGCCTTTAGGTGATGCCTTGTGGATATGGCCTTCTCATACAGCGGGTTCTGGGAACTTCCCCCTTTCTCTCTGCCTTCACCCTCCTGCTGGCAGCCCCAATGGCAGCCAGAGCCCTGGAGATGCATCCACTGCCATTGGATTCGCATGACTTTACACCACCCACCCACCCCTGGGCCTTCTGCATCATTGCAGCTGTGTGAGTCTGAAAGACTGAAGGACTAGGAGCAGACTTATGGACTAGTAGAAGACTTAAGGACTTGATCTGAACTGGGCTGGGATGTTTGCTTGATATCTAATTCTCTTGACATCAAACTTTCTCTTACACATTATGAGTGTCATTGAATTTGTTTCTCTAGTCAACCTGGTTGCACACACTACATACTAATTAGAACAACTAAAATTAAAATGACTGCCCATAATTATTATCAAGGAGGTGGAGGAACTAAAACTCTCAGGTATTAATAATGGGGAGAAATATACATCTACTTTGGAAAAACAATAATATAATTTCCTGTAAGTTAAATACGCATGATTCAACTATTGGTTGAACCACTGAACCTAGGGTTCAACCATTCCCCTTCGAGGTTTTCATCTGAGAGAAATTAAAATATCTATTCATACAACAAACTGCACACGATATTTATTGAGTTTTACAACAATGAGTACAAGAATGAAGAAAATGTTCTAAAACTGATTATGGTGATGATTGTCTAACTGTTCTTGATGTGATTGAATTGTATGATATCTGACTTATAATAACACTATTGAGGGGGGAAAATGAAAATATATATTCAAACAATGGTTTTCACACAAATTTTTGATCAAGAGTTATATCCATTAACAAGTGAAAGGATAAACAAATTTTTCCAATAGAAGTTATTGATATTTAGCAATGAAAAGAAACTAATTATTGATACACTTTACAAAATGGATGAGTTGTACAATAACTATACTGAATAAAATGACCAGTAAAAAATAGTACATTCTGAATATAAAATTCTAGAAAATGCAAATGAATGTAAATCCAAAATGACAGAGAGCAGATTAGTCATGGGGATGGGGAGCAGGGTACAGTGGAGATGAGCAGCAGAAGGGAGTGATTATTAGGGACAGAAAACAAACATGTGTAGACACTGATGGGTATGTTCATTATCTTGATTATAATAATGATTTCACCATTGTATACATATGTTAGAGCTTTTCAAATTATCTATTTTGAATGTAATTTATTTTATGTCAATTATACCTCAATAAAGCTGTTGAAACACACACAAAAATGGGAACTTGAGGAGGAAATTCAGTATGGAAAAGGGAAAAAGTTGGCGCCATAGTTAATAACTCAGTGTATCTCTATTCTTTATGATTTCAATATCAGAAAAGCAGCTAGGTATTGTTTTGATGTGAATTGGATATACAAGAGTTGGCATGTAATCTTTCACCTTTATAGTTCTAATCATATTCTTATTCAAGCATAAATATTAGCCTGAGGGCCATATCTTTTAAATAATATAATGTAATTGAATAGAGCATCTATGTATTATTATTACACAAGTACACAAGCAATTTGGTTTCACTGAGAAATATAAACATAGAATTATTTCCTTTCTCTAAACAAGTGATACTAATTGCACCTTTTTGATTCCCCTTTCTTTCTACAATCAGGTCTGATTTCATTATTTGTAAGTCACGTTTGATTATTAAAAGGATCTCATGCCCTGTGCAAATAGGTCCTTTTTCCTGAGCTCCAGCTGAACTACTGACTCATTCTGCTTGGTTTGGGGGAGGGGTCAGGTTGTCTGTTAGCCTCCTCTTCCCCGGCATGCCTCTCTCTACCTCCTCCTTCACCCCTCCAGCATTTGTTCATCATCAAAGTCTCAGTGGTGGGCTTTGGGTGAGGTTTAGCCTCCTCTTGCTTCAGTGACCATAAGTCATTGGTGGCAAGTCTACAGTCCCTTATTTTGTCTTTGTTGCTCCTGCACTCCCCAAGGCAGGTACTGAGCACTGGCTCTCTAAGGAGGATGCATCTGATGGTTTTCAACAGCCACTCTGGAACCCCTCTCTCCATAGTGTACCCACATGGAAAATCCCCTAAGGCGCTGACTCTTCTTCTCCACCCTGAATTGGTGGCCTAACCCATAGTCTTTAGTGACTGAATTCCCCTCACCAAAATGGACATCTCTCTTGAGGGGTCATGGCAAGGCAATTTTTAACACAGCCCAGTTTGTGGTCTCTATAAACCACAGTGTCCCAATAGCTCTTTGTCAGTCAAGCAACGAGAATGCCAGATGCACCCTATCCCATCCCAACATGCCAGCTCGCCCTTCTGCCAATTTCCTCCTGCTCCTTTCTCTCACAAGCAGCATGACCCATTCTGACTTCTAGTTTGAGAGTGCAGCTACTCTCCTACTGTTGTTTGGTACCACTGAATTGGTTCCATTCATAGACACCTTATGCACAACATCTGAAACACTGCCTGTTCCTGGGTCATTCTCATAACTATCATGTTTGAGCCTTTGTTGTAACCATTGTGTCAGTCCACCTCATTGAGGGCCTTCTTCTTGTTCATTGCCCCCCTACTTTACCAAACGTGGTATCCTTCGCTAGGGATGGACCTCTCCGGACAGCATGCCCATAGTACATGAGACCAAATCTCATCATGCTGGCTTCTATGGAGCACGCTGGCTGTACTTCTCCCACGACATAGTTATTTGTTCTTATGACAGTTTATAGCTGCTTTCACTATTCTTCACCAGCTCCTTAATTCAAGTGTGCTGCTTCTGCTTTGGTCTTCCTTATTCAGTGTACAATTTCACATGCATAGAGGCAACAGAAAATATAGAAATAGAAACATAGAATAATTTCTTTTTTCTAAACATATTTTATAGAAAAATACCATAGCTTGAGTCAGGCACACCTGAGTCCTCAAAGTAACATCCTTGCTTTTCAACACTTTGAAGAGGTTTTGTGCAGCAGATTTACCCAATACAATGTGTCATTTCATGTCTTCATTGATGCTTCCATGAGCATTGATTGTGAATCCAAGCAAGACAAAACTCTTAACAATTTCAATCTTTTCTCCAGTTATCATGATGTTACCTTTTGGTCCAGTTGTGAGGGTGTTGCTTTTCTTCACATGGAATCATAATCCAAACTGAAGATTGCAATCCTTGATATTCATCAGTAAGGAAAGTTGTGCCATCTGCATATCGCAGGTTGTTAACAAACCTTTCTGCAATCCAGATGTCACATTCGTCTTCATAGAATCCAGCTTCTCCGATGAGTTACTCAGCACACAGGCAGAATAAGTAGGGTCGAGAACATAATTCTGATGTAGACCTTTCTTGATTTAAAACCAGCCAGGATGCCCTTGTTGTTTGAAAAACTGCCTCTTAGGCTATGTACAAATTCTACAAGAGCACAATTAAGTGTTCTTGAATTCTCATTCTTCTCAAAATTTTTCACAGAATAGACCCTCCCAAGGACTTTCATAGAAAATACCATTACTCATGTTTAATTTTAGAGAAAAGAAATAGTTCAGTACCCCAAACTTGTAGGAATTAGAAGGAACAAATCAAATATCCCCTCTTCTCCAAAGTAAAAAATAGGTATTACTGCCATGCCACAGACTCCACATCCTCCCCAGCCCCGCCCTACCCTCCAAAATCGACCTCTTCTCTCCCTCGTGCTCTTAGACAGTGATACTTTGGTTGTGGAATGGCTCCAAGCTCAAACATTCCACTACTCAAACAGTAAAGTTGGAAAAAAAAACCTGCCTGATGTTTGAAACTTTACTCGATGGTCAAGTCCGACTTGAGAAAAGCTGCACAGCCGCAGTTGCGTCGTCACGAGTCGTCTCTCTGCAGACACGAAGGAGTCCAAGAGCCGCTCTTGCTCAGACAACATAGAGTGCTTGTCTGGGTGCATTAAAGTACTTTATTTGCATAAAATATCATCATTTTATTTACTGTATTGTGTTTTGACATTCAGGGTACTGTATTTGTTGTGTTTATATGTTTTAGGTGGTATTTCCACAACCTAGGTCTCTTAACTTTGTGGTAAAGTCCTGGAAAAACTAAATTTTCAGTGCAATTTGGGAGTCTCACAATCAAATATTTGGTTTTACTTTATTTCTTATGGGAAAATGTGTTCATTTCTTGAACTTTTCAGTGTTGGAACATTACTCTGGAAGGCATTGAGTTTGACAACTGAGGTATCACCGTATATATTCTTGATAAAAGTCTCAAAATCATTGAATTACTGGAGTTGAGTGGGGTAGACTCTTATTAAGAAGAAAGCCCTCTTTAGCTTAAGTAGTAACGAATGTCTGCCTTGAGCATTGTTCTCCATTAAGATCTACCTCCAGGAGTCCTCTTGACAATAGTAGCTGAAAAGGCTGGAGAGCAACATTGGGGGACAGTGAGATTATGTTAATGGGGGAGCAGGAGTTCAAAACAGGAGCATGAGAGAGGTGGCACATTGAGGAATGTCATCAATGTCATTGCAATGTTCATGCAGATACTTTTGAATTGATGTTTATATTCTCAACAAGAAAAAATAAATTTTATAAAATTAATAGAAGAGCGTCTTCTTTGGATTTGAGAACTGTTCCCAATCGAGGGGACTTCCCTGTAATTCTTGAACTACAGCTTGATGGCATTTAGGGTAGATCTTCATCAGTTCCTACACACATCCCCTCTGAATGTACTTCCTGCAGAGTGGACGCTGCTCAGTACTGCTTTCTCATATTTGAACTGGATGAAGAGACGGCTTCTACGGTAGTCATATGAAGACACTGGAATTTATTTGTTCCAAGTCTTAAAGAAAAAGAAGAGTCTGGACATGTAGACATTGTTGGGGAGGCAATTAGAGGTGAGGAAATTTTTTGAAGACAGTAAATCATGAAGGATAACTTATTAACTATCTTTAAGTATAATGTGCCTCTACTTTCCTGATTATAACAATCTTTAGGGATACTGGTATAAAATATGGATTCCTAGCCTCACCCCAAATCGTCTGGATTAAATCCAGTGAAAGAATCGGGGAACCTGAATTTTTAACAAGCGTCTCCTGGGTGATTCTTATAAAGAGGTAAGTTTGGGAAATACTAATAAAGAATCTGAAGTCTACATTGACTAAGAAATAAAATAGTTACCTGTCCCACTGGACAGAAAAAAAGGGAAAGGGGGCCTCTCATTTCTGTAAAATGTTGATGCAGAATAAGAAAGACTAATTAAAGGTTTCTCAACACTAGAATAGGCTTTTATGAGAGCCGCGGAATCTTCATCCGTGAAAAGCTTTTAAAATGAAGAAAATCACCAGTTGCCCTACAGGAGTTGGCATTGGGTATAGGGCAGAGAATTGTGCCACTGGGAGATCATGCAGGGATTGTGAGAACCTGAAACCCACTTGAGCCAGCATGAGTGAAAGGGTGCGTTGCGACAAAACAGTGAACTCTCAAGGAGGCAAAATGTGTTTTCCCTCTGCACATATACTTAATTCTTCTTTTTCTTCAAACCTATTACTCCATTTAATCATCTGCTTATCAATGGCAAGCTCATCCTCCAAACGCACATGATTCCTGTGATAGTCATTGATAGTAATCTGTGCATTCTCAATACTTCATTCTCAGATTTCTCTAGGACACAAAACCCAACGAGTGTATCTGCGGCTCGATATTCATACCTGGCCCCATCACTGTGGCTAGGGGATTACTTTCTGACTGTGGTAGCCCAAGAACTCTAAGAAGAGGTGGTATTTGAGAGAAAATGAAAAACATCTCATACAAGAATTGATCAAATCAATCTACCAAGTTGATGAAATGCTAATAACTCTATATTTTAATTCAAAAAGAATAAATGTCCTTAACTTGTTTTCTTAAGAATTTCTCCTCTTGGCTTCATTTTAAAGCTCTTATAAAAGGACCACTAGATTCTAGGTCCTAGACATGCCTGTAAATGAGTGAGCTAGTTTCAGAATCTTCTGAGTAATGTGAACTCTCATTGAAGGAATTTCTGTCTCTAAAAACTCAACCCAAGAAACATTTTGCTGAACTCCCTTGACCTTTTATGCTAATATCCACCATTTTCAAACCCATATGTTCTCAGATAAATTCAATGTGTGTGCATTTTTAACTAATCTTCACTTAGCTCAACTGAAAATTGAATTATCTAAAATAAAAAAAAGACATTTATAAAGCTGTCACACATCCTCACTCGAACAAGGATACTGAGTTTCACCTTAAGTCCATGGAACATGAACCCAGCAAGAGTTCTGTTCAGCTTAACCTTGGTTGATCAACTTAGCCCCAAGTGATTCATTGTCAAGCGTCGTTTAAATAGAAAAATTGCTCTTGTTTTCTCCTGTGGAAAATGATATACAACAGAAGCAGCAGCCCACAAGATGAAGTTATAATTCTATCTTGTGGCATTATAAATGAGGAGAAGGGCATTTTGTTTTTTTCCATGTGGCTAGTCATTTTTATTTTAGAAGTTAACTTTGGAACTAATAACTTTAATAACTGGAGTTATTATTAATAACTCCTTTTTAATTATTTAATTGGGAGTTCATACGGCTCTTTTCAAAATATATACATACATACAGTGTTTCAAGCAAATTTGTACATTTGTTGCCATCATTTTCAAAACATTTTCTTTCTACTTGAGCCCTTGGTATCAACTCCTCATTTTTCCCCTCCTTCCCAGAGATAGTTAAAGTTTATTGTGCCAACCTGGCCAATAAACACATGTGGGACTAACTGAAAGGCAGAGAAAGAAATGGCTCCGTGAGCCTCGCCCTTTTAGTTTTCAGGTGTCTTGCTCTCTGGTGGTTGGACCAGGGTGCCCCTGCCTTGGCCAGTTAACTGCTTCAGCTGGCAAGGCTCACTTCCTGCGAGACAACCTTGAAAAGTAGCTACATGGACCTACCCTGATGCAGCTCTGCGCACTGGAGCACCTGTGTGGAGAACCCTCCTTGTGCTGAGATGGTTACATGCTCACTGATTGGGCTTTCCTCCTGCAGTTGGTGTCATTGCATGTGTTTTGTGAGATTGAGGAGGGCGTTGTAGATTGGTGTCAGACATATGGGCTAATGTTGGACTTATGGGCAGCACTGGGTTGGGATATTTTCTTAATGTATACTTACCCTTTATAAAAAATTCTCTCATATACATATGTTTCTATGGATTTGTTTCCCTAGTTTATCACACTGCCCTACCCTCCCTCCCTCATGAACCCTTGACAATTTATAAAGTATTATTAATTTTCATGTCTTACACTTCACCCACTTTTCTCTTGTCCATCCCTCTTCGAGGGGATTATATGTTGATCATTGTGATCAGTTCCCCCTTACTCCCCTCTACCTTACCCTTACCTTCCTAGTATGGCTACTCCCATTATTAGTCCTGAAGGGTTTATCTGTCCTGGATTCCCTGTGTTTCCAGCTCTCATATGTACCCATGTACATACTATGGTCTAGCCAGATTTGCAAGGTAAAATTGAGGTCATGATAGTGGGGGGTTGGAAGCATTGAAGAATTAGAGGAAAGTTGTATGTTTCATTGTTGCTATACTACACTGGCTTGTCTCTTCCTTGCAACTCCTCTGTAAAGGGATGTCCAGTTGCCTACAGATGGGCTTTGGGTCTCCACTCTGCACTTCCCCTCATTGACAATGATATGATTTTTTGTTCTTTGATGCCTGATACCTGATCCCACCAACACCTCATGATTACACAGGCTGGCATGCTTCTTCCATGTGGGCTTTGTTGCTTCTCAGCTAGAGGGCTGCTTGTTTATCTTCAAGCCTTTAAGACCCCAGATTCTTTTTTTTTTTTTTAATAGCTGGGCACCATCAGCTTTCTTTACCACATTTGCTTATGTACTCATTTTGTCTTTAGCAATCGTGTCAGGAGGTGAGCATAACAGAATACCAGATTATTAGAACAAAGTGTTCTTGTGTTGAGTACTACTGTACCTTAATACTTAACATATGTACATAGACCTATTTTCTTATCCTTATATATAAATATATTTACGTATGTACGTGCCTGTATTTAGACCTCCATAAATATCCTTTGGAAAGGGGTGTTTCTAAATGCATGCAGGATCCCCCCAGTCCTCTAAAAGCCTAATCTTATTCCTTTCCTCTGCTCCTAACAGGTTCCATTTGATTCGCCTTCCTGACTGTTGCTCCTTCTCTCCTTCCTCTGTGAAATCTTCTATCTGTGTTTTGTTCTTCATAAATGGCTTCCCACTCTAGAATAAAAGATTAATAGAATCCTAGTGGTGCTGTTGAGTACATGTTGAACTGCTAACTATAAGAGACACAATTCAAAGCCAGCATGTGCACTGTAGGAGAACAATGAGGCCATCTGATCCTGTAAAATGTGTAGCCTCAGAAATCCTCTTTAGGGTCAGAATCCAGTAGATGACAGTGGGTGTGGGTTTGGGTTGTTACAAGCAATTCACTTTATCATCTGCTATCGCATCAAGATTCTAGCACAGAATCAACCGGAAGAACAATGCTTCTCTGTGCCAAGACATTGCAAGAAGAAACCATCCCACTTCACCACACACCCTAAAAAATAACAATAATAATTAATTAATTACGGAACAGAAGCAGAGGAGGTGTTCCACTTGGGAGGGGTGGTAAATAGAATAACTTAGTGTATCTTGATCCACAAGCTTCGAAAAACTAAAAGAAAATTCATTTTAAGCTGTCCAGACATTTTATCAAATACCAGATTTCTCACTTGCAATTAAGGTTAAAACCTTCCCCAAACACAGAAGCACTCTTTAAACAATGCATTTGTCATTGAGAAAATGAGGCAAACTTAGAGATACTATAAATGTATAAATGTCTAGAGGAGAATATAAAGAGATTAACTAAATAGAACTCATATCCCTTTCAAGGGCCTCAGCCTGTCTGCAGTGACAGAGGAGATGCAAACACTTCAACATAAATGTAGCTTCTCAACAATCGATCACTTTTGAGCCAGACTAGAGGAACATGCACATCTTGCTATACATTCTTAAGAAGTGAGAATATCATTTATTGTAGTCCTCAAAAGAAGAGGAACAGTTTAAGGTATCAGTGCAACGGATATTCTTTGAGAGTTTTAGGATACACCACAGGTGATAACTCAGAAGATAGTCCAAACCCAGTAGGGAAAAAAACATGGATATTTTCCAAACTACACATCAATTGGAAAACATAAGAGGCTGGCACCTTCACACATTTGTTGTTGTTAGGTGCCATCAAACCGGCTCCGGCTCATAGCGACTCATAGAAGAAACACTCCCTGTCCTAAACCATCCTCACAATCATGAAATGAGCACACTTAGCAATTTCCTCACCCAGGTAACATCAATGGGGATGAAGCTGATCACACTTGCAATAAGAAAACAACTGAAATGAATGGCCTTCTGAGATGACTGAACAGAGGAATCTGCAATGATTAATGAATTAACATCACTCAGGATGGAGCTATTCTGACTCTGCTCCCAGAGGTAAACATCAGATGGAAGTGAAGGAGGGGCCCAGAACCACTGCCTATTTTTTCCCTGAAATTTGGGGGTGGTTTTTCTTTTTCTTTCTTTCTTTTCTTTTTTTTTTCTGTTTAAGGACTCCACAGCTGCACAAATTGTGTGAGCATTTTGGGACTGTCAAGCCCTCGTCTGACTTCATGAAGAATTCTTCTGAGGTGGATTTTATTGGTTTCAGCTGGAGAATCCATCCCACCCCACCAACACAAAGCCACATGCCCACCAAGCCAGGCCTCTCTGCTCCTGCCGTGGAGTGATCAGAAAACAAGAGTCCACCACCATGGGGAAAACATATGGAGTCAATTTGTGCTTCAAGTAAGTCTATAACTTACCACAATCTACAAGAGATAAAAAGGGGATGACTACATCCCAACAGGAAGAGCAGCCCAACAAAGGTCATCTTCGCTAAGGGCATCTGTCCCTTTGTAGGGTCTCTATCCTCCCACCACCCCGCCCTGGCTTTTTGGCAGGCAATGGTCGAGTTTTTTAAATGTTCTGTGGAAGAATGCTCAGATCTTCTTTTGTAAAAGTTCCTTGAACTTCAGCAACATTAATGTATTCTGTATCAGCATGCAGCATGGAGAAATATTACTGGCACCAAATAAATAAATGAATGCCTTTAGAGCAAGGGGTGGGGTGGGGGGGTGCTCAGAAGGAAACAGACATCTGCTCCTGCTCATAGCATTGAATTCAGCCCACCTCGAAGTACCCCCCACCCACTACTAGACCCTTCTGCTCTGATGTTCACCACACAGCTCAGCTCTCATTCAAGATGTCATGTCAACACAGAAGATCCAACGCAGTGTTGAAAAAGCAACGTGAAAGACCTCCTTTAGGCACACACTGTGAACAGAAGCAGCAATCACTTCGGTTCTCCTTGCTCAGAAACCAAATGTGAGTTCTTGCCAACTCTCAGGCTCTGAGGACAAGCTTTGGGGAGGACTGTTCCTGGGTAATATTTCTCATGTTGAAGACAAACGTTCACATTTTCCAAGCCAGTCATGAAGGAAAAGTTCTTGAAGATAAATGAGATCATCCAAGTCATCTTCATTGTAGGAACACTACAGAAATATCCTGGCCACTAAAATGCAGGTGCAAAAGGGACAATTCTATAGATTCTCCAGAGAGAGAGAAAGAGAGAAACAAGTAAAGTAGAGTCCATTAGTCCAGATGTTTAAGTTGTCCTCAACATATACCTGACTTAAAATTTTAGTATAGTCTGTTTTTCAAAGAAGTATACTCACTTAGATATAAAGTACAGCTTTCACTCAGTTTCCTAAGCTAAAACTAGAAAGAACTTAAAAATCCTTGTATCAGCCCTCTTTCAATGCAAGAACACTGGCATTCTGTGATGCTGACCCTCCCAACACGATTTCTGAAGACAAAATGGGTGGACAAGCAAATGTGGTGAAGAAAGATGATGGTTCCTAGCTATCAAAAGATACAGCATCTGGGGTCTTAAAGGCTTGAAGTTAAACAAGCAGCCATCTAGCAGAGAAGCAACAAAGCGCACATGGAAGAAGCACACCAGCCTGTGAGATCGTGAGATGTCGATGGAATCAGGTAACAGGCACCAAAAGGCCCAAAACAAAGAAACAAACAAACATATTGTTGAGAATGAAGGAGGTAGGAACAGAGACCCAAAATGCATCTGTAGACAATAGGACATCCCCTCACAGAAGGGTCACAAGGAAGGGATGAGTCAACCAGTGTGCAGGATAGCACCAATGAAATGCACACTGTTCCTCTGGTTCTTTGAGGCTTCCTCACCCACCACCGTCATGAGCCCAGGCCTTCCTTTCAGTTCTGGCTAGACCAGAGCATGTGCACTGGTAAAGATAAGAGCTCACAACATACAGAATCCAGTTCAGATAAACCCCTCAGGAACATATATGAGAGAAGCGATACCAGGAAGGTAGAGGGAAGGTGTAGGGAGGAGGGGAGAGAGGAGGAACCAATTGCAATGATCAACACATAACCCTAGTCCGCCCATGGGGGTGAACAACAGAAACATTGAGTGAAGGGAGAGAGTGGTCAATGTAAGATATGAAAACAATAATAATTTATCATTTATCAGGGGTTTACAAGGGGGGCAGGGAGAGGGAGGGAGGGAAAAAAGAGGAGCTAATACCAAAGGCTCAAATAGAAAATAAATGTTTAGAAAATGATGATGGCAACATATGTACAAATATGCTTGATATAATTGATGTATGGAATGTTATGAGCTGTAAGACCCTCCCCTCCGATAAATGATTTCAAAATAAAATTAAAACCCTTATATCCAAATGTGTTAGGTTGTATCAAGGTTGACTAGAGAAACAAATTCATTGACACTCATATATGTGTAAGAGAGATCTTTATATGAAGAAGTAATTATGCATCAATAAAACACCCTAGCCCAGTCCAGATCAAGCCCATAAATTCGATACTAGTCCATAAGACCAATAGGAGCCCATGAATTCCTCTTCAGACTCATGCAGCACATGCAATGATGCTGAATTCAAGATCATAGGCCTGTGGTGGATAGTCTTGTGGATCCAGTGGTGGTGGAAGCATCTCCAGCGCTCTGGCTGTCAACAGGAATGTGAAGCAGAGAGAGAGTGTGTGACTCACCTCCAGGGAGAAAGGGAGGAAGGTCTCAGAATCCCCAGGAGAAGGCCACGCCCACAAAAGGTGTCATCTGGCTGTAACCTGACAGACTAGACTCCACCCCTTCTCTCTCTCTCTTTTTTTTTTAAATCATTTTATTGGGGGTTCGTACAACTCATATCACAATCCATAGACATATCCATTGTGTCAAGCACATTTGTACATTTATTGCCATCATCATTCTCAAAACATTTTCTTTCTTCTTGAGCCCTTGGTATCAGCTCCTCATTTTGTTCCCCTCCCTCTGCCGCCCTTCCACCTTCATGAACCCTTGATAATTTATAAATTATTTATTATTTTTTGTCATGTCTTACACTGTCCGATGTCTCCCTTCACCCACTTTTGTGTTGTCTGTCCCTCAGGGATGGGGTTATACGTAGTTCCTTGTAATCGGTTCCCCCTTTCTACCTCACTTTCCCCTTCCCCTCCTGGTATCGCTACTCTCATTATTAGTTCTGAGGGATTTATCTGTCCTGGATTCCCTGTGTTTCCAGCTCTTATCTGTACCAGTGTACATCTTCTGGTCTAGCCGGATTTGTAATGTAGAATTGGCATCATCCTTGAACTAACTACAAGCTTTTCTTTCTTATTGTGTTTTAATTTGTTCTTTGTCAGTGGTTTCTTGTTGTTGCTGTTTTGTTGTACATTGTTGCTTGGTTTTGCTCTGTCTTGTTTTTGTGC
>NW_022107431.1:90073685-90076457 GCF_000313985.2 Echinops telfairi | reverse complement strand
AGGGCAATGAATGTACAAATGTGCTTTACACAATTGATGTATGTATGGATTGTGATGAGTCATATAAGCCCCTAATAAAACGATTAAAAAAAAAGAATTGGGATCATGATAGTGGTGGGGAGGAAGCATTAGAAAACTAGAGGAAAGCTGTATGTTTCATCGGTGCTGAAAGTTGTTATGTTTCATCAGAGACTGACTGGCTCGTCTCCTCCCACAATCCTTCTGTAAAGGGATGTCCAGTTACCTACAGATGGGCTTTGGGTCTCCACTCTGCACTCCCCCTCATTCACAATGATATGGTTTTTTGTTCTTTGATGCCTTCTACCTGATCCTATCGACACCTCATGATCACACAGTCTAGTGTGCTTCCTCTATGTGAGCTTTGTTGTTTCTCACCTAGATGGCCGCTTGTTTATCTTCAAGTCTTTAAGACCCCAGATGCTATATCTTTTGATAGCTGGGCACCATCAGCTTTCTTCAGCACATTTGCTTATGTACCCACTTTGTCTTCAGTGATTGTGTTGGGGAAGTAAGCATCATGGAATGCTAGTTTGATAGAACAAATTGTTCTTGTGTTGAGGGAGTACTTGAGTAGAGGCCCAATATCCATCTGCTACCTTAATACTAGACCTATAAATATATGCACATCGATCTATTTTCCCATAATCATATATATATTTACATATGTACCTGCCTGTATTGAGACTGCTATAAATGCCCTTTGTCTCCTAGTTCTTTCATCTAGTTCCTTTTACTTTCCTCTTGTCCCACTATCATGTTCAGCCTTCATTTGGGTTTCAGGAATTCCTCTCATTTACATTGACCTTGATCAAGCCCTATTAGGCCTCCTACCCACTCCTCACCATCGATTTTGGATCACCAGTTGTTCCTTTGTCCCAGGGTTTGTTAACACACACTTCCTTTTCCCAGCCTCCCTCTCTCCCAGGTATCCCCAGAACCATCGGCCCTGTTGTTTTCTCCTCCAGATTGTTTATCCCAACATCTTATAGATCTGCAGAGATAATAATATGCACAAAAAATAAGAGTGCAAAACCACCCCTTCTCTCTTAATACCCTCAAGTTGACACAAGATTATATAACCACCACATCAAATATGTTCTTTGATAACTGAACAAGGTAAGTTCTAGAATGTTGAAGCAACTGGTTCAAAGGTAGCTGGTGAGAGATGGAGCCAAGACATGAGCCTCAGCTCTGCTCCCAGTGTATCAACACATCAGTAATCTACCAGGGCGTTAATTATCTCCAATCATCCAAGTAAATATGCATTGTCATGAAAAGCAGTGACATTATAGCAATTTACATACAAAAATAAAATTGCCATTTAGAAATGTTCTGCAAATTGAGCAAGATGGGTAAAGAAGATTTATACCTATCACATAATCCTCCCTAACCATCCTGCTCAAGTTTGAAGTAACAATTTAAAATTCCCACAGTGAGTTTGAAAAAAAGTCCTGCTTTTAAAAGAAGGTGAGCATTTTACCTAAATAATTGAAATTTCTGGAAAGATTTCAAGTGCTTCAAGGTGGACAAGGGTGTTTTCCATCTGCAGTGAAGTCACCATGTAAAGCCTTAGGGAAGAAAATAGTGTACTGATGACAAGGGGTGTTAGACACAGAAATGAACGACCCAAGGATACAGTGAAATTGCCTTTCCTAAATGTCACTGGACTTTCTCTCCAGATTTTCAGCAGAGCAACATCATTGAGGAAATGTGTGCTTTGTGCTTCCTTGCATGACTCTAAACCACCTGAGTGTTCACAGGCTAGCTATGCCAGTAGTTCAAGAACGGGCTGAAAGATAAGCAGGGGGAACCATTTGGTTGGTAGAGGCTTTATCTCAAAGGCAACGGAACAGCAATTCTGATAATATCTTTCCTTGCCCCCTTCTTTCTCCCTGGAACCTCCAAGCCTGACTGAGTGATACTCCTGGAGAACAATTAAAAAAGACTCTTTGTTTCCTATGAAATTGCAAGCCAGAACTGTCTCTGAAACTCCAAAGATACATTTTGCAGCCTTATTTGCATGGTAAGCGAAAGCAGGGCAGGGAAGGACTAAGACACACGCCAGGTCACCATTGGCAATGAATGAATTCTATAATGTAAACCCCGACCTTTCTGTTCACATTTTCAACCACTTTGTCCATCCTCTTGCCCTGTTGTTTTCTCTTACCGCACTACCCACCTGTCAGCTTATTATCCTGTGTGGTTTGTATGTTGCTGTGATGCTAGAAACTTTTCTCCCTGTATTTCAGATAGCCAGCAAGGTCAGCCCTGGTGCAGCAGTGAGCCAGTGAAGACAAGAGCAGCCTTCTGGGAGATGGATAGACACTATAGCTACAACGGACTTAGACATGCAGATGATGTGAGGTTGATGCTGGACTGGGCAGCGTTTCACTCTGTTAAACATAAGGTCATCATGAGTCCGCTTGATGGCAGAAAGCTGTCTGTCTATCTTCCCTTATCTCCCACCTAGGACCCCACTCATTACCGTGGGCAAGATGAATCTCAGACTTCATTATTTGAGGGTCAGTATAAAGTACACATCTGTTACAAGGTAAAATTCTCTCTAAAACATAATAATTGGAAACTTGATGTTCCGAATAAGTAATTTTTCCTTTTAATATAAAATTCCTAGAAAAGATCATACATTAATTATGACTCCTAGTTTTTTATAATACTTTCTGTCTAAAATCATATGATTCATTGATTGCTAATTACTGTCTCCTCACATTCTATTTTTTTTTCTTTTTTTTT
>NW_022107431.1:90069680-90072084 GCF_000313985.2 Echinops telfairi | reverse complement strand
TTACAATGTGTGAATAAAATTGGGATTGGCTTTGACAGCACAGCGCCAGAGCGGCTCATAAGATCCTCACATTCTATAAAAAAAAGAGTGTATCTATTTTATTCACCACTCTATCTCCAGTCCCTACAACAGGTTGTGGTTACTCGTTGGGCTGCAAGGTCATCAGTTCAAAACCACTGCAAGAGACAGGGATCTCTACTCCTGTAAAGGGTTCCAGTCTGGGAAACTCACAGGGGCAGGTCTACCTGTCCTATCAGGTTGCTATGAGTTTCCTTCTACTCCATGGAAATGAGTTTGGTTTTTGAGTTACAACAGCATGTATTTGTTAAGTAAAATCTTGATTTCTTCTCCAAGTCCAAGCAATACATTTATGGAAGTACAGCCTTAAAATGGAGTTCCATATGCTCGAATAGACTCAGCACTGTTCCCAAACCACAACGGCTCTTGATAAATGTCCACATACACTTGTTTCAGGCCATTGCTGTGCACTTGACACGGAAGTCTTCTGAACACAATGAAGACTAAACAGCTCAGATGTGTGATGAGCTAGTGGCAAGCACAGGTCAGTATCAATCAAACCAACAAGGAGTAGGACCTGGATTATGATTCTGAACTAGCCACAACCACCACCACAGAACCTAACCATAATCCAGTAACGTGAAGCCTGACTTCTCGCAACAAGACAGAGGACCCTTAGAAAATCTTTATTTGTGGAAATATGTCCTTAGCTACCCACAGGAATAGGTAATAAAATAGGGATAAAGTCAGCCTACTCAGTTATATTTCTAGATTATAGCATCAAAGGAAATAGTCTAAAGTTGAAAATTTTTCTCAACTGTACTGTGGCAATAATTTATATCTCATATAACTTTAATATTGCCTCCAAATGTGTGAACAAAGAGGCTGTACCATTTCAAGAAATTTATTTTGGGGTGTCAAAATAAGTTACAGCTGTTGTATCAATTCCAGACAGTCATGAACCTCGCCCTATATATATATATGTGGGACACATCCTCCTTTAAAATACTCTATTCCATTCCTGAGAGAGAAAATGCATCGAAATCATTTGGGAACAAATTTAGACACATCAGCTAACCAAATATGTAGACAGTTGTTTGGTATGAAATTAAAATACCATCAGTGGGAACAGAGTGGATCTGGCCAGTATTGGGAAATATGTTTTTCCCTTCAGAAAACTATTCCGGTTGACAATTTCACTCAGCAAAATTATATGGTGATTTCAGCATGGCTCCAGGTAAGAGGTTCCTCTGATTCCCAATCAGTACTTAATTAGTTATGGACATACCACAGAGAGGGGAGTCAGACATATCTCTGGTTCAAAAGCACAGGGAATCAAGCACCCTGACCATACTACACACTTACATGGCACAGCTGATTTGGATTCAGCTAAATGCACTCTTTTGATACAATTATCTTGGAGAATGTTGTAAGAGCTGACCTTGGAGCAGAGACTATCAATGTTCCTCTTAATGTCCTGTTGCCAAGTGCTATTGACCCACAGCGACCCCATGCACCGCAGAAGGAAATCCTGACAGGCCTGCACCATCCTCACAGTTGTTATAGGCTTGAGCCCATTATGAAAGCCACGGTACCAATCCATCTCACTAAGGGCCTGCCCCTTTTTTGTTGCCTCTCTACCAAGCATGATGTCCTTCTCCAGGGACTGGTCTCTCCTGACAACACGTCCAAAGTCTGTACAATGAAGCTTCTACATCCTTCTCTGAGAACTCTTGCCATACGTCTTCCAAGACAGATTTGCTTGTCCTTTCAGCAGTCTATACTATTTTAATTTTCTTCACCAGCACCACAATTCAAACACACCATTTCTTCTACAGGCTTCCTTCTGTGATGTCTAGTTTCCCATGCAGATGAGGCTTTTGAAAATACCACGGCTTGGATCAGGTGCTCCTTAGGCCTCATCCTTGCTTTTCAATATATTAAGGAGATCCCGTATCGCAGATTTGCCCCATGCAATCCATCATTTGATTCCTTGATGGCTGTTTTCATGAACATATATTGTGGATCCAAGCAAGATAAATTCTTGGACAATGTCACTCTTCTCTCCATTTATCATGATGTCACCGATTGGTGCGTTTGTGAGGATTTGGGTCCTCTTTACATTGAGCTGGAATCCATACTGAAGGCTGCCGTCCTGGATGCTCACCAGCAAGTGCTTCCAGTTCCAGAACTAAATATATGTTTTTCCACAAGAAACGAAGGAACCCAAATAATTGGTTTTGAGGCCCAAAAATTAAACTTACAAATTCATTTTTCCAGAACTTTAGCATGGAGTTAAGAACCCTAGGTTGTGAAAATACCCCCTGAAGAAGGTGGGGGGAGAAGGAGGAGAAAGGGGAAACCAATCACAATGATCAACATATAG
>NW_022107431.1:90066480-90068354 GCF_000313985.2 Echinops telfairi | reverse complement strand
TTACTGACTCACTCTCTAATTCACTCACTCCCATTCACTCACTTTCTCACTCACTTATTCACTCACTCACTCTCTCACTCATTCACTCTCACTCACTCTCATTCACTGATTCACTCACTCACTCTCTAATTCACTCATTCTCACTCTCTCACTCAATGACTCAGTCTCTCACTCTCTAATTCACTCACTCTCAATCACAGACTCACTCTCACTCACTCACTCTCACTCACTGACTCATTCACTCACTCACTCACTCACTTTCATTCACTGACTCACTCTCTCACTCAATCACTGACTCACTCACTCACCCTCACTCACTCAAAAAATACAAAAAACAAACAAACAGAAAATGATGATGACAACATACGTAGAAATGCGCTTGATACAACTGATGTATGGATTGTTATGAGAACTGTAAGAGCCCCTGATAAAATGATTTATTTTATTTTTAAAACGAAAGAAAATACCCCCTGAAATATCTAAACACCACAAATACAGTACATTAAATATCAGAACAATACGGTAAATAAAATGACAATTTTGTACACAATTTGGGGGATGGGGAGAGCACAATGAAAACTATTTTGACGCACTAACACAAGCACTATCGGTTGTCTGAGTAAGAGAAAGGTTACAAACAAGGGGCGAATTTTTTTTTGGTTTTTGAACGTTGCTATTGGAGTAGTAGAAAGTCCGAGCCTGGAGCCGTTAGACAACCGAGGAATCACTGGACAAGCTAGTCACCAAGGGTACAGTACACCTCTAAGCAGGCCCCAGGCAGAATTTCTAGAGGAAATACTTGCCTTCTTTGTCACACTTTGAAATTTTCAAAATGACTGTTAAGCATCTCAAATAATAAAGAAAAGGTCAGTTTATACTGTGGGTCTATCATGCCTCCAAAAACAGGAAACTCACTGCCCCGGAGTCAATGCCGGCTCGGTGACTCCCTGTGGGTTTCCGAGACTGGGGAAGGGGAACCAATCCGAATGATTAACACATCACTTGACAGGAGTAGAAAGCTCAGTCTTTCTCCCACAGAGGTGCTGGTTGTTTTGCAGCCTGACACATCATACCTGGGGGAGATAAGGAGCTCTAGCTCTCACTATTGCCGTTTCCGTTTTTATAGAAAATATCAAGCATGCAAAAGAACATAGACTACTATAAAGAACTTCTTTTCAGCCATCACTGGCTTCCGCCCTGACCCTTATTAGTTTATGGTCAATCTACCACCTCACCTTCCACCAATATTAGATACATTGAGGCTAATACCAGGTAGCATATAATCTTATTCATAAATACTTCAGCCTTTATCTCTAAAAGAAAATAATTTTTAAGCCTAGCTATTAACACATAAAATTTTAGTGATGTCTTAATGTCAAATATTCAGTGTTCAATTTCCCTAATTGTTTCATTTTGTTACTGTTTGCTCAAATCAAAGTCCATTTGTTATAAGATTGTGATTGATGATAGATCTCATATCTCA
This sequence comes from Echinops telfairi, assembly GCF_000313985.2. Lineage (NCBI taxonomy): Eukaryota > Metazoa > Chordata > Mammalia > Afrosoricida > Tenrecidae > Echinops > Echinops telfairi. Next base: position 90,066,871 of record NW_022107431.1, on the reverse strand, counting down.
ATCTATAGTCTTTCTCTTCTCCCAACCCCCCACCTCTCTGTTTCTCTCTCAATTTGTTTCTGAAGAAACGACTTTTTTTGAAGAATTATTTTTTACATTCCAAATTTTGCACATTATATTCCTAAAGTGCAATCTAATATATTCCTCTCCCCTTGTTCTTTCCAGAAAATGATTAGTTCTAAAGACTTCATTACATTCAACTCTGACTTTTTTGGTATATATTTTAAAACTATTTCTTGGTGCGATGTAGCAACGATGAAAAATACAACTTTCCTCTAGTTCCTAAATGTTTCCTCCCTGCTCCCACTATCATGACACAAATTCTACCTTGCAAGTCTGGCTAGACCAGAGGAAGTACACTGGTACAGATGGGAACTGGAAATACAGGGAA
>NW_022107431.1:90054561-90065961 GCF_000313985.2 Echinops telfairi | reverse complement strand
TTGATTGCAAGCCCCACAATATAACAGCACTTATCCCACTTCCTCCCTGCTTTTCCTGACTCCGTTCCTTCTTCTTCCTGAACCCTTCGTAACTTTACCCTAGTCTAAATGCTGCCCTTTAGATCTCAGAGGGTTGAGAGTGCTTACCACACTACTGTCATTGTTACTTTGGTAGATGTATTATGTGGCTGAAACTTGAAGCTATAGGGGTGAGCTCATTTCAAGGTCTGAAGGGCATAGTCTCCGGGGTTCCACCAATCTCGCTCACCAGTTAGCCTAATTTTTCTCTTATTGCTGTTTAATCATTTTGAATGTTGTTCACACTTTCACCCCCTCTCCTTCTGTGATTCCACCTAATGTGGTTCCTTCAGAGCAGTTGAGAGTGATGGCTGGGCACCATCTAGTTCTTTTGATCTCAGCTTCATGAGGACCAGTAATTATTCGTGGAGGCTGACTTCTCTATTGGACTAAGTTTTTCAATTCTCATCTCTCTTCTTTCTTCTGGATAGGGAGAACCACTAGCTGCACCTTATATGGCTGCTCATGAACTTTTAAAATCGCATTCACTGCTCAGTAAAGTAGTGCATAGAATATTGTCTTTATGGAGGGCATTATACTAATTGGCCTTGGTGGCCTCTGAGACTATGATCCTGAGCTGCCAGGGCCAGTGACTCGTGGTGTTTGGTTATGTCTAAGTAGTTTTCATAATTTTCCCTATGTATACTGTACTGCATTTATAGTACAATTGGAGCAAAGGCAAATACCCACTAAAAAATATCTTCTAGCAATCTTATATATTCTCACTCATTTTCCCTCCCAGACCTGTGCCTGCATGTCTATCCCCGCATATACGCATAGCTCACCATTAATGCAGGCTTATGTATATAATGGTATTTATCTCTGTTGCCTTTAGCTCTTGGACTCATCCCAGTGTCTTCCCCAGCCTCCATCCATATCTGCTAACCTCCTTCATATTGTCTATTTCCTTCCCCTTCACCCAAGCCAACATTTATCTGCCCTCTAGTCAGTAACTTAACTCTTACTTCCTCACCTACTCCTTGAAACCATCAAAAATACTTCTTTTCATGTGAAAATATTTTCTTGACTTTTTATAATAGTAGTCTCAAATAGTACCTGATCCTTTGTGATTGACTAAAGCCATTCAGTAAGTGTCCTCCAGGTTCATCCATGTTATAAAATGGTAATAGTTCCAGGGCTATTCTTTTCTTTGCATATTTACCCCATTGTTTGTACGAAAGTTTGTTGATGCAGTAGTTTATTGGTAGGCATTTAGGTTGTTTCCATCTTTTTGTTATTGTGAATAGTGCTGTGATGAACATAGATAGGCATATGTCTGTTCGTGTTGTTACTCTTATTTCTCTAACATAGATATAAAGTAGAAGAATTGTTTGGATCAAGTTGTATTTCTATTTTGAATTCTTTGAAGAAGCACCATACCATTTCCATGATGATTGCATCATTTTTACAGTCCCACCAACAGTATACAAGGGTTCCAGCCTCTCCACACCCTTTCCAGCATCTGTCGTTTGCTAGGGTATTTTTTTGCTTTGGTTTTTAATTTTGCTACTAATGCTGAGTGAGACATTATCTCACTGTCATTTGGATCTACAACTTTTGAATGGCTAATGATTGATAGCACCTCTTCTTCAAATATATGTGCATAGCCTAAATGTCTTCCTTGATGAAATATCTGTTCACATCTTTTGTCCATTTTTTATTGGTTTATGTCTTGTGACGATGTTCGAATTTTCAAAACTTTCAACATATTGGTCTCTTCTCTGATACATCATTATGAAAAAATGTACACTCTTTTGTTGAAATCTGCTGATACACATGAAGGTGTCATTTTTAGGAGGTCCCAGTCAGCTCATTTGTTTCCTGCAGCTTGTATGTTCTCAGTTGTTCTAGTGTAATATGTCAAGTATTAGGGATTGTAAGTTTATTCCTATCATTTCATCAGTGATTTTATTGTTCTCAATTTTACATTTAGGTCTTGATCCATAATATATAGGATCACATCATCCACAAATAAAGATGTACTTCTTGCCAAACTGGATGCCTTTCATTTTCTTTTCTATTATAGCTCTGACTAAGACTTCCAGCACAATATTGATGAGGGGTGGTGATAAAAGGCACCCTTGTTGATTGCCATTCACAAGAAGGATGCTTTCAGTTTCTGTTGAGATTAATGTTGGCGGTTGGTTTTGTATACATCCCCTTTCTATGTCTATTTTCTTGAAGTTTTAACAGCAATCTGTATTGGATTTTGTCAAATGTCTATTATGCATCAATTGATAGGATTATTTGGTTCTATTCCTTTGTTTTCTTTATTTAATTGCTTTCCGAATATTAGACCATGCTTATAGAATCATTCACTTCAGGGGTTTTAAAGAATAATTCTTAAAAGAAACTATTTCTTCATCACTTATTTGATTTCCCTGAGTACAGCTGTGTAGAAAAGAAGAGAAAAAAGGATCAAATGCATGATTCAACTCCATTATTCATCAATTTTCATACTTCTATAGTATATTCCAAACATTTTTTCTCTTCTTTCCTTTTTTTTGTGTGTTTTGGTGGTGGTGGTGATGGTGGCTTTTTGTCTGTTTGGTTGGTTATATGTATCATTATAAACTGATGATTATAAAAATTAAAGAATTTTGAACATTTCAATTCATTTCAGCTATTAATAGATCACTTTTTTTTTGTTTTCATGATGAAAAGGATTTTTAAGAAAGTCAACAAGTCTTAATGCCACTGAGAAATGCTCAGGGTTGAGTTGTTCTTGTGACCAAATACCTTCAATGCACGATCATTGATTCAATCAATTTTTAATGAGCCAATGGTCTCATTTTTAAATGAGGTGAATCCCATCACATTGGTTCCCAACTTCTTTTATTATAATTCAGTAGTCCTTATTAAATTCTTGCTTTCTATTATGCCCAACTCATTTGTACATTTCCTACTGCAGATCTGGAATCAGACAGTTTTCTAAGGTACTGTTCCTTTCACTGGGCAATGATATTTAGAGACCCCAACAGGGGTCTAGGGATACTCAGTGCTATTGGGTTGATCATTTTTACCTAAAGCTTTTCAACAGACAATGTTAGAAAAGTATTCAAAGAAAATATACCATGAAGGTTTACTAATATTTCGTATTCTAATTTTAAATAATAGTGATTTCAATATGTCTCTTTTGTTTATCCATACCTCTTTCCTTCTTTGCAAAAATTCTTTATTATCCAAAAACACTTATATAACTATGCAAAAATAAAGACTATATGCATAAGTATATGCATCATTATATAATTTTGCATAATTATTTATTAATTTCTCCAAGAATAACCAAAAATTATGTCATTTTTATTTTTATTGAGATATGAATCTTAAATATCTTATATTTGACAACTATTTTGTGGCTATGTGCCTATTAGAGAATGAGTCTTCCAAAAGTTTATGAAAAATGTACACTATGAAATTAAAAACATTAATATTTTTGCACCAAAATAAATACATACTAACTTGCTATATAACATGCCTTAACAGGATCTTATTTGAGGCATTAAGAAGGATAGGACATCAATTTTAAAAGCTTCTCTATCAGGAGCAACATGAATCCTACTAAAATTTATGCAACAAGAAGCCTCCTATAACCCATGATTCTACTTTGATGTCTACCAGGATTCTTTAGTGAAAGTACTGGTCAATATTCATGTTTCCAACCTCTGCCAGTGACATTTATCACTGAAGACCAGGAGTCAGCCTAATGCTGTGTACATGTCCATCTTCAGGGAGCTGTGAAGAGCACAGTCCCCAGGTCTGCGGGGCGAAGCTCAGGCCGAGGCACAGCCGGTCCAGAGGTTTGGCAGAAGACTCCTCAGGGACTTAATGACTCTTAAACTAAACACAAGCTATATTAGACATTGGAGTGATATTCAAATCCATATAATCAAATTGGCATGGTTTCATGTCTGTAAAAATGTTGGAAAATCCTACATTGTTTTAGTTCCCGTATGCGGAAAGAGTTGGTTAGTGTTTCAGACCTATAAATGGATTCTGGAGAGAGAGTCTTGGTAGACTCCTTGCGATAACTCAGGAGTATAAGATTGTCCATCTGGATGCATTATAAAGAACTCCTAAATCAAGATGGATTTGAGGTCATGATAAAGTGACCCAAGCTTTGTGGGTTGTGATGATAAGGGCAGACTTCCTAGAGTAATTCCATTGACTGCAGTTAGGGCTGTGTAACACTTTAAACCACAGCAATTAGGTGGCTCTTTGAGTCTATTCTCTAAAGGAGTGAGTTAGTTAATTGTGCCAGCCTGGCCGATAATCACATGTGGGGCTAATTGAAAGGCGGAGGGATAAATGGGTGGTGAGCCTCGCCTTTCTAGTTCTCGTGTCTCTTGTTTTGTGATGGTTGCACCGGGTGCAGCTGCCTTAGCAGTTCCCTGCTTCAGCTTGCAAGCTTGACTTCCTACAAGACATCCCCAAGGAGAAGCCACATGGACCTATCCCGATGCAGCCCTGGGTGCTGGAGCAGCCCTATGGAGACCCCTGCTAGTGCTGAGATGCTTGTTCGTTCACTGACTCAGCTTTCCTCCTGCAGTTGGCATCATTGCCTCTGTTTTGTGAGGTGGAGGACTTTGTGGACTGGTGTTGGGTTAATGGGTTAATGTTGGACTTGTGGGCTTGGGCAGCATTGGGTTGGGATGTTTTCATGATGCACCTTTTCTTTACATAAAACTCTTATACATGAGTCGCTGTGGATTTGTTTCTCCAAAGTACCTAGACTAATACAAGGAGATTTATCAGGATCAACAGAGCTGCACTTCAAAGTCATATTAATTTTAAATTATTCTTCAGGGCAATTCTACCAAGTCCCTTCGCTTTTTTTCCTACCAAGAGAGGGAAAGCAACAGGATTAGGAAGTTTGACTGCCTGCCTGGAGTTTGACATTTTACATAGCCAAGCAAATAAATTTGCTACTCTAAAAACTCTTTCAGACTGAAATTAATTTGAAAACAAAGTTAAAATCTGCTTCCAACTTACTCTTTCCTGTTAAATTTCCATTTAAAATTTCATCTCCACTTTTTACATATCCAATATATTTTCTATTTTATTTCTTCTCAAAATTGTTAAGGTCAAAAACTTTAAGAGCTAGATTACAATAAATGATGCTGAAATTATATTAAAACTATAAAACCAAAATCTGGCTAACTGATGGCTTTGATAAAATAAATAAGTGGTTTTATTAGCAAATTGCACAACATATTTAGAAAGACAAGCCTTCTATTATTAGCACCGGCTTTCATCTATACCTCAACTGCCTTTCACTGTGCCAATCAGAAAGAAATACCCGATATACTCTGGGGCTTTATTAGGGTCACCAGGCATTCTCAAAGCCACTACCCAGACTTGTCCTCAAAAGCCTGGGCATCCTCAGACTTGCAGATGTGTCTGCTTTCTTCTCATGCCACCTTTTCATTCAACTCCGCCAAGCTATAGAAAGAGAGCCAGAAGAAAACTTTACTAACTTGCCCTTTGACCTGTGGGCACACTTTGTAAAATGAGAGGGGACCTGGGAGAGACCAAAGTTCTATTCTCCCTTGGTATCAAAAGGATTTGCCACCTAATGGCTAGATGTTACTTCATTCTGCCAATACTCTATGATTGAATTACTGAGGAAATCGGCCATAGAACCAAAGTCTTAGCTTTTTTTGTCTGTAGAGGCTGGTTTCACAATTTTGTGCATAGTGTTAGTCCCACGCTCTTGAATCGTGGAACTATAAAGGCATTTCAGTCTACTACATTTGGTCAGATGATTGGGATCGGTCAACCACCAGTTTTTCCTGATGACCTACTTTGTGGAATAAGAATTCCTAATCAATGTGTTAGGACCCTCATGTGTCCTTTTTTGACAATTAGAGAGGATGACCCAAGAGTCCCTGAAAAACAGGAAGACTGACAAGAGGAATTGACACAATGTCTGCGAAAATGGGCTCAAACATAGCAAGTAAGTGGATGGCGCAGAACCAGGCAGTTTTCATTCTGTTGCACATAGGTCCACTAGAGTCACACCGACACACCGACACCTAACAAAACCTTTAAGTTAGTGTTTCTACCCTCAGTGTGTGTGAGGGAATTGTATCACTCTAGTACATAGGCATACACGTGCCTGAGCAATGTTTCCTCATAGCATTACTTTTGATCTTTACATGGGAGTCAAGAGAGGGAACAATATTATAAAGAAAAAGAACTATAAGTACTGATCAGAGAGGTTTAAAAGAACAATGAGGAACCATAACTTATGTTGGGGATATAGAAAAAAGTCAGAGTGCTGTTATATTGAAGGGATTGCGATCTATATCACAAAAGAAAATATGTATAAATTGTTGAATGGAAAACTAATTTGCTCCATAAAATTGCACCCAAAGTGTAGAAAAAAACTTTTTTAATTGGGGAGCTATAAATATTCCCATCAAAGATGACACTGGCTGCTCCCATAAAGATTTACCATTTCAGACATCTTACACTGTCACTGTGAGTAGGAATCAACACCATGTCAGGGTTTTACATTTTCTTTATTTTAGACAACCTATAGGAATCCTGGTGCTGTGAACATGCTAACTCAAAGGTCAGTGGTTGGAATCTACTAGCCCCCCTATGGGAGAAAGATGAGGCTGTCTGTTCTCATAAGATTTACAGTTAAGAAACCCTGTGGGACAGTTTTGCTATGAATTGGAAGCAAATTGGGAGTGGGTTTGGTTTGGTTCATTTTGGGAGCCTAGTCTGGCAAGAAAGTGCTAAGAGGGTTCAGTTCTAAAGAACAAAGTCTAATAAGCAAACCATATGTAGTCACAACTTTCTGTATTACTAACTACTTGTTAAAGGAATTCCAAGTGTGGACACTAATTAGGGTAAATTTAAATGGGAAAAGTTGACTTTTGACAGAAACAATCATTTTGAAAAGTATAATGAATTTAGGTTGAAACCAATGCTAGAGGGGTGGGTGGGCCAAAAGGAAATATCATTACTAGAGCTAATGATCCCAGCTAAATTTCCCCAGGCTTGAGCTGGCTATATAACAGACCCCTGTCAATAAGAAAAGCAAATGTATGTTCTTATTTTCTTCATTGACACATGAATAATACTTTTGTCCTACTTCAAATCACATATATGTATATGTGATCATACAGAACAGAATCACATACATTTATGTGTGTGTGTGTATCTGTGTGTGTAATTCTGCCACAGGAGACCTCTTTAAAGTGCTGAAAACAAGGATGTTACTTTGAAGGTTAAGGTGCGCCTGACATAAGCCATGGTATTTCCATCACCTCATATGCATGAGAAAGTTGGACACCGAATGAGGAAGACCAGAGAAGAATGGATGCATTTGAATTATGGTGCTGGAGAAGAATATTGAAAGTGCCATGGACTGCCAAAAGAACCAACAAATCGGTCTTGGGAAGTACAGAGGCAAGGCCGGCAAGACTTAGTGTCACATACTTTTGACATGTTGTCAGGAGAGACCCGTCCCTGGGGAAGGACCTCACGCTTAATAAACCGGAAGGGCAGTGAAAGGAGGAAGTCCCTGGATGAGCAAGAGTGACACAGGGGGGCTGTGACAACGCCTCAGGCAGGACTGGGTGTTTCCTTCTGCTGTACATGTGGCACTGTGAGTCAGAGCCACTCGACACCACTTAACAGCATGTAGATATGTCTGCATGTGTCTATATACATATACATACACATATGCTCATATACGAATGTAACAATTGTAAGATAAAAAAACCGAAACTCAGAAAAGAAATATCATTATACTTTTTGATTTCTCAGATTTCATTAAGTTCAGAAATGAACAAAATACTTTTACTGCTACTAATTTGGTAGAGGGTGCAATAAAATAATGAACATTGCACGCATTCAGCAAGCTGAAAATTGTCCACCATGTAAAGAGACGATTTCTTGGCCTTTCTGGACTATCTGAACAATATACTAAACACAATATGAAAAGGCTTTACCTAGCAATTGTCTTTTTCTTTTTTTGTTATAACACTGTTCTCTTTGTATCTTATCAAAGAACATTATGAAGTAAGCTGATAGACTGATTTATATTTATATTAAATATTTGTTGTCATTTTTTATTCACCTTCTTAAGAAGACAATGAGATTTTTTAATAACAAAGTAGTTGACATAGAGTAGCAACACCAAGAGGGTAGGGGGAAGGTTTGGGGGGGGGGAGGGGGAACTGATCGTAATGATCGATGTATAACCACCACCACACCACCCCAAGGGGGACGAACAACAGAAACATGAGTTACGGGAGAACGTGATAGTGTAAGATATGAAAACAATAATAATCTATAATTTACCAAGGGCTCATAAGAATGGAAGGGTGGAGGAGGGAGAGAAAAACAGAGGAGCTGGTACCAAGGGCTAAAGTAGATAGAAAATGTTTCGAAAATGATGATGGCAACATACGTACAAATGTGCTTGATAAAATTGTTGTATGGGTTGTTATAAGAACTGTAAAAGCCCCTAATAAAATGATTTATTTTTTAATTAAATAGTTGACCTAGGAAATTTTAAACTGTTAAAATGGGTGGTCTTCAACTGCAGAGAAAGCTTTTCTGCGCTTGCTCTCTGCAAATAAATCGAGCTTACAAGAGCTTTTGAAACCAGGAGGAGTGGCCACAGCTACCCAGTCCAGGCTCTCTTCAGGGATCCCCGTGCTTGTCTCTCTGGGACAAAGGAAAATCGAGACACTGCCACCACTTTTACCTCCTGTCCACCTCCCCTTATGAAATTATAATAAAGGGGAAAAATTTAATCAAAGAAAAGTCAGAGCTAGTATTGAGCTAGACTACACCAAGATAGTAAAAACCAAAACTCATTGCTACTGCACAGTTTTAACTCACCACAATGTTATAGGACAGGGTAGAGATAACTTTGTGAGTTTCCAAGACTGTAACTCTTTACAGAAAAAGAAAGCCTGTTTTTCTCCTACAGCGTGGCTAGTGGTTTCAAAGTGCTGACCTTGACATTAATAACCCATTGTATAACCCACTATGCCACCTGAGCTCTTATACCAAGATGGTATACCAGTAGCTAAAAGGTGAAATGTTCCTATATCATCTGGATGACATTCTTCTTCTCCATCTACAATCTGTCATACACACATCCCTAACACCTGCAGAGGCAGCATGCTGATTGGCCAATGTCTGCAATGCCTACACTGTGATAATAGAAAAAGAGGTCAAAGAGAAGAGAAGAAAAAAAGGAGGGAGGGAGGGAGGAGGGAGGCAGGGAGGATCTCTGTCGGAAAAGAACACACTTGTATCATTCTTGTAAAGAGACAGACTGCATTCATTTTCTATCCAGCACCTACTTCTGATTCTCTTCAAGTTCTTTCAGTTTTCTCTGGCCCACAAGCAAATAGCTTAATTTTATAGTTAAGGTAAGTAATAAACCAATGCACAAATAACCCTATATTTCTGGAAATAAATGACAGAAAAGCTGGCGAGAAACAAGACTATCATAACGATAAGCCAATATTGGCTTTGATTTTCCTTATGAAAATAGACTTATGTACCCTCAAAGAAAATCTCCTACTGGGCTTTGTCATAGAGATGCAAAAGGAGAACAGATTGGGCCTGAGCCTAAGGCATGCTAAGGGGACTTCTCTCCGGGTTTTGTTCACCCCAACGTTAAAATGCACAATTACGATTTCCAACAATCTCGTGGAAAGTAGCGCGGTTGTAAGGCCTAACACATACTTTTGTTTCTTACACAAAGGGCCTAAATGAGGGTCCCAGCCTACGTTACTTATGCAACTATAGACTGAACAGCACTGAAAATGTCCAGAGGGTAACTAGTAGAGTTGTTTGTGAGCATTGACTTGTTCCCTCCCTCCTATGGCTTCTTTTTTTCTAGATGTGAACTTGGAAAGAAAGTTCTAAACAATTGAAATGCTTTAATTTGTTAAGATGGTCGTGTCAAAGATAACTTTTCCCCTCCATCTAGACCTATGTCTCTACCTCGAAATAGGATTCACCTTTAGTTGGAATTGCCTCCACAGTAACTGACAACAAAGTAAGCTTTTTAGACTATTTCTCTAATAACCCTTCAGTGAAATTTTAATACAAAAATACACTGTACATGTGTTTGTTTACTATATGTACAAAGAACTCAGTGTTAAGCTGGGTTCTCTAGAGAAACAAAATACAGCAACTAACTAGTCCACACAGCAGCACAGAGGGCTCAGTTCAATGCACTTGCATGGAACAGTTAATACACTGAAGGTCCTTCCAAGGTCAAGGAAGCGGACAGCCGAATCCGCCCTCAGGCAAGATGAGTCGAGCCCACCCACAAATCGAAGATGCCCGCAGCAGGGTGGGGTGGCAACAGCAGGAGGACAAGAAGTCTAGGCATTGCAAAGGCCAGTAGCGCAGGAGCAAAGCGAGGCGGGTCCCAGTGGAGCCTCAAGCTCTAGCGATGCACACGGTCAAAGACTAGCTCAGGCCACATCGCCCTGATCCTCTCGCCAGAGAGAAAGGGAAAGGAGGACCGACCTCGAAAAGCCATTTATCTCAGTGGCCCTCCAGTCAAGCTGCGACCTGATTGACAGTCTAAACTCCACCCACCTGTTCCTACAGGAGCCATATTGACACAGAAAACCTAACCATCACAAACTTTAAGCGATTTGTGGACGTACTCCATGATCTTTTCATTCTATTGTTCTGAAAACCTTTTGAAGCCTCCTCATATATCTGCGTTCACACATGAAAAAGAGTAATCATTTTTACTATGGTCCGAAGAGCCAGTATTGTCCATCTTGGGGGTAATATTGCCTCCATTGATAGTGCAAAATGTAAACTCTTTTTCTTTCGACAGCATGTGCAATTTGGGACCTCATCCTGAAAACCTTCCACCCATTCAAGACTCAGCTCAAGTCTCAAGTGAAGCCAGCAGTCTGAAATGAACCACCATACACCCAGCCAAAATGGTACCCACATGGACTCCCAAGCTTCATAACTTATAATAACTACATTCTCAAAACCGTCGGCACTTATTGTGCTGCCAAATCACATGTATCTTCGCATACGTCATCACCTACTTAGCGATATAATTAGATAAGTTCTGAGTTTCTCCAGAACACTCGTTTTGATCACTTTTTCCTCCAGAAAGTGGAAAATAAAAATTCTACTTCCCTACCAGACATGTTTTTAAAGAATATAATAACTTTGAAGTGTCCCTGCATATAAAGTTCTTAAAACTCTGGGCCAGGGCTTGGTGCCCCAACAAACTGGACTGGAAAACACTCGTAAAGGCCAACAAACAGTCCTTGAACTAACTACAAGCTTTTCTTTCTTGTT
>NW_022107431.1:90049055-90052328 GCF_000313985.2 Echinops telfairi | reverse complement strand
ACTTATGCCACACTTTGGCTTTCCAGCCTCAACAATTCAAGCAGAATTGGTAGTGTGTAAACATAAAGGAACTATCCTTTGAAAGACAGGAGTTCAAAGCCAACTTCAACTTTTAATCAACCCTTAAGATCCACACATTTTTATATTTTGCATTTATACCAATAATTCATCAGTCTTTTTACATGTTGATATAAGTGATCCACCTAGAATTTCTCTCTCAATATTTCTTTAGCTAAGGGTGTGCCTGGGAGTAGCCCACAATGTTTTTATGCATTGACATTCTGAATCTTATACCAAGAGAGTATGGTATAAGATTACAGCACGGTCTTGGAAAGGGCTCCAGAATTGTTATTTTTAAATTGTTACCTTTTGCTCTGCACATAGATTGAGAAATGAGTGTATTAGACTTTTGAAACATGAATCAATTAATATTTCAATTCATATTGAAAAATTAATATATACTTTTAATAATGTCTATATTATTATTTTAATACACCACCACTTGTCTGCCAATTTGCTGTATTGTGGTGGGTTGCATGTTGCTGTGATGCTGAAATCTGTTATCACTAATATTTCAAATACCAGCAGGGTTACACAAAACAAACACGTCTCAGAAGAGCTTCCAGACTAAGAACAGACTACTAAAGAACAGGCTGTCCACTTCTGAGGAATTAGCCACTGGAAAGCTCAAGAATAGCATCGAAACATTGTCTCTTACTGAAGTCCTGTCTTTCAAAGGGTTTGGAACATGAATACCAGCAGGACGTTGCCCAAGCAGTGCCAGAGACGAGCCCCTCGTGTCAGAGGGCCCTCAAAACATGACTGAGAAAGAGCTGCCTGCTCAAAGCAGAGTCAACCGTAATGACAGGAAGAGGTGAAGTCTTCGGGACCTTCATTTGCTGGTAGGGCATGAGTCAAAATGAGAAGAAACAGCTGCAAACATCTATTAATGACTCCAACTTGAAGTGTACAAAGTAAGAATTCAGGAAAATTGGAAGTCAAAATTGAAATGGAATACATAAAGATCAATGTCCTAGGTATTAGTGCACTGAAATGGACTGGCATTAGTCTATTTGAATCAACATTCATGATTTACTATGCGAGGAGTGGTATTGTATTTATTGTCCAAAAGGACATATCAAGATCTACCTTGAAATACAATGTGTTTTGTGATAGGAAATCCAATCCATACAATCATTATTCAAATTGATGCACTAACCACAAAAGCTGGTGATGAATAAATTGAAGAATTTTAACAATGTTGAGTCTAAAATCTACAAATATGCAATCAAGATGCATTGATAATTATTGGCCATTGGGACATAAACCTTGGAAACAAATAAGGAACAGTATTTGGAAAATGTGGCCTTTGTAAAATGTGATAGAAAACAAGCTAGAGATTGCACGATAGGATTTTGCAAGAACAATAACTTCCTCATCACTAACACCTTTTTTCAATAACACTAACGGAAACTATATAACATTTTTCAGATGGAATACACAGAAATTAATTTAACTGTATCTATGGAAAGAGACCATGGAGAAGCACAGTATCAGCAGCTGAACAAGAGGCAAAGAACAGACTGTGGAACAGACCATCAATTGCTCATCTGTAAGGTCAGGTTGAACCTGAAGAAAGTCGAAGTAAGTCCACAGGAGCCAAAATACAACCTTGAGTATATCCCATCCCACCTGAATTTCAAGAACAGATTTGATGCATTGAATACTAATTACAGAAACTTGTGTCGCTGTGGGATGACATCAAGAACATTATACATGAAAACAGCAAAAGGTCATTAAAAATACAGGGAAAAAGATATTGTCAAAGTGGATATCAGAAGGAACTCTGAAACTTGCTCTTAATCATAAAGCAGCTAAGGCAAATAGAAGAAGTGAAAAGTCAAGGAGCTGAATAGAAAACTTTAAAGGGCAAATCAAGAGGACAACGTAAAATATTATAATGAAATGCTCCAAGACCTAAAGCTAGAAAACGAAAAAGCATTAACTAAAAACAAGGCCTAGGAACTGATGGAATGCCAACTGAAATATTGCAACAAGCTGATGAAGCACTCATTTGTCTGTGTCAGGAAATTTGGAAGATAGCAGCTACTCAGCCAACAGACTAGAAGAGATCCATATTCGCACCCATTCCAAAAAGAGGTGACTCAACAGGCTGCTCAAATTACAGAACAATCTCATTGATATCACATGCATGTAAAGTTTTCTGAAGATCATGCAAAAATGGTTACAGCAGAACCCTGACAGAGAGTTCCCAGAGGTTCCAGCCAGCTTCAGAAGAGGACGTCCCTGTAGAAGGCCATCGTTCTTGGTGAAATAGAGGGGCAGAGAAAAATAGGAAGACCCATGATATGATGAATGACACCGTGGCTGCAATAAGGGACTCAAATGTAAGTTCAATTGTGAGCACAGCACAGTATCTGCAGCGTTTTGTTTTGTTGTACATCGGGTTGCTGTGAGTCAGAAATGGCACAATAGCACCTAACAGCAACTACAATAATATTTAAATACAACTTTAAATCTGTCTGTTGTACAGAGAAGGGGGGGTGCCATATTTTTAAGTTAGATGGTTGAGGGCAAGAATCATTGAAAAGCTCTTTCACTTATCGAAAGCATTCATCTAAATGTATTTAGAACTCCATAAATGCGCTTTGCCTCCTAGTCCTTTCCTCTATTTCCTTTTACTTTCCTCTTGTCCCACTGTCATGCTCAGCCTTCATTTGGGTTTCAATCATTCCTCTCATTTTATTGCCCTTGATCAAGCCCTACCAGGACACCTTCCTCCTCCTTGCCATTGATTTTGAATCACTTGTTCCCTTGTCCCTGGGTTTGTTAACACCCACTTCCTTTCCCCCACCTCCCTCTCTCCCATGTCCCCTCAGAACCATCGGTCCCATTGTTTTCTCCTCCAGATTGTTTATTCCATCTACCTTACCTAGATAGGCCTGCAAAGATAATAATATGCACAAAAACAAGACAGAGTAAAAAAAAGCAACAAAAAAATGAGAAAGAAAAAAAAAGCCTATAAATATTTCAAAGTCTGTTTGATGACCTTTAGGAGTGTTTTCCAGTTGAGTCTGATGGGGTGCCATGCCCTGGCCCCAAAGTCTATCTTTGGTATTCCCTCAGGGCTTCCTTACACTGCTACCCTTGCTGTTGTATTGCATACCCTTAGTGTTTTGCCTTGGTGTGGTGGGGGCAGATCGGGTACAAATTCCATACTGTGTCTCCAGTATTGTACCTTGTAGGGCTCTG
>NW_022107431.1:90043224-90044356 GCF_000313985.2 Echinops telfairi | reverse complement strand
GGTGCCATTCGATTTTATTCTGCAAGTTCCTTTGTTCCTCTCTTCTCCGTCACTCAAACGCCCCTCCGCTCCCCTGAACACTGCCACCTCACAAACCTCATGCTTTCCGTCAGGTGGAGTGCTGCAGGCATCCTCCCATTTTTTTAAACTTTATTAGGGATTTAAGATGTTTAAAACTTTTATTAGGATTTTAGGAGCGTATTCCTTTCTAGACTATACGGGTCCTATTTTCCCCATAAGCCCCGTCATTTTTATTGCATGAAATTCTATAATGCCTTGATTTTTGAGGAGCCCATATATTGCAAGAGGAGCGACAATATGATCTCATTCAATCCTCATTTTATCCTCATTGTACAAACAAGAACACTGTGTATGGTTTTCATGGGACACCAAAATCATACATCTGGAGCGTCTTCTCCCAGCCAGTGTTCCCTGTCTTTGTTCTAATAGGTCGGCCAGTTTCCCCGCCATTCTCTCCCTAGGACAGCGTGCTGAGAGAAAGCACAAATCGGGAGCAGTTCCTTAGCCCCTCGGAAAGGAGGGAACTTGCTCAGCCTCCAAATGGAAACCGATGTCTGGGATTTGGGTCAAAAGTTCACCCAAAAAGTTCTTAAGAGGAGTTCGAAAGGCCAAAAGAAAGAAACAGTGGGACTTCCAAGAAATAGATCCTAGAGAGAAAAGAAAAAATTCCAACAGGCAATCTGAAATAACACAGGCAATTTTCCCAAAGCAACTGATAACTAGCAACTATTGAGTTACTTCCCCCAAGGACAGCTACAGAGTTGGAATTAAAAAGACCAACCTGGGACTTCTCTCAACTCCTTTTAAAGATTGTGTTTCTGTTGCTTGGACTGTCTGTATTTTTGCCTCAGAATGTTCTCCTTGCAAAACTTCACACGCCCTCTGGCTTCACATCAGAGGAATAATATCAGTATTTGTTTGTAATGGAGTCGATGTGCGACGGGTGCACTGGTGAATAGTACAGATGCATATTTTACTGGAAACAAACGCAGTTCACCTTTCTGACTTGAGTAAACTCAAATCCTGATAGAGGCTGCAGTGTGTAAACCTTCAAAAGGACTCCCTCCGTGGGTATTTGAGACATGTTTTCATCAGACCACAAGATCCTCTC
>NW_022107431.1:90040373-90041691 GCF_000313985.2 Echinops telfairi | reverse complement strand
CTTTGTCAAAAACACAATAAAATAACCTTTAAGGCAATAAAACACTACTTCCAATAACAACAAAAGACACCATTCTATTCCACGGTAGATGGACAACCCTGAGAGAAACCGAGGCTCGGGCAAGAAGGGAGGAGCTTTCAGGACCACGTTCTTCTCCAGTGGGGCAGATGCACAGCAATCCAGCCCGGCAAACACAGGTCAGTACCTCGGATAACCAGTCCCACCCCTACAGATAAGGCCATTTGCTTCCCTTAAACGCCCGTTGGATTCTCGCTCTAAAGATACCTCTCAAACTACAACTAGATTTTATAGTCATAACTATTAGACCCCATGCATGAAAATAATCTTTCAACACCTGGACTTGTTTGTATAGCCACTGAGGTATGAAGTCCAAGTTCCTATGACACGTAGTAGGCACAGATGACCCACACTTAATGTCTGACTTCGGATCTGGTCGAATCAAAGGTTCCAACTTCTGGTCATTCTTTTCCAAGGCCATTTTCCCAGACTGAAAGATATTTTTACCTACCTAGCAGGTTGCTTAAACAAACTACCGTAGCTTTGTGTGACTTGTAAAGATAGCATATAAATTATGCCCTTAAAAGCTTCTCTGTTTCTAGGTTGGTATATGAAGTATCATAAATATCAAATTTGATCATCTGTAGTGGATAATCCAGAAGCCATGTCTCCAGGGAGAGCCAAGCGGTTCTTATGAAGGGCAGCAGCGCCCTCTGCCGACATTCTTTGCATATTGCGTTTTAAAAGGTGGAAATTTGGTTTGAAGTCCTTTGATGCTGTAATCCCTTGTTAAACAAGGAAATGAGGTTTTGCAGGTAAAGGTCTTCATTTCCGCAGCAATGCACAGTGCAGCAAAGAGAGTCTCACATTTCTTCCATTGTGATTTCTAGCGTTTACTTTGGCCAGTTGCATTAAAACTGATGACATCTCAGTGACAGTGTTCCTTATAACAAATGGTGTGAGGCAAACCTGTGGGGGGGTTCAAGTGTCCCGCTCTAATTAATATTTCCATTCCTAAACAGTTGACTAGAGCCACTGGCTGTCTTTGAGGTGGCCTCCCCAGAACCTGACAGGCCTCTGACTCCATGCCAATGAGTCTTTAAGCAATACCGTGGCCAGATGGAGGGACCTATAGAGACAACCATTAGGAAAAGGGCTCCTGAGAGGTACCCTGGGGGGAAGGGGAGTGATAGCAAGGCGTTCAAGAAGGAAGAGAAATGTTTGAAGCTGACTGTGGTAGCAATTGTACATACTGCTTGATGTGATTGAACTATGGAATGGTATGATGACTAGACTGGTT
>NW_022107431.1:90036860-90039024 GCF_000313985.2 Echinops telfairi | reverse complement strand
GCCTGCCTCTCCTGGCTGCCAGAGGAGTCACAGAACACACACTCTTTCTGAGGGCAGAGCTTTTACACTGTTGGTCAGACTCCATCTCGGCCCAAGGGAATCCTGATGGTGGAGAGGTTACAACCTGGGATGTTAATCTTAAGGTCAGAAATTCAAACCTACCAGTCACTCCTTTGGGGAAAAAATGGACTCCCTACTCCCGTAAAGAGGTGCAATCTTGGAAATTCACAGGGGCACTTCTGCCCTGTGCTATAGGGTCGCTATGAGTCAGCATTGACTCAATGGCTGTGAGTTTGGTTTTTCAGTTTTCATTCTTGTCCCAACATTGTGAACACACCCTGAGGGGAGAGTGGGGGGTGTGGAACAAGAGCACTTAAAATCGCATGACCTTGACTTATGATGGAGCCCAGACCTCCTGCACTGTGTCTAGCTCAATGCAGTACTGAATCCAAAAACGCATGCTTCACACATTAACAGCAAACATGGAATTTTTAAAATAACTTTATTTTGCACATTTCAGCAATTTTATGGTGTTTTGATAGATACTGGATCATAATAGCCTAAGATTGCTCTCTGATCAGCACCTAAAATGCCAATATACTTATAATGATTGACGAGAGTCAGGTGTCACCATTCTCTACCCTCTAACTCATCGAGATTGACAATAAAGGTGATGTTCTACTTAACAAATAAAGGATTCTAGACTTTGTAGTCAAAGAGACCTTAAGGTTTAAAATCAACAATGATGATGGCCTAGAGATCCTGGGGGTGTTGGGGCAACAGCAATCTATCTGAGAGGAATTACTAAGAGGCAGAAGAAGAGCGAGGGTGATGGTGGAGCAGGAGGAAGGTAAAAGGAAACATAAGAAAGATTTAGGAAGCAAAACTGTGTATAGAGGTATAAATATAGGTGTGCACTTACGCGTTATGCATAATTTAATTCATAAAATAGAGGTATTGGCCTATGTACATATATTTATATGGCAATACACTGATGTAGTAGATGGACTTCAGGCCTCCACTCCATCCCTCCCTCAATGCAAGGACACTTTATTCTAACAACCTGGATCTCTGTTGCTTCCCTCCCAGCCTGATCTCTGAAGACAAAATGGGTGCATAAGCTAATGTGATAAAGAAAGCTGATGGTGCCTGGTTATCAAAAGACATAGTGTCTGGAGTCCAAAAGGCTTGAAGTTAAACAAGTGGCCATCTAGCAGAGAAGCAACAAGTCCACATGGAAGAAGCACACCAAGATCGGGTAACAAGCATCAGAAGATCAAAAAAGAAAAAAAAAACAACAAAACCAAACACCATATTGTTGAGAATGAGGGGGATAAGAGCAGAGACCCAAAACTCATCTGTAGACAATGGGACATCCCCTCACAGAAGGGTCACAAGGAAGAGATGAGTCAACCAGAGTGTAGTATAGCACCAATTAAACATACAATATTCCTCTGGTTCTTTGAGCTTTCCTCACCCCCCACTATCATGACCCCAGTCCTGCCTTTCAGTTCTGGCTGCACCAGAGCATATACACTGGTACAGATAAGCATTCAGGACACACAAAATCCAGGTCAGGTAAACCCCTCAGGAACAGAATCAGGAGTAGTGATACCAGGATGGTAGGGAGAAGGTGGGCAGAGGAGGGGAGGAAGGGGGAACCAAGCACAATGATCAACACATAACTACACACACACACATTGAAGGGGACTAACAACAGAAACTGTGGAGGAAGGGGGACAGTGGTCAGTGTAAGATATGAAAATAATAATAATTTATAATTTATGAAAGGTCACGAGGATGAGGGGTGGGGACAGGGAGGGGGGAAAAGAGGAGTTGATATCAAGGGCTCAAATAGAAGATAAATGTTTAGAAAATAATGATGAAAACATATGTACAACTGTGCTTGATACAATTGATGTATGGATTGTTACAGTAGCTGTACGGGCCCCCAATACAATGACCTGTAAAAAGGAACAACTGTATAAAAGAATTGGTTAGTGGATAAAAATTTATTTTGGAAGTTAAAAAAAAAGAGGGACCTAAGGTAAGAGCTTTCTGATCTCCAAGTCAGGGTTTGTAAAGGACAAAAGGATTAAACTGAAAGCATCAAAACATTTGTCCCTGCAAACACTATCACGTTGTTGTTGTTGTTGTTGTTGTT
>NW_022107431.1:90034387-90036156 GCF_000313985.2 Echinops telfairi | reverse complement strand
ACTGCTGCAGCTGTTATTCAATGGTCTTCAGGAAAATTTCACTTGCGTGTGATATCAATGATATTGTTCCATCATTTGCACATTTTGTGGAGGGACATTTTTTTGGAATGGACACAAATATGGATCTCTTCTAGTTGGTTGGCCAGATAGCTGTTTTCCAAATTTCTGGCATAGACAAGTGAGTGTTTCCAGTGCTTTATCAGTATGCTTCATCAGCAGCAACATTTCAATTAATATTCCATAATTTTCTGCTAATGTCTACAGTGCAGCTTGGCTTCTTCCTTCAGTACCATGAGTTCTTTATCATATACAACCTCGTTCTTTTTTATATAGCAACTCTGTGTATTCTTTCCACCTTCTTTTGATGTGTCCTGGATCATTCAATATTTTGCCCACAGAATCCCTCATCACTGCAATTTTAGGCTTGAATGTTTTCCTCCGTTTTTACAGCTTGAGAGATACTGAGCTTGTCCTTCCTTTTGCTTTTCTACCTTCGGGTCTTTGCATATTTTAATACCTTGTTTTCTTGAGCTGCCCTTAGAAAATTTCTGTTCGGCTCTTCTACTTCATCACTTCTTCCATTTGCTTTAGCTACTCTATGATCAAGAGTAAGTTTCAGAATCTCGTCTGATTTCCACTTTTATCTTGTCTTTCTTTCCTTTCTTTTTAGTGACCTTTCTCTTTCTGCATGAACGATGGTCTTGATGTCCTCACAGCTCATCAGGTCTGCTGTCACCGGTGTTCAAGGAGTCAAATCTTTTCTTGAGAGGTTCTCAAGATTCAGGTGAAATATGCCTAAGGTGGTATTCTGGCTCTTTCTAGGTATAGTCATTACGAGTTGGGCTGCTAACTGCAAGGTCAGTTAAACCAACAGCCAGTGGATGGGAGGAAGATGGGGCTTTCTACTTCCATAAAGAGTTACAGTCTTTCAGGGCTGGCCTCAATCTCAACTATGTGGACCACCCCTACCCCCCTTCCAGAAGAAGGCACTTCAGAGGACAGCACTGAAGCTACAGCTTGGGGAGAGGGGCGTGGCTGATTCGAGCACACAGGTGAAACGAAGAGGGACGGAGAGGAAGAGGAGCACATCCTGGCCCACCAAGTCCTGAGGACGATATTCCTTCTCAGAGCAAACAGTGCACAGAGAGGACCAAAGGGCCAGCCCCACCACAAGACATGACGTCCCTCACGGAACGTCCCTCACATAACGTCGGGGGACAACACTGGAGACACAGTGAGGGAATCGTGCCTGATTTGACCCCATCACACTGGGGCAAAACACTCAGGAATGCAACAGAGAAGCAAGGGGACAAAGTGATGAAATCCCAGGGAATACCGAAAATAGACTTTGGGGACATACTGTGGCACCCCATTAGATTCAGCTGGAAAACACTCCTAAAAGTCAAAAACCAGACCTGGAACTATTTACAGGCTTTTCCTTTTTAGTCATTGGCTTTCTTTTTATTTTTGTTTTTGTTTGTTTGTTGTTGTTCTTTTGTTGGTTTTGTCTTCCTTTGTTGTTTGGTTTCGGTTTGCCTGGTTTTTGTGTTTATTAATGTCTCTGCATGTCTATCTAGATAAGATAGGATAAACAATTCAGAGATGAAAACAATTAAAAGGACAGTTCTTGGGGGACACTGAAAAGGGGAAGGTGGGAGAAGAGAAAGTGGGGTCAACCAACTAAAATAAACAAGCAGCCATCTAGCTGAGAAGCAACAAAGCCCACATGGACGAAGCACGCCAGCCTGTGTGATCATGAGGTGTCGATC
>NW_022107431.1:90032991-90033987 GCF_000313985.2 Echinops telfairi | reverse complement strand
GGGGGAAAGGGGGAATCCATTACAAGGATCAACATATAACCCAGGGGGGTGAACAACAGAAAAGTGGGTGAAGGGTGACAGAGGATGATGTAAGATATGAAAATAATAATCTATAACTTATCAAGGGTTCATGAGGGAGCTAGGGTCAGGGAGGGAGGGAAAAATGAGGAGCTGATATCAAGGGCTCAAATAGAAAGAAAATATTTTGAAAATGATGGCAACATATGTACAAATGTGCTTGACACAATGTATGAATGCATGAATTGTGATAAGAGATGTAAGAGCCCCCAATAAAATTATTTAATAAAATAAATAAATAATAATTTTAAAACAGCAAAACACTGTTTGTGTATGCCTATATACAATGGTTGCAAAGGGTATAAGGGTACAACGTGCCTAGAAGACAGGTAAGTACAAAGACTAAATTTTCCCTTAACTTCCCATCTCTGCCTTCTAAAAGGGAGAGGGAAAATGGAAACCCACGACCAGGTGACTTTGCCCTTTTGAGGGGGAGGTTGTTTTCCACTGTTTGTAAGTCATGTCCCTTTTCTACCATTAAGCAGCAGGTCTCAAGGTCACACTGACTGTGGTAGTTACATAATCTGTTGTTAGTTTGAGAGTGAAAGGGTGGAGTGTAGCCTGTCAATCAGGTCGTAGGCTGATGACCTCATTTGGAGGCGCTAAGGAGACAAATAGTTCACTGGAGGTGGGACACATACACTCTCCCTGCATGACATTACTGACGATAAGGCTGATAGAGCTACACTGATGCAGCCAGAGCCCTGGGAGCTGGGGGAGCCACGTGGAGACCCATGCCTGCCTGGAGATGCTTCTACCACCACTGGATCCACAAGAGTTACCACCCATTGGCCTGTGATCTTCTTGCATTCAGCATCATTGCATGTGTTTCCTGAGTCTAAGGAGAATTTATAGACTAGTACTGGACATATGGGTTAATATTGGACTTTTGGACTTGATCTGGACTGGGTTGGGATG
>NW_022107431.1:90028761-90032750 GCF_000313985.2 Echinops telfairi | reverse complement strand
ATTGTCTTTTTCCACAGGTGTAATCAATTTGATTTCTGTGTATCCCATCTGTGTATTCTAGTGTGTATAGTCATTGTTTATATTGTTGAAAAACTTTGGTAATAAAGAAATCAATGGTCTTGCAAAATCATGTAATTTCCAGCTTCATTTCTATTACCAAGGTCCTATTTTCCAATTACTATCCTTTCCTCTGTTTCCAACTTTTGCATCCCCATTGCCAATAATTGTTAATGCATCTTGACTGCATGTTTGACAAATTTCAAACTAAAGATATTAGTAGAATTTTTCTATTTTGTCATCCCTAACTTTAGTGATTGGTGTATGAATTGAAGCAACAGTTGTATTGACGGGGTTTCCTTATATGTGTATAGATCTTATCGTATCGCATACAGTTTTGCATTCCAAGGTAGATCTTAAAATATCCTTTTTAGCAATTAATTAAATGCCACTTCTCTTGAATCTGTCATTCCTAGAATAGTAATCCACATGCTTTTCTGATTATAAATGGCTGATACCTGTCCATTTCAACTAACTAACGCCTAGGTTATCAATCTTTATGTGGACCATTTCAATTTTGAAATATTGGTCCATTTCAATTTTCCTAGATTCACATATCTTCATTCAAATTACTAATAGATGTTTACAGCTGTTTCTTCGCATTTTGAGTCATGGCCCATCAGTAATGAAGGTCCCCAAAGCTTTAAGCTGTCCATGTCATTATGGTAGATCCTACTTTAAGAAAGCTGTCCTATTCTGGGTCCCCTCCAATATGAGGGGCTCATGATCTGGCACTGTATCTAAGAGTGTTCTGTTACCATTGGTGAGTTTGGGGTATCTGACAATTTTCTGCTGCTATTCATATGGCTTTCAGTAGCTTATTCCTCAGAAGTGGACAGCCTGGTCCTTCTTCACAGTCTGTTCTTAGTCTGGACGCTATGCTGAAACCTGTTTGCCTTGGGTCACGCTGGTGATATTTCAAATACCCATGATGTAGCTGCCAGCATCATAGTAAGACAAGCCACCAGGGTCTAACAAACTGACAGACAAGGGTTGGAATATCACATTAGCTGGGGGGGGAACAGTCTTTGCACTGAAGAGAAAAAAGCACAGCGACACAAGCACAAGCACACGTGCACCATAGAACCTAGCAGCCACATCCAGAATACTCATCTTAAGTGTGGTGACGCGGGGCGTGTCTTCTTTCTATTTGGTGGCACAAACAGTTAAGCTGCAACTACGAACTGAAAGACTGATCTTTCGAACTTACCGAGAGAGATCTTGGAAGAAAGATCTAATGATCTTCTTTCAAGTAACCAGCCATTGGAAACTCTGTGAAGTACAATTCTACCCTACATACATGGGTTGCCATATGTGAGAATCGACTCTATGAAAATTGATCTGTTTTGTTTTGTTTGTTTTTACTGGTTTGTTGTTGTTGGTGTGGGACAGGATTCTCTCCAAAATTGCTTTATTTCTCATTACACCTGATTTCTCCTTCACTAAAGTGAAGTGGGGAAGAAATAGCGTGATTTCCCCTACAGCCCAACCCTTCTCAAAGATGATCTTCCCACATTCTGGCGACTTGGTTGTTTTGGGGAAGTTCCATAAACATACCTGTGGTATTTAGGGATTATGCCAACTAGACATTCCTCGCTAGAGGTGTCAATCAAGTGGAGACCTCCTTGATGTCATAAGCCTTCTGTATAAGAGCAAAATGAACAGACATGATCTCTCTCTCTCTCTCTCTCTCTCTCTCTCTCTCTCTCTCTCTCTCTTCCTCCTCCTCCGCCTTCCTGCCTGCTGGAATTCTGCCTGCCTCCATGTCCCCTGTGGGCCACTCAATCCTGAGAGCTATTGCCAACCTGCCACATTCCCACCTACTTTGGATCCACTAGATTTTGTACCCACCAGCCTCTGATCTGCTTGCTTCTTGCTTCACCTCTCTGCATCACTAGCCTGTGTCTACGTGCATCTGAAAAGGGACTTATGGACTAGCATCGGACTTAGAAACTTGAGATGACTGGGCTGGGATGCCTTGTTAACATATAATTATTTCTTGATATAAAGCTCTTTCTTATTCATACATGAATAAGATTTGTTTCTCTAGACAGCCGGGCCTAACACAGCATCTCTTTGGTTTCATCTAAAATGTAGGTTCCACCATCTTTCTCCCAAATCTATTTTTAAAGGCAATTCAAACATTGTCCTGGAACACTGCAAAGCCCTGGAAGGGAAGGCTTTAGTCTATCCAGAAAATTCTTGACTTGAAGAAGGCCCAAAGGAATGCTGTCTCATTTCAAACAACACGGTGCCTGGAACTCAACCATATCTCGCTCTCTCCAGCAAGTGGTTTTACAAGCACCTTGACTGTGTATGTTTTATACAAATTGTTTGGTTCTTAATAAAGTACTGGCACATTGAGATTTCCTTGGTATGTTTTCTCTTTTATAAGGACTTTAATAACTTCTTTCTCTGTTACAAGTCCCTGAGGACTTCTGAGTGAATGGTATTGGCACAGAGTTGTTCAGTGGTAGATGTCCAAAGTTAGGAGTTACTGGAAATTTGTTTACTTTCTTCATCTGTTTGATCACATTTCATGCTATTAAAATTCTGCCAGGCATCAAAAAAGGGGGAAATAAAAATGGCACTTAAAGTGCAATAGTTTGGCTATTTGTAACAACAGCTGCCTGATATTGCATTTTTATTTAAATGGAAAAGGATACAGGAAGCCTGTGGTGGTATTAAAGGAACTCGGAGCTTGAAAAGATTATGAGATTTTTCTTGCCTAATTTCTTTAAATAAAATTACCATTATTAAGTAATTTATTGGGTGTCAACAATATTCTAGATATTTTTCTAATTATTTGAAATGAGCAGAAGGAAAACTCACTGTGGTAGTTACATAATCTGGTGTGTCAATGTGAGGGTATTAAGAGGGAAGGGGTGGAGCTTAGCCTGTCTATCAGGTGACAGCCTGATGATGCCTCCTTAGGGGCATGGCCTTCTCAGGAACTTCCTCTCTCTTTGCTTCACGTTCCTGTTGATAAGTCGTGTGGAGCTACGCTGAGACCCGAGTGAGCCATGCAGTGAGACCTGCACCAGCGCAGATGCTTCCACTGCCATTGGATCCACAAGACTTCACTCACCAATCTGTGATCTTCCTGCATTCTCCATAATTGCATGTGGCTGTGTGAGTTTGAAGAGAGATGTATGGACTAGTATCAGACTTATGGGCTAATATCAGACTTATGGACTTGATCTGGGCTGAGCTGGGCTGTTTTCTTAATATGCTCTTTGATATAAAGATCTTTCTTACACATTTATGAGTGTCTCTGGATTGGTTTCTCAAGTCAACCTGGACTAGCACTCTCACTTAAAGTCTGGATGGACTCTCTGTGGGCCTTCTGAATACATGTTCAGCTGACAAAGTGACACTGTCATTAAGGTGATCTCCTAGTGAAGTTGAAGATCAGCTCCTGTGTTGACGTGTAGGACCCCACCTCCTTCACATGCCTGTCTCACTCTAAAAACTCCCCCTGATATCCTGTAGCCATAACAAATGGTCTGCTGCTCCCAGTACATGGTACCTCTCATTTCCTCAGCTTTGGCATCAGCTCTTCTCCCTGCCTCATTTCACTGGTGAACTTTCTATCCCTTAAAACTAAATACTGATACCTCTGTGAAACCTTCCTTTACTTCCCAAGACCAGCAAAATCAGTCCTTGTGTGGTAGTTACATAACCTGGTGTAAACTTGTGAAGGAGTGGAGTCTAGCCTGCCAATCAGGTCACAGCTTGATTACATCACTTGGATTTAATCCAAGTCAGGACTCTTCAAATGAACTTAGGGCTTTCAATGTCATCCATAGCCTTCTGCAAGCTGGGATGCTGAAAATTGAAGCTCCAATACAATTCCCTCCTCCGATCTTGGATTTTATTATTTACAGCCCTTGGATCACATGGGGTGGTACACTTCTTTCCTGTGGGCTTAG
>NW_022107431.1:90026497-90028210 GCF_000313985.2 Echinops telfairi | reverse complement strand
GAAGGATGGAGAGATAAATGGCTCAGTGAGCCTCACCTTTCTAGTTCTCGGGTTTCTTGCTCTCTGATGGTCGGACCAGGGTGCAGCTGCTTTAGCCAGTTTCCTGCTTCAGCTGGCAAGGCTCACTTCCTGCAAGACATCCCTGAGGATAAGCCACATGGATCTAGCCCGATGCAGCCCTGAGTGCTGGAGCAGCCTTGTGGAGACCCCTGACAGCGCTGTGATGCTTATACACTCACTGTTTTGGCTTTCCTCCTGCAGTCAGTGTCATTGTGTGTGTGGGCATGGACCTGATGCTGCCCTGGGAACTGGAGAAGCAGAACAATCACAAGTCAATGGGTAGAAAGTGGATCCAGTGGCATTGTAAGCATCTCAGCGCTGGCAGGGCTCTCCATATGGCTTCTCCAGTTCCCAGGGCAGCATCAGGTCCATGTGGTTTCACCTCAGGGATGTATCCCAGGGAGTCAGCCTTGTCAGTAGAGAGTCTCCAAGGGAGTGAATAGAGCAAGAAGATGTCTCCCGCCTCCAAGGAGGAAAAATAGGAGTTCCCAGAATTCTCAGGAGAAGGCCATGCCCACACAGAGGCCTCATTTGTTATATCTTCATTGACAGGCCAGACTCCACCCCTTCACTAATAATCCTCTCAAATAGACACCAGATTATGTAACTACCACAGAGTACATGTCTTCCCATTTTTTATACCAACATTCACATTGGATTAGAACCAGTACAACCTCATATTACTAAACTGGTAACATTTTTAAAGAGTCAATTTCCAAACTTACATTCACAGGTACCAGAATGCAGTGCTGTGAATTATTTAACATGGCCCTTCTAGCTATCATCCTTAACTTCCACCAAATTACAGGGAAAAGACTATGTAAATATAAGGTACCTATGACTCACCAAGGAGTTTGGATAGACTGCTGACAATGTAAGTAAAGTACATTGTACTGTGTAGGGGCAGGAATATGCAAATAATGTGCATGGAACCCAACATGGTGATTGGTCAGTTTTATCATCCACTAAACTTAAAATGGGCTAACCCAGAAGAAAAGAGGGAATCTGACTACCATCATGAAAGAATAGCCAAGAGTACAGCATAACCAGAGGTCCCTGCACTGAGTCTCCTGGACCCAGGAGACCGAGAGCTGGGGCAGCAAAGGCAAGGAATGGTGAGAAGCAATGGCAATGAACTTGGGCAACAGAGGCAGTGCACTCCAGAGACCTTTGAGCAGAATGGAGATCATATAGGTACCTACCGGCCGAATTAAAAGAGCTTTGTAACACTTGCTCATGCAGGGCGGGGGCCAGGCCAAGGTCCCAGGGCCAGAGAGAGCGATGCCTACAGTCTTGGCTGACTGGAGGCTGTCTTGATCAAAGATCTCTATGTGAAGCATGTCCGATCCTGAATTGCATGATGTCCTTTTTTAGGGACTGATCTCTCCTGATAACATGTACAAAGTACAAGTTTTGAAATTTCTCCACCCTTGCCTCTAAGGAGCATTCTGTTTGTTCTTTGGGCAGTCCATGGTCCTTTCAATAGTCTTTGTCAGCACCATCATTCAAATGCATCAATTCTTCTCCAGTCTTCCTTATTCAATGTCCAACTTTCACACGCATCTGAGGCCATTGAAAATACGGCTGGGGAACAGATAAACCTCTTAGGACCAATAAGGGGGGCAGTGATACTAGGAGGGTAAGGGAAGGGTG
>NW_022107431.1:90009185-90025437 GCF_000313985.2 Echinops telfairi | reverse complement strand
TTTCTCTGACTCTTGTCTGAACCTGGGAGTACTCTGACCCTCCTCCTAGTAGCAATACCCTGGGTTGGGTTCGGTTTCTCTGAGTCCTCAAGGGACATCTTTGCTCTTCCACGCTTGAAGGAGGTCTTGTGCGGCAGAGTTTCCCGGTGCAATGCTTTGCTTGATCGCTGGACTGCTGCTTCCATGAGCATTCTTTGTGAATCCAAGAAAGACAAAAATCCTTGACAACTTCGACCTTTCATTTTTTTATCGTGATTTACCTACTGGTCCAGTTATAAGGATTTTAAATTTCCTTATATTGAGGTGTAATCCATATGAAAAGCTGTAGTCGTTGATCTTCCTCAGCAAGTGCTCCAAGTCCTTCTCAGGTTCTGCAAGCAAGGTTGTGTCCTCTGCACATCAAATGGGCAGTGGCGCTGTCTTCTTCCCCCAACTACTTAGATCCTGTTGCGGAGTTGACCACAGTGTGTTAGATCATCTAATGGAGAATCCTCATGCAGCCAAGTTGTCGGGAAACTATACTCTCACACCAGATTAGGGAAGAGCGATTTCTTGTGGAACATGTGAAATTAGTGGTGTGAGCAAATAAAATTGTTTTACAATGTATGCTTCACAAATCCCAGATGTTACATAAATCTTTTGTCAAGTGGCCTCAGATTCTTTTTTCTAACCCAGAAGTATTACAGATAAAGTGAAGTCCCTTATTTCTATGATCATTGACCTCCCTCCCTTTTGAGGCACAATCTCTATCCGGATGTTAGTGTGTGCCCAGAATGGTTAGGGTTTATGTCAACTAGACACTAGGGTAGAGGCAGAGCTCAACCTATCAATTGTGTCACAGCCTAAAGACACCTCCTTGATGGCATAAGTCTTTTTTATGTAAGAAACAGAGACCTTGGAAAGTCGAATCTCCTTTGGCCCTTTGAGTTCTGCTGAACCTGGATCTTGTGTCTGGTTCTTTGACCTCCTGTTGCATCAGCTACTAATCCCACAAGTTGTCAGTGGGTACTGACAGTAGATTCACTCAGCTGGCTTCCAACCTCTGCATCCACCAGCCTGTGCCCCCTGCTGTCTCCACTTTGCAATTCCTGCTTCTTGTTCATTAGCTTCCACATGTCAAGAGAAGCCTAACTTGAACCTGACTGGACTTACCTATCTCTACAACTGTGTAAGCCAATTCTTGATATAAATTCCATTCTATATACATCACATACAAATGTCACCTGTTTTGTTTTTCTAGTGAACCCATCCTAACAGTACCATTCCTGTCTGTGTCTTTACATTCTCACAATGCAATTATGTACTTGAAAATAGTAAAAAAAAAGAAAAAAGAAAATAGTATGAGTATTGGTTGGGGAATTTTGGCACAATATCTAAGGTCCTTTCTTACTTTACGTGTATGGATTTTACATAGAATAACAGAAGTGAGGGAACCTCACTTTAAAATTCTTTATACCCTTGTATTTGTCAGTGATCACTGAGGTGACACAGCTTATGTCACATAATGTAAGCAGAGGACCACTTGACTGGGCACTGGCAAAGGAAAGAAAGCAGAGTGCAGATACTCAAAGCACCCAGCAGAGGGAAGTAGTACTGAAAAAATATTTCACAAGTCAGGGTGACTGGATAACTAACTGATCTTGCATCACTACAGACTTTGAGGGCTAGGAGGCATAGTTTTTAAAAATACATGCCTGAGTATGTGAATTATTTGCTCAAGGGCACAAAACATATTTACTTCTTTTACCTGCCTATCCCTGGTGTAAGTTGGGCTAGTCGTCTGGTGATCTGCTTCTATAAATATTACAACCCTATAGAGCAATTGATTCAATGGCACAAGAATTCATATCATGGATAATATTTATATTTTTACTGATATCTCATGAGCCATTTGGCCAGCTTTAATCCTTCAACATGCTCAATCTGAGGCATTAGCCAAGTGGGTATTAGGGCTTGAGGAAACCTTACCAGAGGTAGAAATTTTGTAGGCTGATAAAATACTAAAAATTATACTTGTAAAATTGTACTGAACCAGGAGTGTTTTTAACTCACAAAAAAATTATAAGCATTAAATCTTTACATTTATTCTAGGTTTATGTTGATACTTTTCTGTGTGAAATTTTGAGAATGATATTACAGGTGCGATCTATAGACCACCCAATAGAGAAGAATGTCTTAGGATTAGGTAGTTCTTGCTGACGTCACAAAGAAAGTCTATCTCAGTAGTTTAATACCATAAAGGAGAGATGAGCAAATTATGACCTCCTGTTTTTTGTAAATAGCTTTATTGGAACATAGTCATTGCAGCTGGTTTCAATCTACAAAATTAAGTGGTTGCCAAAGAGAAAACTAATATCCTCCATTTCGTCTCTTTGCTTGCAAAACCTAAAATAATTACCTGGCCTTTTATAGGGGAAAAAAATTTGCTGACTCTTGCATGAAGCAATAAAACTTTCTTTCATAATAGCAAGGTTGTCTGCTATCCAGGCTGTGGAAGGTGCGCGATGTAATTGTTGCACTGACTCTGACTCCTGGCCACCCTGTGTCGTGTCCAACAGTAGAGCTGCTCCGCGGGGTTTACAAGTCCATGACGGTCCGGAAGCAGATGCCCAGCCTTTCTCCCAGGATACTTAAGTGGGTTCAGACTGTCAACCTTCCAGTGGGTGGCGAAGTTTTTAACTGTAAGCTCCACCGAGAAACTTTTGAATTATGACAAAAAACCAAACCAAGCCAAAGCCAGTCAATGCTGACTCTGGCAGCTTCGTAGGGCAGGCTTGAACCACCCTGTGAGTTTCCAAGACTGTAGCTCTTTACCGGAGTAGAAAGCCCCAATTTTCTTTCTTGCAGCGGCTGGTGACTTCGAACTGCTGACCTTGCAGATTGCAGCCAGCCCAATGCATAATCACTACGTCAGTGGCTACCAAATTGAAAACAACTGAGAAACAGAAATTTGTTTTTTTTTTAACTTTTATTGGCATATAATTCACATATTATTTCAATTATCATATCATCACAGTGGAATATTTCGATCAAATCAATAAGAATTGTAAAATCATCGCCACAATCAGTTTTAGAACATTTTCTTCATTCTTGTAGTCATCATTAGCATCTTGT
Organism: Echinops telfairi; assembly: GCF_000313985.2. Taxonomy (NCBI): domain Eukaryota; kingdom Metazoa; phylum Chordata; class Mammalia; order Afrosoricida; family Tenrecidae; genus Echinops; species Echinops telfairi. Next base: position 90,022,323 of record NW_022107431.1, on the reverse strand, counting down.
TTTTCCCCAATCTTCTTTGCCATAACTTCTCAGAACCATTAGTCTAGTAACTGTCTCCATAGATTTACCTATCCTGGATTTCACATACAGAAAAACGGCAACAACCAAAAAAGTAACAAAGTAAAACAGATAAAAAACCTCAAATGAAAAGAAAGCAGAAACTAAAAGCTAGAACAAATGTCAATGAATCATAAGGAAGTTCAAATATCAGGGGCAAAATTTTAACTTAACTGCATCTGCAACAATCCACTTTCTTATGTATTCTGTATGATAGCCAGGCTCTTTCCATCCCTGGTCCATGGTCAGAGGGATTACTTCACGTGTGTTTCACCTTTATTTATTTATTTTATTGAAACAGCTTTAAAATGGGTCAAAGGGGAGATCAAATAATAAGATATTACATTTTTACCTGGCTCCCATAATGGACTTTGCAATGCTTTCTGTCTGATAGCTGGGCTCTGCACATCCCTCAACTAGCATCAGAGGGGACCCCTGGACCCCTAATCCATGCGTGGACCCTGCAAATGTACTTTAGCCTCCCACTGTCATCCCTCGCCTTTGGCAAACTAGGTGTTCACATTTAAGTTTTGATATCATTCCCTCCTTTAGATTTATATTATATTATCTCTAATCCTTGGATTTCACAGGCTAGTGGGCTTCTTCCATGTGGACTTAGCTAACCCCTCACTTAGATGGCTGCTTGTTGGAAAACAAGAGGGCAGGCACTATTCTCTCTGATAATCAGACAGCATCTAGTTTTTTTCTCCACGCTTTGCTTCCCATACCTTCATTGATCCCTCCATCACAGACCAAGCACCAAGCAAGGTCATGTCATAAGGACTCATTGTTCTTAGACGGAGGTTAGAATTAAGTGCAAGCCCCAAATCCATTCATTTGTTTATGGTTGATATATGTCTCTGATTCACCTAAGAGAGAGCACCGTCAGTTTGTGTTAAAGAACATTATCAGTCATCGGCATCACTTCCACAGCCATCAAGTCAATACTGATTCACAGTGCTACTACAAAACAGGGTCGAACTGTCCCTGACTCATCCTTCCCCTGCAGAGCTGAGTGGTAGTTTCAAACTGCTGACTTGCAGTTAGCAGCCCAATGCATAGCCACTATGAACTGATAGTGTCCTTAATTTAGAGAGAGGTATAGAATTTAAACACTGTTGAGGGGGAAAATGGAAATTATAGGAGTATAGGACAGCTATGAACCACAACACATGAATTGTTTTGTACAAATTGAACTCTGAAGTGACTGGACACTATTTACACAAACCATGAGGGTCAATGATCTGGCAAATCTTCCAATAATATTCAGTCACAACAGCAGAGCCACGCCTAACAGATTAATACATGTCATAATGAAGCAAGGCGGCATTAAATTAATCAGTATATAGTTCCAGGCCACCCTCAAGGCTGGAGATTGGAACTAAAGTCCAATGTCCACCAGTTGTCTGTCCTCAGATAGTGGTCATCTGCTTCTTCTCAGGCCACGGGGTTTCAGCCTTAAGTCCAATGGTTACACAGGTTTCGGGTACAGCTCAGGTCACTGCAAGTGAGGTTTCCACAGAACCCTTCTGGTGTGGCCTATGACAGCTGTTGTGCGCCTTTGAAGAACAGAGTCTAAAGTCCCGGTAGTCTATAGCACGTGGACTGTGTCACCAAGGCTGCGTAGAAACTAGGCCAAAAGTGTCCATTTCGGAACCTAGTACCAGGCATATTCTCCCCCTCGGGAATGTGTTCCTCCCTACCAACTGAGATGTAATTGCCTTCTCTGAGACATGCGCGCTCCCCACCACCACCCTCCCCCCACCCCGTTACATCTTGACTGGGATGTCCCTGAAGGTTTCCTTATCCCTCCCGCGTGTCTGCTAGATTGCAGTGACCTTAGCACAATTTTGTATGACAGCAACAGAATTTTTAATCCTATTTCATTCCGATTGAAGTTTAAATGCCCACAAGTGGCAAATGGGTTTAAGGAACTAATCGTCTAATGGCATTGGGCCCATTGTTCAATTTCCCACAGTGCTGGGGTTGTGTTTTCTACAAAAAACAGACAGTGGGACAAAATTGCCCGCACGGCCCAGAGGTATACTGACTAATACTTTCTCAGAGCATCAAAGTGTCTTCACCAAGATTATAACTCAAAGGTCTTTACCTGAAGGGGAAACAGGTCTATAACCTTAAGGGGAAACAGGGAAACATTACTTACTATGGAAGATTGCACTTCATATCTTTGCTTTACATTCATCCCTTTTAATTGTATTATTGTATCATTTTGTGATAACACAATTGAATAGGACAATATTTTTACTACAGATGGCAAAATATTTACCCTTGGTCTAAATAATGAGGAGCTCTTTTGTCAGAGTAAGAAGGGATTCCCTGCAAACCATCGCAGGACGTTGAACAAACTTTTGCATGTCAGCTTTGGGAGTTCCCATCTGACACTTGATGTCACAGAGGGTACATTTTAAAGTTTTTGTTTTTCAGACTATAACTGTTTTTCCACGAGGCACGTACTATTTCCATTTTGAACTAAAAAGAAAGAGTAACCAGAACGAGATTACTTTCAGGAACTGTTTTCCATGTTCCAGTCTGAGCGACGTGATCGTTTACAACTCTAGGTTTCAAATTCTTTATCAGTAACAAGAAAAGTGTGGAGTCAGCGCTGGGGTGCTGAGATTTCTGCTCTTTCAACTTAGAACTTTGGAAAGGAAAACCTTATGTTTCAGCTAAACACCCAAATCCGAGTCTAAAGCTGTCAGCGACAATGAGAGGGGATTTTCAGCTGGAGCTCTAGGGAACTGAGCTGTGTGTTTTTAGTGGCTGCAAGCTCTTAAAGTTTTTATTGGTGGATTTTTGAAAGAGGAAGACCCTGAACATTACCACAATGCTGGGAAGAAGCTGTCTACATAGGCAGAGGAGTAATGACAGCCCAAGGGAAAACACAGAGCATTGGCTCATTAAACGAACTCTGGACTCAGTTCAGAATTTCTGGGCAGATTAGATACGGCTTCTTAGTGTCAGAGCCCACCCCATTTTCCGCCTTTGGGGAGACAAGTTCCAGAACACAGCAGAAGGGGTCCGGCAAGCTCAACTTTGCCTTTCGCTGACCTGGAAGATAGGCAAGGTAAGATTTACTGATATGGGCTTAAAGGAGAGAAAATGCTAACGAAAGATTAGGATAGAAGCCAAGAAAATAATCTTGACATAAATTTATGAATGAATAACCTGACTGGCTTTTCTTCATCCAGAAGCAAAGATATGCATGCAAGTTGGAGAATTCTGCAAAAGAGTTCAAAATCCAGTGGAGGTTCTCACTACGTGCTGTGCTGCAGGAAATTGGCCAACAACCTAATCTTTATGACAAATCACCTGACGGCATCCCTGACTTAGTATGCCAACACACCAGGGGAGGAGGCTGCAGGTAGCCTCCTTTCTGTAGGGAGGAGCAAAGATCTAGCAAGCCACTGCTATGATTAGAGAGCACCTGACAGATAAATTTAGGCAAGTGCAGTAGCAATGACAAACATTACAGGGAAAAGGAAAATGCATGCCCTCGAGCCTACAGAACACAGACTAGACGGTTTCAGATAGCACAGGTCTTAGAATCCACAGCTAAAGCTTCAAAGGGATTTTAATGTGTCAACCTTAAAAATGAGGAGACCCAGCCAGGCTGAAATTCCAATTACGCAATTCCTGAGACGCGCCGTTCTGAAGATATGGAGAAATCAGTGACATGAATCCGCTACTAATCTAACATGTTTGTTTTTGTCTGTTTGTTGTTAACAAAATAAGAATTTCATGTCTAGTTACAGTAAATATTTATCACATAAATTATTTTAGTAAGCATATATATGTCCCCCTGCCCCCCTGCCACTGGAATGAGTTTCCATCTGATTCTTTGGCTCATACTCCACACAGGAATGAGATTGCTTGGTGGGTTTTGGAGGGGAGCCGATGAACCACCCAAAAGATATCACAAAAGGGATTCCATCTTTTGTGCAGCAGAGATAAGGGAGAGGCAATTGTGTAACATAGCAAAACTAGTGGCTATTTGGTAGAATTTTATGAATTCATTATCCAGTGTTGGGAGGTCGGTCTATCCAGAGAAGACTGAGAGAACCTTGGTGATGCAGTGGTTAAGTACTCAACTGCTAACCGAAAGGTCGGCAGTTCAAACCCATCAGGGCTCTAAAGGACAGGATGCTCTGAGTCCTCGCAATGTAGGAAACTGCATGAGGTAGTTTGCTCGGTCCTGTCCTGTGATTTGGAAATGAGAGTGACGCCTTAACAATGGCAAGTGAGAGGAATACTTAGAGCAAAAAGTTTGAGTTGAGGACAACATCAGGAATCCAGTTTCTGATTTACATAGACAAAGTCTGTACAAACAGGTGGAACCTCGAGACGTCCCCCTGCCAAAAAGAAAGGAGAGCACTAGTGTTGATTTAAATCTGCCTCCTTCCCAACCCGATCCCCCCAACCTCCCTGCAAACACATAAGATGCGATTGCAGTCACCTCTGCTTATCCCCAAGACAGATACCTCAGAGACAATCAACGGGCGATGAAGTGACGGTGATGGAGGTAGGGGTGGTGCTGATGATGTAATCTATTTGAAAAGTTATTTTCCATTGGGACATATCTTCCTTTTGCCAATCAATTCTCCTTCACATCAAACATTTCTTTATTGAATTCAAATGTAGAAATGTTGAAGGCAATGTTAGTAATTGTGGGTCCATATACCCTGTTGTAATACATGTGGAAAGAGACTAAATAAATGGCCTCGGGGCTAAGACAGAGCCAGACTTCCATCCACTGGCCCCTCCTTTGACCGCTTTCAAGAGCTGGGGTCTGTACAGGGCACTCGGAACCACCCCTTCTTTGTGAGACATTTGCTGACAAACAGGTGTTTAGGTCTTTGGTTTTCATTTGCCTTTCACTTCCTCTGGATGGGTTGCACCTTATTCTCAACTTTTTAAATGAAACTATCTAATGGCTTTGCTTCGAGCCTTCAGGAACTGTGTTGCCGATTAGATGTCAGTCCCCGCTCCTAAGGAGCATTGCTAAACTCACAGGGCATTTGTTTTTAAGCAAGAACATTTATTCAGGAGCTTGCATCTTTAGATATATTTCTATTAGCACAGATCACTAAGCTGCTTGCCTGCCAATATGTGAGCTATAGAAATAAATATGGATATAAGACTTAGTGCTTTATTCTAATAAGGTAAATATGTACAGAATTACTTTCTTTTAAAAGAAATAAGGCTGAGACCATTTATTTTTCTAAGTCTTCACTGGAATTACAAATGTTGCTCACCAGATTACATGCCATATTTGTACACAAATAGTAAGTGCATTATACCATTTTCAGCACACCTTTGTGCCTCAGTGTCCTGTGCACACTAGGCATGGTATTTATGTGAGTGCACTATATGTAGGGGAAATGTGGTAGTCCGAAGGTTGCTTTGCAGCCTGGCTTCTGCAGAACACATTTCTTCCCCTTTTCCAGGCAAAGACAGGGTGTGCCTCAACCAGAAAACTGTAATCGGTGCCAAATGCCACAAATTTCTTTTTCGTTTATAATTCCATTTTTCCCACTATAAATGAAAATGCTCCTAGTAACAGTAGAGTTCGCTGACCCAGATCCCTAAGAGGGGAGTGCTTTGGCTCAAAGGAGAACCATCTTCCAGTGTTTCCCGACACCAAGGAGTGGATTGCTAAACATGCAGATTTTCCAATTAAATTTTTACACATCCATTCATGCGCTCTATTTTTCAATAAATTTTCAGAGTACCATATTTTTATTCTCTTCTAAAAGTTAAAGCCAACAATGGGTAGAAATAACAAAAAAGCTTTTAGTTTAATAGCATGAAGAACCAGCCTTCCAGAATTCAGTGCTCTATAAAGACTACGTGGATATGAAGAATTATCAGAATCATGTTAGCTTGCAAAAGCACTAGTCTGAATTCTTCCAAAATGTCTACATCTGTCATGAAAAATAAAACAAACAGAGAAATTGTTCTAGATTAAAGGACACTAGAGAGAGCAGACAACTAAATGAATCTGAATCCTGGTTTGGAAAAAGTGAAAAAGCTATACAAGATATTGTTGGGATAATTAGAGAAATTTGAGTATTGGTATATAGCCCATATTAGGTAATACGAGTGTAAAAATGTTAACTTATCTAAGGACAGCAATCGGTATAGAAGTTCCCCAAAGTTGGAGGCGAGAGGCAAGATCATAACTCAGCACTTTGGTTACAGAACCATCTTTCAAGTGCCCTGTCACTAACAGTGTCTAAGCAAAAACTACCAACAACCTGCTGTTGCATTGTGGGGGTGGGAGCAGTTCAGTCAGTTCCAGCTCACAGTGACCCGATGTTCAACAACCCAGTCCTGCGCCTCCTTCACAATTGTTAGGTTTGAGCCCATTGTTTCAGCCGCTCTGTCAATCCATCTTCTCGAGTATCTTCCTCTTTTTCGCTGACCCTCTACTTTACCAAGCATGATGTCCTTTTCCAGGCACTGGTCTCCCCTGGCCACGTGTCCGAAGTGCGTGAGACAACGTCTCACCATCCTTGCTTCTAATAAAGATTCTGGTTGTAATTCTTCCAAAACATATTTATGTATTCTTTTGGCGGCCATGATACTTTTAATATTCTTCATCAGAACCATAATTCAAATGCACTGATTCTTCTTCAGTCTCTCTTATTTTAGTATATGTGCTGCTGAAGCGAGCACTTCAGTCTCTCTTATTAAGTGTCCAACTTTCACATACATTTGAGGCAATTGAAAATATCATGGCTTGGGTCAGACACACTTTAGTTTTAGTTTTCAACACTTTAAAGAGGCCATGGGCAACAGATTTAGCCAATTCAAAGTGTTATTTAATCTTCTTGACTGCTGCTGCCATGAGATTGATTGTTAATCCAAGCAAGACAAAAGGCTTTACAACTTCCCCCCTTTCATCGATTTGTCATGATGTTACCTACTGGTTCCCTTGTAAGGGTTCTGGTTTTCTTTACACTGAGTTATGATTCATATTGAAGGCTGAAATCCTTGTTCTTCATCAGCAAGTGCTTCAAGTCTTCCTCGCTTTCAGCAAACAAGGTTGTATCATCTGCATATTGTAGGTTGTCAATAAGCCTTTGTCCAATCCTGATGCTTCCTTCTTCTTCATATAAACTGTGGGATACAGACAGATTATCCCCCAGGTTGTCCCCCCATTATATGCCAAACCTAAGATACTGCTTCCTAATACATGGTCTATGTCTATACACTTGGAGGTCAACTGCTTAAAGATAATCTCCCTGAGAGTTATCAGCCATCTAGAGCAATCAGACCTTATAGTCTGTGCCACCCTAGGTGGGGTCCACTCCATGTTGATAAGGATAGTGTATTATTCCCCTAAAGGAGAGCCCAAAGACAGGGTCAAGCCAACTCAAGGAGGACCAAGGTTAGGCTGCCATCTTGAATCTAGGGTCCACCCATCTTGTCACATGTATACCCCTAGTGCCTCCCCTTCCTATTGTGTGTACACCTCAAGCTCCTCCCTCTGATATTGCATGTATGCCTATGGTATAAGCCCTACCCATTATGATGTAATCAGGGAGGCTTGCATGTCCCCAAAATGTATATAAGCCGTCATGAGAAATATATTTGCTCTCTCTGCATGGACCTGGATGCTAAGATCATGGCCGTCTAGGAGGTGAGCGGTTGCATGCCTTATCCTGTCTGATGTCTCTTTAATTTTACCCCTCAATTACACAACTGCTCTTTGGGGCCATTCAATTGTGGGGGCTGGTATCCCACAATAAACCAGCTTCTCTGATGATTTGTTCAACATACAGATTAAATAAGTATGATGAGAGGATATAACCCTGACACATACCTTTCTTCATTTTAAATCATGCAGTATTCCCTTGTTCTATTTGCACAACTGCCTCAATCCATTGTCAGGTTCTGCATGAGCACAATGGAGTGTTCTGAAATTCCCGTTCCTTTCCACGCTTTCCATAGTTTTCTATGATCCACACAGAGAAGCAAAACCAGTGATCCTTGTATGTGTTGTATATAGAAAGAGATTTATATCAAGAGATGGCTTCCACAGTTGTAGAAGTAAGTAAGTCTGGTCCAGTTCAGGTCAGGTTTATCCTGATTCTTGTAGTAGCTGTGGAAGCTGATAAACAGGAAACAGGATGACAAGCAGGAAGAGGGTGGTGTGGCACAGGCTGGGGAATGCAGACATAAATGAACCTGGGGCCCACCCTGAATGAATCCACCATCGGTAGTATTCTGGCAGCTCCTGGGATCAGGAGATAATGCACCAGGAGATCGAGGCACCAGATGCAAGATCCCACTCCAGCACATGGTAAGTGACCAAAGGTGATTCTGCTCTGCTTAGCCACGCTCTTTTATACAAAAGACCATACCCCCAAGGAAGTATCATCAGGCTGCGATCTGACTGATAGCTTTCACTTCACCCCTTCCCTCACCCAGGAGTGTCTAGTTCACATAACCCCTAACCATCACAGACTACCCCTTGTCAACTTGATACCTGTATGCACTCTTTACCCACACATAACCATTAAACAAAAACCATAATGAAATCCTATTTGCTCCTAATGTGATACAGCTAAATACACATATACCTGAAAACACACTGATCCCAGTTTCTTCTTATATTTTTACAAGTGAACAAAACAAAAAAATATTTGTTGCACACCTACAAATAGGAATTACTCATAACAATTCCAGTCCTCATTTCTGCAGCTGATCACATGGCTGTACCTGGTAATTGGAACTCTACACATTCCATATTTCCTTTGTGCCCTCAGTGAGCACCTCGGCTGGTGGTGGTTCTTTGGCTAGTGATGTGACTACAGCCTTCATTCTTGGAGAGTCTGGGCATTTAGTAGTCCTATTAGAATTAGAGTGCTGCCCTTTACCATTACTCACTGTGAAGACAACTAAAATCCTCACAACTGGTCCAACAGGTTACATTATAAAGAATGGAGAAAAGGTTGATTTTATTAAGGATTTTGTCTTGCTTGAATCCAAAATCAATGCTCATGGAGCAAGAGATCAAATGATGCATTGCATTAGGTAAATCTGCCACACACAGACCGCTTTAGAGTACTGAAAAACAAGAATGTTACTTGGAGGACTAAGGTGTATCTGACGCAACCTATGTTATTTTCAATAATCTCATATGCATGTGAAAGTGGGAAACTGAATAAGGAAAACTGAAGAAAAATAAGTGCATTCAATTGTGGTGCCGGAGAAGAAATATTGTAGTACCAAGGACTGATTAAAGGACAGAGATCTGTCTTGGAAGTACGGTCAGAGTGCTCCTTAGAGGCAAGGACGGTGAGCCTTCATCTTACATACTTTGGACATGTGATCAGGAGAGACCAGTCCCTGGAGAAGAACATCATGCTTGGTAAAGTAGAGGGGCAGTTAGTTACAAAGAAGAAGGGCCTCAAGGAGATGTATTGACACAAAGGCTGCAGCAATGGGCTCAGGTCACAGGGACAATTGTGAGCATGGCACAGGCCTGGGCAGTGTTTTGTTCTCTTGTACATAGGGTTGCTATGGATTGGAACCAACTTAATGGACAACAGCAACAATGTTACCCTTGGCTTTAATCATAGGACATGATAGTACTAGCAGACCACCTAAGAAATCTCCTATATACCAGGCGTATTTTTCTTTACCACCATTTTGCCGTACTAACCCAATTTCCTGTTGGTAATCAGGATCAATCACACCATTCAATACAGTAATGTCCATCTTTGCCAGTTGATCCAGAGGCATGAGGATTCCAAAATGGCCAGGAGGCATTCTAAACTTCCAGTTCAATAGAATCAGTGCTGTGTCTCCAATTGGGCTTAATCCCCCCTTTGGAAATAAAATCTCCAGATGTGAAGAGTAGAGGGTCGCAGGGATAGGAAGCAAAAATGTAGTGAGTGGGTCATTAGGAGTAATATTGAGTAGGTCCACTCCCATTTCCAACCCTTGTTGGGGGGAGGTCAGACTGCTGTCTTGCCCCACCACAGGGGTGGGCCTGCTCCCTGCTGCTAGGGACAATGGACAGGCTCCTGTAGGTGGAGTTCACACCCTACTGATAATGGTCTCTAACAGTTGAGCCAGGAACAGGTCAAACCAGCTAAATTAAGCTGCCATCTTAAATCTAGGATCCGCCCATCTTGTCACATGTATACCCCCAATCCCTCCTCTTCCTATTGCGTGTATGTCCCTAGAACACACCCTCTCATTACTGTGTAACCTATAGTGCAACCCCTTCCTGTGACGTATGACTTTACCTGTAATTAGTGGGCTTGCACACCTCCAAAAGGTATATAGGCCTGGGTTAGCAAGAGAGATCTCTCGCTGGTCTCTCCCCCTCTCCTCTCTTCCCCCTCTTTCCCATCCTCTCTCCCTTGTCCCCCTTCCCTTTCCCCTCTCTCCACGTGGACCACCAAGCGGGTCTGAGGTCAGCAATGCTACCATGAATTGTGTCTGACTCCATTATTTGACTCTTCTATAGCTCATGCTCTCGATAACTTTAATATAATATATATACATCTCAACCGTACAATTGTGCTTACCATTCCCCAATCTTAATTCTACACCTTGTGAACCCCAAACCTATGAATTCTGGGTAGGAGAAATAGTACCACATAGCGGACGCTGGTTGAGAACACTGCCCCAACTATGCAAGGTGTTGCCACCAAGCTAGCACCATAATTGTGTCTTCAGAATTCCACTCCATCATTCTATCAAGTCAGCTGCTTCAGGATGATGGGGAACATGGTACATCCACATAGTGGACTCCATGAGCATGGGTCCATTGCTGCACTTCATTGGCTGTGAAGTGAGTCCCTTGATCTGGGTGATGCTGTGCGGGATACCATGTTGGTGAATGACACATTTTGAAAGTGAACTTACAGCCAGAGTTCATATCTATCCCAGTAAGAACAAAACATTACCCTTTCTATAAAGTGTTCCTATGTAATCAACATAGCACCAGGATGATGGTTGATCCCCCACAAGGAATGGCCCTGTATCTTGGACTCTGTTGGTTTCTGTTACTGGTAGATCAGGAGAAAGGCATATGATTCCATAGGCCTGTTCCAGCCCCGTCCTGTATATACCACTTCCATTTAATGATGGAGTGCTGTGGTGCATGTCCACCTTTATGCCTCTGTGGTCAGACAACACCCAGTTCATGATGGAAAGCTCAGGCTGCATGGTAACTTAGTGGCCCATGGTTCCGTCTCCACCACGGCCCAGTAATAGGCCTAAAACTGTTTTTGCAAAATGAGAAGAGTTGTCTTCAGAGGATGGCAGAGCTTTGATCCAATATCCTAAGGGTCTACCCTGTGATTACCCAATAGGATCCCGCCAAAGACTCCACACTGGATCCATTCCAGCACCATTGGATGAGCTGGGTCATGTGGCCCAGTAGCAGAGTGGCTTGCACAGCAGACTGAACCTGTTGGCCTTCTCTTGTTCTGGGATCTTAAAATATTAATTCATAAAAGACAAAACAATAATAACAAGCAGGGAAAACATTCTAGATTTTAAAAAGTCAAGAAAGAAAGTAAACTTTCAGGCAGGCAATTTAGATCATTTTTTGCTGCCCTCTAGCAAGGGATCCCGTAAATCAAGAGAGAGGGGGCCATTTGGATATTTATAACATCATTCGCAGGCAATACCAAATTATGAACTTAAGAAGTAGCCTGCTATTTTCGGGCAAACCTCTAATTGATGCACCCCTAATGCGAAGCTGAAACAGTTTCTCTTGGTTTCTCTTTGTCGAGGCATGTGATGGGAGCTGGTTTTGATGCTTTCATGGGTCTGATATGGCCTATGGGCAGGACATTCCTCATCCCTGTTCTAAAGCGAAATAATCATTCGAAGGGGTATTTTAGCACCAACTCTCAGCCTGGTGGGTCAAATATTTGGGCGTCACTCACAAGGTAGAAGAGTTGTACTAGAAATAGAAAAAAGATTTATAATACTTGAAATAACTCCCTTAAGATATAAATTGCTTTCTTTGACTGAAATGACTGATGGGTTCTTCATTTTATAGAAAAATTCCCTGGTTAGCTAAGAGCTATGCGAAAAGCAGCTGGCACCACTATAAAACCATCCTGTTCTATTTAAGGCATCCTCCCACCCTCTCTTTCAGCACGCACACCCTCGTTTTAAGCACTATACTGAAGTGCTCAATCTATTCAATAAACACCAATTAAGCTGCCTGAGAGCTAAACATTGTGTGGCTCTAAGGATATAAAGGGGAATGGGGGGCGGGGCGGAGTTATGTCCTTGAATTTTAAGACACTTTGAATGGCTGGATCAGGAGTATGGCTGCGAATCTCAAGATCAGTAGTTTGAAATCCCAGCCATTCCTCAGAAGAAACATAGGCTTTCTACTCCAGTCAAGGTTTTTAGTCTCATAAACCCACAGGGACAGTTCTGCCCTGTCCTATAGGGTCACTATGAGTCAAAAACTGCTTACCTCAGTTCTTTGCTTCACAGGCACTGAAGGAATTCATGCAGCAGAATCACTTTTGTAATCCAAGTGAGTTTTTTGGAAGAAAGGGAAAGCTTCAAGTATTACAGTCTCAAAAAGTTACATATTATTTCCGGAAAGTGTGCCAGGCCATGCAGAAGCCACTCAGGGTTGGCAACAGGGCAAGAAAAACCACATGGAAAGAACACCAGGGCAGAAGAAAGAAACACACACATGTGGGACTAAAGAGTCCCTGGAGGTCAAGAGCATGTGGGCCCTGAGGAAGTCCAGAGCAGGCCCTGAGGGAGCACCAGGGTGCGTGTGCACCCACACATGGGAGAGATTCCCACCCTCTACCTGCATCTGAAAAGGAGCAGAGTGAAAGAGAGAGCCCTGGCCTTCCCATTGAGGGTACTGGTTGTCATCATTGGCTGAGCTCAGGCCCACCTGTGTGATGTCATTGGCCTAGGTGGCTTTAGGCCTAGGTTTCACCTGTGCTAGGGGGCTTAGTTTGCATATGCTCAGTTTGCATCTTCCCATAGGTGTCCAGTTAGTGTGCCTGATCTCTTTCTAACCCCTGTATTGGGGCCCTTTGCAGGCATTGGG
>NW_022107431.1:90008306-90009085 GCF_000313985.2 Echinops telfairi | reverse complement strand
GGCTTTAGGCCTAGGTTTCACCTGTGCTAGGGGGCTTAGTTTGCATATGCTCAGTTTGCATCTTCCCATAGGTGTCCAGTTAGTGTGCCTGATCTCTTTCTAACCCCTGTATTGGGGCCCTTTGCAGGCATTGGGGAGACAGCCCCTTTTATCCATAACCTAGCTACCAAATATTCCCCACTGAAGGAGTTATAGACCCAAATCTTTGGGGGTACTTGGCGATGACCATCTCTGGCTGCTTCCTGCTGTCAAAATGGACATGACGTGGGACTTTGGGGTCCACACACTTCCTACTCTATGAGGAGGGGTTGGCATCCCCTTAGGGGTCCATGATGAAGGGGGACTGGGGTGATCCAGGTGCTGGATGATCCTGGGAAGATGACCCCCTCTCTCCCTAATCTATCAAGTTCATAGTCCGTGAAGCAATGTTTTCCCACCCTTGCCTCTAGGGCGTATTCTGGTGTACTTATTCCAAGATGAATTTGTTCTTTTGTCAGTTCCTGGAACTTTCAGTATTCTTTCAATATTATAATTCAAATGCATAGATTCTTCTTCAGTCTTCCTTATTCAATGTCCTACTTTCATATGCATATGAAGCAATGGAAAATATCTTGGTTTGAGTCAGGCATACCTTGGGACTCAAAGTAATAGTCTTGCTTTTCAATACTTTAAAGAGTATGGGGGGAGGTCAGATGCGCAGGCATTCCCTCCCTTGAAGGCAATCAGTTGCCAGACTGCTGTCTCATCCCACCACAGGGGTGGGCCTGCTCCCTGCCTCT
>NW_022107431.1:89997205-90007978 GCF_000313985.2 Echinops telfairi | reverse complement strand
AAGTAGTATTACTAAACCCGCGACTAGCGGTGGCGGCTGGCCTCCCACTCAGCCGCAACATTTTTAATTTAATACTATAAAAGAGGTCTTGTGCAACAAATTTCCCATGGCAAGGTGCTGTTTGAGCTCTTGACTGCTGCTTCTATGAGCGTTGACTGTGAATCTCAGCAAGACAAAATCCTTGACAACTTTAATTTTCTCTCTGTCTATCATGATGCTACCTACTAGTGGCATTTTTGGTTTTCTTCACATTGAATTGTTATCCACACTGAAGGCTACAATCTTAATCTTCATCAGCAAGTGTTTCAAGTCCTCCTTACTTTCAGCAAAGAAGGTTGTGTCCTCTGCATATTACAGGTTGTTAATAAGCCTTCCTCTAATCTTGATGCCACATTCTTCTTCATATAATATAGCTCCTCTAATAATGTTCTCAGCATACAGATCAAATGAGTATGGTGAGAAGATTAACCATAGCACACATCCTTCCTGATTTTGAACCATGGGTCTGCATTCTACTCATTAACCTCCAGTTATGGAAGGTAAACCAACAGCCTGCCATATTGTCTGCTGATCTCAGAATCATCAGAGACCTGCTATTTGACCTCCTGACCTTGGGTCAATTTAACTCTGCAGCCGCCAGCCTGTGGTCTTCCTGCCAATCTTGGGTTTATAAACACCGAAGCTACATAAATCAGAAGTGTCTAGCTCCACATCTGACTCATGAACTTAAAAACTCCATGGACTTGATCTTCCTTACTTCTACAACTACGTGAGCCTTTCTTGATGTCAATTTACATGTATATATACACACATATATGTCATTGGTCATGCTTCTCCAGAAAACCCCGCCTAAGACAGGCCCTAACCCCTTATTCCTGGATGGCAGCAACAAGCACATGTCTAAAACAGTGCGCAGCAATTTTCTCCTTTAAAAGGACATTTTTCTCCTCACTTCAACCCATCAATCATTCCTCCTTTATCCTCCCAAACCTCCTCTCTGTTTTCATTTCCTTCCTGGAAATAAGTAGGCAATTTTTATTTTCCCCCCTAAATAAAAGTGAGGTCAATTATGAAAATTTCAGGTAACAGAAACTATGAAAGGAAGATATTTTTGATAGAAGGAGTTCTCAACATTCCTAAAATTACACTACTACTGTTTTTTCATTACAGCTGGAATTCACCTGCGTCTTAACTTTCAAGAGACTTCATAGTTTCTGTCACATTAGGGATGACATATTATCACTTAAAATACCATCTGAACTACAAATATTCTTTGAAGTAGAATATTAAAGCTGGAATAAACTTGACAGCCATCTAATCCAACCCCTCATGTTATCAATGGTCAAGTCAATACCTGGAAAGGAAAAGCACATGTCTAAAACAGAGCTTTGGGTTGCCTGGTATTTTACTGCTTCTCTGCATTTATTCTTAGGTGTTTCAATCAATTCAAGGTAACTAGTAAGTGAAAAAGAAAAGAGATGTTGGAAAATAAGCTTTCTTTGTCACAATTTTGAGTGAAAAACAGAAGAAGAAAAAAGTCATTAAAAGTAGGCACTTGTGAGACTTTCAACCCTGTCTCACCAATAATGTTCTCAAATACAAGTAAAGACTTACATCAAAAGAAAAATTAAAAGGCTAGCATTGCCAATTTTTCTGGCAGGACTTTGAAATACCAGTAAATGAACTCTCGGCACTTAAGCTCCCACACTCCAATTTACATACTCTGTCAACAAGCTTTTCAAAGATAAAAGTTTGTTTTAATTGTTCTAAATCTGTCACAGACATGTAGTCTGCTTACCCCACTTATAATCTACCCAACTGATTTTTTTTTAATTGTCACTAGTTCACTGATCTATTTTCTAGGTAATTATAGATATGTGTTGCTTCATGTTCAAAATATGCTTTATGAAATACGACATTATGTGATTTGGACATTGTGTGAACACCATATTAAAACTTTACAGGACCCTATTCTAGTCGTATTTATCACCCCTCTGCCACTGCTGCCCCTACTGGCACTGAAGGCAGAGGTCTGAGACATTGGGAGCATCAGTGGTTGCGGGAGGGGGTAAGGGCAAACCAGCAGGGAAGGAGCAGAGGACACTCAGCCCGTCCACTGTTCTACCCTGCTGAGCAATAGGAACCACTCAGTCCTGCAGCCCCTGACAATGCCTCCAAGTCCACCCACCGGACAGAGCCCTAGAACTGGCGGCCATAGCCATGCCCTACACCTCACCTGACTGTCTAGTGCTGCCAGTGTCTACAAAAAAATAAGAAACAAAAGGAGAGACACTTTCCTTGAAAACAAACAAAGAGTTGGAAGAGCCCCCAATAAAAGCCAAAAACACCCTATGAACCAGGAAAACAAATGGGCATTAAGCAAAGCTATCTGTATTTTTTTAAAGCAAAGCTATATACATACATTACACTATTTGTATTTGACAGACCAGTACGTTGCGCTGCTAATAGCAAAGTCAGCGGTTCGAAACCACCAGCAGATCTATGGAGGAACAGGGGGTTTTCCACTCTGGTAGAGTTACCATCTCAGAAACCCACAGGGGCAGTTCTACCCTGTCCTATGTGGTTGCTCTCAGTGGAAACGGACTCCATAGCAGAGCTTGGTAGGGATCTGTGTTTGTGAAAGGACCCTGGTGGCATACGCCGGTTGGAAACCACCAGCCTCTGCATGGGAGAAAGATGAGGCATGGCTTTGTAAGTCTCTGAGGGCTGGAACTGAGCTCTGACCTCGACTTTTTCCCATGTAGATGCCTGCTCTGAATGGAGGCTTATTGAAGGAAATTGTACTCAAAGAATACTTCAGAGAAGTATTAGGGAAGTGAGGGGGGACCACACTTCACACAGGTACCTGGACAATAAATGCTTAGATGTAGCAATGAGTGCTTAACAAATTAATTAGGCTATTCAAGTATATTTCAGGAGACAGGTTGTAGCAACTTTCTTTGCCCCAAAGCTAAAATAACTTTTCATGGCTTAATTTTAAACATAGACCTCAACTCCAGGACTGTTTTTGTTAAATTTTGAATCTCAGTTAAAACTGATCACTTCTACCAGTGGTTTATCTTGGCCTGTTGGTTTTATACCTATTAATTTGAAAGGAAGAAAATAAAGCTTTGAGGACCAATTAAGAATATTCATAGACTGTGAAAGTTAGGTTTGTGGGGCTAACTTGGCTCCTGTAGAAACATGTGGGTGGAGTTTAGCCTGTCAATCAAGTTGAAGCTTGATTGGAGGGTAACCAAGATAAGTGACTTTTCTAGGCTGGCCTCTTCCTTTTCCTCCTTGGAGGCAGGCCACACACTCTCTGCTTTCACCTTCCTGTTGTCAAGCCACATGGAGCCATGCTGGAACCTGCAAGAGGCCTGGAGATGCATCCAACATCATTGGATCCACAAGACTTTGCACAGACTGGCCTGTGATCTGTATTTTCCATCATTGCATGTGTTACTATCAGTCTAAAGAGGGATTTATGGACTAGTATCGGACTTAATATTGGACTTATGGAATTACTCTGGATTGGGCTGGGATGTTTTCTTAATAAACAATTACTCTTTTATATAAAACTCTTTCTTAAACGTATATGAGTGTCTCTGAATTTGTTTCTCCAGTCAACCCAGCCTAACAAGTAGATTTTTTTCTTTTTTTAGCTAGATCAGAACTAATACATCTCCCCTTACTCTTACATTTCTTAAAGGGCACCTCGCTTCATAGAATAGGGTGGTTACTCCTCCATTTCAGACTTAGGAAAGCTAGAAGTTGGAATTCTCTTCAGCACAACAATAAATTTACATATAGAATTATATTTAAGATACAATGCTAAAATATTTCATAGTACTTTCACAGTTGTCAGAAGTAAATTTACAAAGGTGGGCTTTAATTTACTGAGACTGAATTTCACTCGTTTATATCAGTCTTGGTTATTGTTGTTGTTGATAGGTCTCATTGAGTCAGCTCCAACCCACAGCGACCTATGCACAACAGAATGAAGCACTGCCCATTCCTGCACCGTCTTCACAATTGTTCCTATGTTTGAGCCCATTGTTGCAGTCACAGTGACAATCCATTTCATTGAGAGCCTTCCTCTTTTTCGCTGCCACTCCACTGTACAAAACATGATGTCCTTCTCCAGGGACTGCTCTCTCCTGACACACAAAGTGTGTAAGACAAAGTCTCACCATCCTTGCTTCAAAGGAGCACTCTGGCTGTACTTCTTCCAAGATGGATTTGTTTGTCCTTTTGGTATTTGCAATATTCTTTTGGTACTTTCAGTATTCTTCTCCAGCATCACAGATGCTTCCTTGGTCATTCGTATTTAGTGTCAAACTTTCACATGCATATGGAGTTATTGAAAATACCATGGTTTGGGTCAGGCAGACCTAGTCCTCAAAGTAACATCCTTGCTCTTCGATGTTCTAAGGAGGTCTTAAACAGCAGATGTACCCATTATAGTGTGTCTTTTGATCTCTTAACTGGTGCTTCCATGAGCATTGATTGTGGATCCAAGCGAGTCAAAATCCCTGACAACTTCAAACTTTTCTCCATTTATCATGATGTTACTATTTGTCCAGTTGTGAGGAGTTTTATCTTGTTTACATTGAGTCCTAATCCAGGTTGAAGGCTACAATCCTTGGTCTGCATTAATAAGTGTCTCAAGTTCATCTCAATTACAGTAAGCAAAGTCATTGCATCTCTCAGGTTGTTAGAAAGCCTTCCTCCGATCCAGATGCCATGTTCTTCTTCATATAATACATCTCCTCTGATTATTTCTTCAGTGTACAGATAGGATAAGTATGGTGAGCTTATGAACCCATGTCACACAAATGCCTGATTTTAAACCATGCAGTATTTCCTCCTGTTTGTACAAGTGCCTCTTGATCCATGTACAAGTGCCGCATAAGCACAACATTGTGTTCTGGAATTTCCATTCTTCTCAAAGGCATTCATCACTATTCATATGATCCACACAATTAAGTACCTTAGTATAGTCAATAACAAACAAGCAAACATCTTTCTGGTATTCTCTGCTTTCAGCCAAGATCCATCTGGCATCAGTAATGATATCTCTTATTCCATCCTCTGCTGGACCTCTGGCAGCTCCTGTCAATGTACTGTTACAACCATTGTTGGATTACCTTCAGAAAAATTATTTGCATTTGATATTAATAATATTTTTCTATATTTTGAACATTCTGAGTGTCACCTTTATTTGGGTACAAATATGGAATAGTTACCATTTTTTGGAATGGGTAAAGATATGGATCTCTTCCAGTCAGTTGGCCAAGTAGCTGTCTTTATAACACAGCAATTTTCATCTTCTTTTGAGGCTTCCAGCATCATTCAATATTTTGCCCATAGAATCTTTCAAGATTGCAACTTGGGGCTTGAATTTTTTTTCCTTAGTTCTTTCCATTTAAGATATGCTGAACATGTTCTTCCCTCTAAGTTTTCTAACTCTAAGTTTTTGTACATTTCATTATAATATATACCTTGTCTTCTCAAGCTACCCTTTGAAATTTTCTATTCATAATTTCTTCCATTTGCCTGAATTACTCTACAACTAAAAGCAAGTCTCAGAGTCTCCTTTGACATCCACTTTTTTCTTTATTAATGACCTTTTGCTTTCTTCATAAATGATGTTCTTGATGTTTTCCCACAGCTCATTGGGTCTCCTGTCATTAGTGTTCAATACACCAAAAATGATCTTGAAATGTTCTCGAAATTCAAGTGGGATAGATTCAAGATTGTATTTTGGTCCTTGTGGACTTTCTTCGTATTTATCCTGTCCTTACATATGAGCAACTGATGGTCCATTCCACAGTCAGCCCTTGACCTTGTTTTAGCTTCTCCATTGTCTCTTCCCACATGGGCAGTCAATTTGGTTTCTGTATATTCTATATGGAGAAATGCATGTGCATAATCACCTTTGTGTTGTTGAAAAGGTATTAGTGATGAACAAGTCATTGGTATTGCAAAATTCTGTCATGTAGCTTCCTATTTCATTTCTGTCACCTACATCATATTTTTAAACCGTTTTCCATCCCACTTTTGTATTCCAAGTGCTAATAATTATCAGTGCCTTTTGATTGCATGTTTTATCCATTTCTGACTGAAGATATTGGTATCTTTCTTCAATTTATTTATCACTAGCTTTCATACTTGGTGCATCCATTTGAATAATAATTGTATTGATTGGATTTCCTTGAGGCAGGTAGATACTATTATATCACAGATAGCATTGTAGTTCAAGATAGATCTTGAAAATGTGCTTCTTCACAATGAATGCAAGGGTGTAGATAGTCTTTCCTTCAGGCAGAGTGCATTGGAAAGCATATTATTTCCACCCTCCAGCATGCCTGGGAGGGACAATCTCCCTTTGGGGTGTGTCTGGGTATGTCCTTGATGTACAACAGTACTGAGGGTCACATTCATGGATCATGTCCTATCTGTCTCAACCTGACTGCCTTGGTTGGAAGGCCTTGTACCAATCATGTAATCCCTTCTAGCTAATACAAGGTATTGGTCCAATTATGGTCCTGTTCCTAAAACAAACCCCTCCTGTAATTGTGATGTATTAATCTGCCACCAATAATGAATTTTTGACTGGTTCCTTTGTTCCACGCATTATTTAACTAACATTCCAACTTGAACCCTCAGTCCCAGTTTTGACCTTGTGCTAATGGCTTCCCTAATCCAGATGATGTGTCTGTGTCTTTGTGTTGTCTGTGGATTTAGGATTTAACAAATATTCTCTTTATACCCTAAAATAAAATCCTGCATCCCACGCATATCAGCGACTTAGAATTTTACATCCTGCTTAGTGCTGACTGCCCAAAATTATGCCGAAAAAGCCATGAACATTAAATCGAAATATTCTACAGTAGGCCTACAATTGCACCAAAAACATTGTCTTCATCAGACCAGGTAGAAGTAGAGATTTCAACACCTATTTTCATACACACAAAGAGGATTTAATCTTGAGCTGGCACCCTGCACAGATGCAAAATTCACCTTTTCATTCCCCTTGAAGTATGAGAATCTGGAGCTAAGAACCAAGTGTAAAGATGGGAAAGATGGGTTTGGAGCCAATAAACAGCATAGGACATAGAGAAGTGTACTGAATAATCTTTGTCATAAAGGGACCTCCACAACTCAAAACATAGACAGGACTCACTCTGAAGATAGCTGCTCCTGAATATGATCTCACAAAAATCAGTTATGAAACACATGAAGAAATTTAAAGCAGAAAAAGCCCCCAAATATCTCAAAATATAATTTACATGTGAAAAAACTAAAGATAAAATGAATAATGTTAAATAAATTTTCAAATGAGTATTTAAAACTCTACCATGAAAAAGATATGTGGACTCTAATTTTCGAAATGCTACAGAATTATATTTATACATCAGGGAGAGCATTTCTCCAGGGAAGAACTTGGGAGCTGTGGGCAGTTTCGCATTTGGGTTCGACTGGAGAGAACCTGATGATCCCTGCCATGGGCGTCACCCTATGGCCACACTAATTTGGTGAGCACTCCTACACTGGTGTGTACTGAATGTCAATGGAGGTTCAAGACCAAGAGGAGGAGGGGGAATATGATTTCATTTCTGTTAACAGGTAGAAGAGGGCAGCTTGCCTTTGGGAAAAATGCTTGACTATGCTTATACAGAGTCCCAAGGGGCAACTCTGTCCTGTACAATATTGTTAATCATGCATTTTTGACTGAATTCCTTGTCAGCCTTTGGTGACCCAGGCCTCATACTATAGACTACCTTAATTTTAGAGTTTGTCTATTCAGGTGTAAAGCATTCTCCACAACAGGATGATCCAATTTGGAAAAGTCACTAAGTGAACCAGCGAAATTTACCTTAAACACACCTGTTGCATATTAAAGGAATTAATATATTCATTTGAATTTAAAGGTGAAACACCCTTATGTGAGAAGTAGCTGACTGCCATTCCAAGGCTGTGTTTTTGGAAGACATTGGACTTTGGTTCAAACCTCTTGTTTTTGAGGTTTCTCGGTAGGAGTCAACTTAACACGACCATATATTTATCATGTTCATAAATTCTTAAGTTTCGTGACATGTCTTAGCTCTGCAGATGTAGTCCTGCCCTAGTGAATGAGTGCTATTAAAATGTGTGTCTTGTGTCTGACCCTCATTGTTTGCTTAAGTAGAATTCTGTCACTTAAGCTTTCTAATATGTATAAGTGAACATTCCATGTATTTCAACCTAAAAAACTTTACTGTATATTAATACTTCC
The DNA here is from genome assembly GCF_000313985.2 of Echinops telfairi. Taxonomy (NCBI): domain Eukaryota; kingdom Metazoa; phylum Chordata; class Mammalia; order Afrosoricida; family Tenrecidae; genus Echinops; species Echinops telfairi. The sequence goes on along the minus strand of NW_022107431.1, from coordinate 89,999,697 downwards.
CACTTTGGTAGTTCCTCAAACTCTCTACCATTACTTAGCTTAATAATAATTATTATTAGAATTACCAAGAGTCCCATTAAATAAAACAACTTCAAATTCGCTACCCTTAAGTCATTGCCAACTCACAGGAAAGGGTAGAACTTCCCTTGTGAGTTTCCAAGACTGTAACTCTTTAAAAGAATGGAAAACCCCATATTTCTCCCTAGGAACTGCTGGTGGTTTCAAACGACTGACTTTGCACTTAGAAGCCCAACGCAAAACCATTGTGCCACCCAGGCTCCTCATGGAGGTTATTTATATTACCTCTCAAAGAGCTGATAATGCTGCCAGTAAAGTGGACCACAGATAAATGGAAGCCTTAGGTATATGAGTGGATTTTGAGCTTGCACTTAATCGTAAATTCTAATCTAAGAATAATTAGTTCTTATAGGGCTATGCTCAATATTTACCTTTATATGGGTGATATAGCAAAGTGTGATGAAGAAATCAGACGGTGCCCAGATATCAGAAAGAATAGCATCTAGATTCTTAAAACTTGCTTTAAAACAAATGAGGTGTCAACTAAGTCTATAGAGAAGAAATATACCAGCCTGTGTGATCCCAGGATTATAAAAAATAAAATCCCTGATCAGAGGAGGGAAATGTACCAGAGCTTAAATTCAGAGCAATTGGTTTTCAGGAGGCTTTGGATGACAGTAAAAAACAAAATCCATCTCTAGCATACCCATATAGATAAAGCCTCTAGTGAATCCTTTTTGAACATCAGCCAAGAATAAGAATAACCTTGCCCTCAGAGAGCGTGCAATGGAAAGGGCATTACCTGTACCTACCTGATAAACTGAAGAATGAAAATCACCCTGAGGATATCCTTGATGGAGATCACCATAGGAAGTTGCTGCATAGACATGAGTCATGTCATGACTGCCTTGGAAAGGCCCTTGGATGAATCTGTAAGCTCCTCTGACTACCACAACATGTATAACCCAATAAGGACCCGATTGCCATCCCAGTAACCCCACCTGTAACTATGGTGTTTTGATTTGCCAACTACTATGTTGGTATGGCAGTTTTCCTTTCTAAAGTTCTACATATCAGCAAACCTGTGGACACCATTATGGTCCATGTCAATGGTCTATCCCATCTGGATAACATGTCTTTATTTTCCCCTTGTCTTGTTTAAGACTATAATAAATATTCTCTTCAACATTTTGTAAAGTTGCAGAATGAATAAGAAGAGGCTATTTAAAAATGAATCATTAAAAAATTTATAGTAGTAAATAATATAGTAATAAAAACGGAAAGACTCATGGAGAGGTTGAAAAAATAGATGAGACTCAGATAAAGAAATAATGTATGGTTTGGAATATGGGTCTCAGGGAATCTCTATAGATAGAGTTGAAAGGTAGAAAGTATGAAAGAAAGGTCATAAGCCTGGGTACAGAATGAAAACCCCTATATACAATTAAAAGATGTGCTTGAATACAAGTCTAAAGAGAATGGGGAAAAGGAAATTTTAAGGTAATAGTGGAGAATTGTCCAGGTTTGAAATAAGATTTAAGATGTCAAATGAAAAAGCACAAAACTAAACTAACTAAATAAAAACAAGGTCAAATGTATACCTTTTGAAATAATACTGTAGAACCATCAAGAGCAAGCAACACAAGAAGCAACAATAAGATTGACAGAAACTTTTTCAACGTATTCTCCAGAGAAAATGGATTAATATCATGAAAATAATTGTCATTCTAAAATTCTATATTTTAGAATTCTATATCACAGCATAAATATACTCCAATAACTAGAATGAAAATTTTTTTTTCAAATATACAAATATTCTTTCAAATATACCCAAAGATCCTCACTAAAACACCTGAAGGATAAAATTCAAAAGAAAATTAGTAAACTATAAAAAGCCTAGGTGAGAAATAACATTGCTAGTTGTTATATACAATAGCTATTAGCTCAAACTATAACTAACTAGTAGTTTAAAAAGAACAATTACCAAATGTAAGTGAGAGTTCATTGGTGAAGAGAAGGCTGTAGATATTAAATTTATATTTTGTTAAAATGCACAATGATTTATATGTCTATTAAATGCATAAGGGTAATACATGGAAGAAGCACGCCAGCCTGTGTGATCATGAGGTGTCCCAGGGATCAGGTATCAGGCATCAAAGAGCAAAAATCAAATCATTTTGAATGAGGGGGAGTACGATTGGGGACCCAAGACCCATCGGTAGGCAAATGAACATTGCCTTACAGAAGGGTCACAGGGAGGAGATGAGCCAGTCAGAGTGCAGTGTAGCAGCGATGAAACATACAACTTTGCTCTAGTTCTTAAATGCTTCCTCTCCCCATTATCATGATCCCATTCTACCTTACAAATCTGGCTAGACCAGAGGATGTACACTGGTACAGTTAGGAACTGGAAACACAGGGAATCCAGGACAGATGATCCCTTCAGGACCAGTGGTGAGAGTGGCGACACCGGG
>NW_022107431.1:89993059-89994011 GCF_000313985.2 Echinops telfairi | reverse complement strand
AAATACTAATTAAAAATAAATAATTATAGAATTGCTCAGCCTCCATGCACACACACATATATATTTTAAAAGACACTGCCATCAAGTTTATTCTGACTCACAGGGACCCTATGGGACAGAGTAGAGCTGCCCCTGTGGATTTTTGAGACTGTAAATCTTTACAGGCATGAAAAACTTCATCTTCCTCCCAAGATGTGGCTGATGGGTTCAAACAACTGACCTCAAGATTAGCAGCCCAATGCATAACCCATTATACCACCAGGGTTCCAGACATATGTATATAATATGTCATCTATAAATTACATTGTACATATTGTATATGTGTTTGTGTATATATATATCATCTTTTTTTTAACTAAATATTTTTATTGGGGGCTCTTACATCTCTTATCGCAATCCACACAATCATCCGTTGTGTCAGGCACATTTGTATACATGCTGCCATCATCATTTGAAGTTAAACCCCAAACTAGTAGGGCCATTAATGAGGGAACTGGGACAAACTTGAGAAACTTAGTGCAGGGAATACATAGGCTATCAGCAATAGGGAAGGGCACAAATATAGTTGAGTCACAAAGTGACAAGTGGGAGATACTGAAGATAAAACACCTATGTGTTTTTATAGAAAGAATTCATCAAGAGAGGTCATGGACTGGGGAAACATTTTTAGCAATGACACATCAAAGGCCTTATTACTAAATCTACAATATTCTGCTGGCTTACAATAAGAAAAAGGATAACTGCCCACAAAGGAGGTGGGAAAAGGACCTGAACAGAAGTCTCACAAGGGCAGAAATCCAAATGGCCAATAAACATATGAGAAAATATCATTAGCCATAAGAGAAATTCAAATTAAAACAACTATGAGATACCAGCTAACAACCTCAAAGATAAGATAGCCCAATTCAAAAAAATCAGAAAGCAACAATTGTTGGAGGGGCTAGGAACTTTC
>NW_022107431.1:89989488-89991075 GCF_000313985.2 Echinops telfairi | reverse complement strand
AATAATAATAATAATAATAAATTTGATACCCTGAACACTAATGTCTGGAAGCCTGAGTGTTGTGGTATAACATCAAGAATGTCATACATACAGAAAGCAAAAGATCATTAAAAACACAGGAAAGAAAGGTAAAATGAAAGTGGATGTCGAAAGAAATCATGAAATTGGCTCTTGAATATAGAATAGCCAAAGCACAGGAAGAAATGCTGAGGGCAAATAACTGAACAGTGAATTTTAAAGGCAGCTCAAGAAGACAAAGTATTTTAATGAAATGTGCAAAAATCTGAAATTGAAAAGCCAAAAAGCATGTTCACCTATCTCAGGCTGAAAAAAATTCAAACCATGACTTGAAATATTGAAGGATTCCATGAGCAAAGAAGGAAGGAATATACAGAGTCAAAAAGTCATGGCCAGCATTCAACTTTTTCAGAGGTAATACATGTTCAGGATCCAATGGTATGGAAGGAAGAAGTCCAAACTTCACTGAAGGCATTAAAAAAAAACCCAGGACTCCAAGAAATGACAGAATACCGGTTAAAATTCTTCAACAAGCTGATGAAGGATTCAAAGCACTCACTTGTCTCTGTCAAGATTTGGAAGACCACTGCCTGGCCAACTGACTGGAAGCAATGCATATTTGTGTTCATCCTAAAGAAAGGTGACCAACCTGAATGCAGAGATCATTGAAAAATATCATTAATATCACATACAAGTAAAACTTGCTGAAGATAAGTCAATAATCATTATAGCAGCATATCAACATGGGGCTGCCAGAAATTCTAGCCTGATTCAGAAGATGTAGCTTAATGGATATCATTGGTTATGTCAGATAGATCTTAGCTGAACATAGAGAATATCAGAAAGATGTTGACTTGTGTTTCCCACTTGTGTTTTGGTTATGTAGATCATAAAAACTAGGGATGAATTGTGGAGAATGGGAATTCCAGAACTCTTCCGTGCTCGTGTGAAACTTATACATAGAGCAAGAGACAGTTCTTCAAACAGAACAAGAGAATACTGCATGGTTTAAACTCTGAAGAGGTGTACATCACGGTATTTTCACCATATTTATTCAATCTATATGCTGAATAAATAATTCAAGAAGCTGAATTATATAAAAGAAAGCATGGCATTAGGAGGCATAGGAGGAAGGCTTATTAACAACCTGTGATATGCAATGACATGACCTTGCTTGCTAAAAACAAGGAGCACTTGAAGCACTTGTGGATAAAAATCCAAAACTGCAGCCTTAGGTATGGATTGCAACTCAACGTAAAGAAAACAAAGTCCAGGCCATTTGCCTCTCTGAACAGCGCCGTGGCAATCTGCAAGAACAAGCACCTTACAAAAGGTGGCCAGAAAGGAACCAAGATGGAAGTGATTGATCCATTTTCTAAGAAAGACTGGTATGATGTGAAAGCACCAGCTATGTTCAATGTAAGAAATGTTGGTAAAACACTAGTCACCAGGACTCAAGAAATCAAAATTGCATCGGATGGCCTCAAGGGTCACATTTTTTAAGTGAGCCTTGCTGATCTTCAGAATGATGAAGTTTCCTTTAGAAAATCCAAACGAGTTACTGAGGAC
>NW_022107431.1:89986978-89989019 GCF_000313985.2 Echinops telfairi | reverse complement strand
TGCCAGAAGGACAGACAAATCTGTCTTGGGAGAAGTACAGCCAGAATGCTCTTTGGAAGCAAGGATCACAAGACTTTATCTCATGTACTTTGGTCATGTTATCACAAGAGACCAGTCCCTGGACAACGATATGCTTGGTCAGTGAAAAATAAGAAAACTCTCAAGGAGATGGATTGGTACAGTGGCTGCAACAAGGGGAGCAAACATAGCAATCGGGAAGGCGGTGCAGGATCGGGCCGGTTCGTCCTGTTGTGTCTACGGTCACCAAGGCAGAACCACCCCCCCCCCAACCTGGTCACAGCAATTCTCCACAGGTGTAATGCTCCTGATGTGAAAATCAGATCTGGGAGGACACGTGAGTTTTAAAAAAGTGCCCTAATCAAGCCCATTCTGCCTGTTCAGCAAGGGTCAGATCCGTCAAAGTATATTTTTAAGCACCTACATTAATTAACCACACCCAAACTCTCTTGCCAGTGTCAATGAAATACAAATCAAAGTGAAAAGGGCATTAACTGCATCTTAATGGTAACTCGGTGTCCTAGGTTTCTCAGGCTCTTCCTGCATGGCTATTAAGTCATCATGATTGGAACTCCCTGCCGGGTTTTATTTAATTTTGTCAAATAATAAAAACAGAACATGAGTAAAAGGGGAAATGAAGATCATGTTTACACTATAGTCAGATAGGATCATGTAAGATTTAATTTGTCCCTTTCAACCAGTTGTGTGTGTATCTGCTTTCTGGCGTGTGGCAGTGTGACCCAGCAGAGGCTCACAGTGTCAAGCCCTTCGCGGTTCTTGTTCTGCTCCAAACACGCGGGACAGCATTCATACCAGAGTCAGAACAAAGATCTGAACAGAGCAAGTGAGTAATTAAGGTGCTTTAAGGAGACATGCCAAAGGGCCCGCAGATAAGCTGAAGGCAATGTCGTTGAAGATCCGGACTTATATCCAGCTACTGGACCTTCCACCACGGGCTCACTTTCCTGCGAGCCTTCTGTTATTGCTGGCTTTCCTTGGCTGTACTTCCTCTTTCCAGGTTCAGGTGCCCCAGAATTCATTTTAAATCCTTATTGCCAGGTCTCAAAACCGAGTGCAATTCAGCCATTATGTGGGTGCATAATGAACATCCCTTCTTTAGAATCCCACACCCCTTCACTATCTGTCTTGTCCATTGACAAGGGAATGTATCCTATCTGCCCTTCACCTTTCTTTGTGCTGAGAGGCTAGGGAAAATGATGCTTTCACCTCTCTTTTGTGCTGGAAATTCCTTCATTTGTCAAAACCCTTCCCCCTTGCTCTGGTCTGTTTAGCTATTGGCACACATAATGTGGATCCAATGGCTCCCTTTTATGGCTTGAGCCAACCATTTCAACTCTCCGAACTTGATATTTCCATAAACCACAGATAAAAATTTAATCTTTCTCCAGTGGTTACTTGGAGGATGAAATGTGATAAAATGTTTAAAATCTGCTTCTCCACTGTTTCCCGTTTAGGATGTGAGTCAGTGCTGACACTCTAACTGTTAGTTCCCTTCCCTCCAGGAAAAGGCTGTTTTCAGCCACAGATCACAAACTCAATTTCATCCTCCCAGAACTGTAGAGAAATAATGTCATTCTAGCTCATCTTTCATGTCCTAACTTCATCCTGCTTCCCGTGTGATCTTATTCATCCCACACTGAAATGATCTCTCCTTTCTTTGAGTTCTTCTATAGTTATTAAGAAGCCTGGTTGGGGAGAAGGTTATAGTGTTGTGCTGCTAACCACAAGATCAGCAGTTCAAATCACCAACTGCTCCTCGGAAGCCTGATCAAGCTTCCTATTCCCATAAAGAGTTATAGTCTCAGAAACCCACAGGGACAGTTTTACCCTGTCCTATTGGGTTGCTATCAGTCAGAATTGAGCCTATACAGTGCATTTAGTCTTGGTTTTGATCTGGTTTTATGGCTGTTAATTTTGTACCATCCATAGCATATAGGCACATTCTGCATTTTGGCTTGGCCCTTTGACTCCATTATGAAACCCTTCAGAACTCTGGTGTGAC
>NW_022107431.1:89972080-89986354 GCF_000313985.2 Echinops telfairi | reverse complement strand
CCCCGGGCCATTCATTTCCAGCACTTTCAGCAGCTCCATATGTAGGCTGAGCAAGCTCTTCTGATTCCAGGGAGAGAAGAAAGCGATGGGAGGCTGCCAGGGAGCCCAGAGATGGTCTGCTGCAGCTGCAAGTGAACTCATTTGGTGTAATGTTTCAAAAGTCCACTAATATTGCATAAGTGGAAAAATAACTGTTGGCCAGATCTTAATACAAAGTCCGCTATTTATATTTAGAAGAGTTTCAGCAATCTTTTTTCTGTCAGCATTCTATTTAACCAATTTCCTTCATAATATTCCAAGGTTCAATTCTGAAGTGTTTTAGAATAAAGTGAATTGCTATTTTCCCCCTTGGTTCTGTTTAGGAGACATTCAAATCTCTGGTATTGCTGTAAACGACAGAGGCTATGGGAACGAGCGTTCTTCAAGCAACTTTCTTGACCACTTCTCAGATATTCTTTACAAAACGCACAGACTTGTCCACATCCAAAGAGTAAGCCAGCTCTCAGGTTGGAAAACAACTTAGAATTTCTCAAGTTTTCCAATAGCCAAAATAAGAAAGACAAATAGTTAACCACTTGCACAACCTAGATCCTCAACATCGCACCCAGCTCACCATTCAGCTCATGTTTCTGTAATATTTTCCTTTCCCCTGAAAACACCATGGCTTGATGTTTTTCAGATCTGTAGTTCCAGGAGGTACAAACAACTCCATGAGTCAAATAGCCTCTCTTGACTCCTCACTACATTTCCCAACCCTGTGGGTGGTAAAAGCCCAGCTTCATAGTTCAATGCCAAATTGTAACACTTTTCATCAGATTACACCATTCACATAGAAAGTTCTGGGGAATTTTAAAATTCTAGGGATTCGCCTAATATTAATAAATAAGATCTATCTTCCAATTAGTGGAAGAGCACTAATAAACCCAGATTTGCGGATTAATCCATATTGATTTTAGTCTTCTTATTCTGTAGTATCTTTCAATCAACGCCTTAAACTAAAGATTCCCATTTAGGGCTCAAAGTTTTCACAGATGCATTAGAATTTGGTCCAGAGTTTAGTATAGACCCATGCTCAGAATAAGGCCTATAATAAATATAAGCAACTCCAGGACAATTAAGTCTATTCTCAAAACTAATTTTCTGAAACTAAAGATGACAACAATCTTTATGAGCAATAATTTGTGAAGTTTCCTCAGGATTAAACTTTAATTTTAGATTTGGGCTGTTCCTTTCTGTGTGTGTTTAACTATATGATGGTGCTAAAAAAAAAAGATTATTTTATCCACGTAAGCTTCATACTAAAATATAAAATTGCCTAATTAATGCCAAATATTGTCAGGACCCAAGTTTTACAACTATCCTCAGAGCACAGACCTTTCAAAGTCACGTGAAAACTCGGAAGCCCCCTGAAAAGCACTGTGCCTTTTCCTTGGCTCTGTTTTTAAGGAACAGGAGAGAAAGGGTGGAGGGCATGAAGGGTAAAACAACGACAAAACGTGTGTACCAGACGTAGGCTCCATGAGCCCTGCCCACTAGTGAAGCGGGGTGGTGGTGGTGGGGTGCCTAGCATGATCCCTGTTAATTGTGAAGATCTGAAGACATGCTTAAAATAGAAACTGAGGTCACTAAAATGTTATGTGCTCACAGCTGCATGGTAGGAAAATAGCAAATATTGCACTGAAGAGACTAAGACGTTTATAAAGGCAGAGTTCTATCCAGTGGGGTCTTTTCCATTTCCTCCTCGCCATACCACGACTGGCACATTTAGAAATCAATCGTTTAGTCTCCCATAGGTATATATTGACTCTTTTCAAGAAACAAAGCTAGGCATTTTAGGATGCAAAGAAGTCAAGATTTCATCTTCACTCTCAAAGTGGTTACACCCACGTGGTTACATTACAGATGTCAAAAGAAAATGAACATCTCCAAGCAAACCCCGCGTCCAGGCTCCTAGTCTCCATGTGGCTTCAAGGAGAACAAGGAGTCGGCTAGCCACTAGATTTCGACTTTGGGGGAAAACTGGTTGTCCTTTGTCTATCATTTCACTCCTCGGGGCTTCCCTTCCCCTACCAATGAGGATCCTAAAGTTACCATGAGGATCAACAAGTAGGTGATTGTAAAGCTGAGTTAAAAATAAAATCACAAATAAAACCAAACCTGTCACCAAGTAAATTCTGACTCATGGTGATCTCATGGGTGACAGAGTGGAATTGTTCCATTTAAAAACAAACAACCAACCTCGCCGCCATGCTCTATGCTGACTCATAGCCACCCTATAGGACAGGGGAGAACTCCCCTGGTGAATTTCCAAGACTGTGGAATAAATGCCCTGTCCTATTTCCAAGGAGGGGCCAGTGCTTGTTTTTAAACTGCTGACCTTGAGGATCACAGGCCAGCTCCTCACCCCTACACCGTGAGGACACCTTGAATTGCTCCGTGGGTTTGTAACGTTTATAGAAGCAGATCGCCAGGACTTTCTTCCACAGCCACACTGGGTGTGTCCAAGTCACCAACTTTTAATCAAGTGCAAACTATTTGTACTACCCAGAAACCTATTAAAGCTGATAAGATAGTTCAATGGCTCATAAGTAGATTGTCTTATCATTATGATTGTTATTATTATTTGCTATCTCCATCAGCTTATATTTAGAAGAGTTTGCACAAAGTGTATAGTTCTGTTGAGTCCCACCCTGAACATGAAATCACTTTTTTATTGATATAAGCAGTAGCTAAGAGATATACAATCTACTATGAATTAAATAGGTATTTATTATTTAGATAGGTGCTGCCGAAGCAAGCACTAAGTAGATAATTATTATTTGTGATGGGACGATAACTGCTAATAACATTCATTGAGCTGAGTGTCTGTAAAAATAGTGTGGTGGGGGACGTGTCCAACCTCTTCTAATTTCACAAGAGGGAAGGAAGGTCATTATCAGCACCAATAGCTCAAGGCTGATTTCTATGGGGCAAAGGTCAGGCACACCTCCTTTCTTCACTCTTTTCCCCAATTTGAGCATCAAATCTTTTTGCCATCTGTCCCATGGCACCCTCTACTTTTCTGCTAGGCTTAATAATGTGTCGAAATAGTTACATGGAATTCACAGATGATTATTATGGGGTTTATTAAGGAAATAACAAGTTAAAATTCAGGTTCAGAAATCACTCAGGGTACAGTTCTTCAGTCTGTATTCGAAATGACTCAGAGTTCATTTTCTTCTCAGCTGGGCCCTGCTTGGAAAATGTTACAAAGCTATTTAACTGCATTACTATGTGCCTGAGGCACACCCTCTACCAGCAAGTCTCCAGACAGAAGGCACACAAGCTTCTCACTCCGTGGGCCGGAAAGCCCAGTGTGTCTTCTCCTGACAGTCTCCTGGCTCTGCTGCCACGGCTGCAGTTGTTTCTCGTCAGTGCTTCTGGTCATCCACTCTTGTCCCAAGGTTCCCAGAGCTGAGATCCCAGGTCAAAATGGCCCTCTGCTCCTCTCTCTTCTTGTTGGTGGTAGTCAGGTCCCGTCTGGGCTCTAGCAAAACAGAGAAATCTTCTCTTTGGAGTTCCATATACATTATTTGAATGATAGCACCCCCACAAGTGTGCCATAAACTTATTTACATTATTAGCAAGATATCCAATCCCTGTGGTGGACCACACATACCTAATTTACATAGCTCCACAAAATCATTTGGTGGTAATTGCAAAAACTATAGCTAGAAGGACCACAGTAAATAACTCATTGCACGCACAACAGTTGCTAGCAAGATCAACATTACAGATGGTTGGCAGACAAACAAGCAAATGCCTGGAGCCATCCCACTTGTAACTAATGTCTACCACCAACAACAACACACAGTGAATAAGAAAGACTGATGGAACAAAGATAGCGGTGTGTGTTCCTTCAGCTTTGTCACCCAGTTGCTATGGCAGGTAGGCTAAAAATTAAGTCCCTCAGACTAGACCCTGGTTCTGTCACTGAGCCCACTGCCTTATTTTTCTTTGAATTAAGAAACCTCAGCATCCAAGCCAATTGACTATGTGCCATGCCGGTTGTTGGTGCTGTGGGCTAGGTGTGGGATTGCCAGTCTCCAGGTCCACAGTTCAAATCCACCAGCTGTTCCAAGGGGAACTGATGAAGCTGTCTACTTCTATAAAAGACTGTCATTCTTAGAAAGCCTATGTAGGTTTACTTTGAGTTGGAATCCACTTGAAGACCATGGGTTTGGCTTGGAGGACAGTGCTGCTTGCAAGAAGAAATTTCCTAATTTCTCTGCCTGGAAGAGGTACCTTCTTCTAATTGCACAAAGACTAGCATCCACTTTGGTACGATGAGCAAGTACTATGAGTGCTCAGAGTGATCCCTGGGCTGGGATGGAGCCAGGAAATAACCCAAGAGGGTGTCATGAGGCCTGGGATTTGAGTAAGACTTTAGAGCTGGTTTGCCTACAGTGGAGTAGTGAAAAGGAGGTCCCATTGTGGAACAGGGACGAGCAAGAAAGCAGTCTATCAGCCTTCAGCCTTCAGCCTTCAGCCTTCAGCCTTCAGCCTTCAGCGAGGCTTCCCAAAGAAAAGATCTTTTCTGCTGGCTCTACGTTAAGCCATTTATCTACAATTTGACCTATTTGATCCATGCATAATTGTGTTTATCTGTCTGCAACATCAGCTACTTTAAGATGTTTAAACCACGAGAGCAAAGAACTCATATAACCAATTTTTTGTGAAGATCTCAAGCTCTAAGATTCATCCTCAGGGATTTACTAAAACTTCTGTCAGTCAGGGTGGAATGACATTGCCAAAGTCTGAATCAGTTGACCGAAGTCTAAAAATGACTCATATGAACTTGTTATAGTTCTCGTAATAAAGATAAAAAGACTCAGGCCTCTAGTACTTATTATGTAAGTTAAAGGGTGTCCCCACCCAAAACATACGTTTTTAAGCTTTAAAACATAAGCTTTTAAGCTTAGCCCCTGTATTTGTGAATGTGACCTTGTTTGGGAATAGAGTCTTTCTTTGAAGATATTATCAACTTAGTCATCTATATAGCCTTTCTATCCATTGTCTTATGACTCTAACAAAATAATTAAGTGGAACTATGCAAATAAGGTACTGTGGCCCAGCAAGAAGATTGGACCGTCTTCTTAATGCAAATAACAGGCACAGAACCCTTGTAAGAGATTGGTCAGTATTGCTATCTCATTAGGCTTAATGTGAGCCAATGCCAGAAGAGTCAGGATCGGAGTGGATCCTTTGGACCTGGGGTCTTGGTACTGAGAACCCCTTATACCCATGAAGCACAGAGAGCTAATTAGGATGAGAAATGGAGACAAGCCTTTCAGAGTCCAGCAGCACTGGCATAAGGAGAGAAAACCAGGAGACTGGCATGAGACAGTGCATTGAGTTTCTGGGCCCACAGCACAAGGCAGCTACAGTGGGTATGCCAACCCACAGAGCAGGAGAGCTGGGCACCTTCAAATAGGAAGCTTCCTGGAGAGTGGGGTGTCTCCCAGCACTTACTTGCAGAGACAAAGAACTTTGTCACGCTTCCCTGAGTAGGGCAGAGGCTAAGCCAAACCCAGCCATGAGGGCGAAGAACTGAGGGAAGAGGGCTGAGAGCCAAGGCCCACAGTCCAAGAGAGAAGGCCTGTTTAGAGGAGGGTAAAAGGAGGTTGTACTCAGAGGGCAGAGAGGGGCCTATCCTCAGCAGACTAAGAGTAGGCCTGTCCTCAGAGGGCCAAGAGGAGCCATGTACAGCTGAGAGGGGGGCATGCACTACAAAATGGAATGTTTCCTGGCTTGCGTACCAAGAGAAATTGAGAGAGCTATCCTGCACTGAAGAAGGGAAACTTTGTCTTACATGCTTCCTAATATTGAACTTCTCAGTGATACAGGTGGCCTTGTCTTACATGCTTCCTAATATTGAACTTCTCAAAGATACAGGTGGTCTTCTGGGCCCTCCCATGAATTGTAATCTACTGTGGGTATTTAGGTTTCATGCAATACTCATTCTAGCATGCCCACTGCCTTCAACCTTTTAGTTCTTTTCTCCATCATTTGTCATGGCAACTCAGGTATTTCAGCTTTACTCAGCATGAACCACTGTTTTTCCTAAAAGCAAATGAATGTTAATTAACCATTAAAAATTGAGTGTGATGGCTCTAGGAGTTTGGGCAGAAGTGCATTATGGGATTGCAATGTGTTTGCTGCATGCCAGACTCAGTTCAAGCCTTCACCAGGCACCGTGTTCAAAGCCCCTTCAAAGCCCAGGTCAGCTCAGCCCTGTCCTCCTAGATCCGGCAGCAAATAGTCCTGGTCCCTACCAATATTTTGGTGCAAAAAGTGTCTCCAGATAAATGTACAATTGAGTGGGCTTCTGGCATATAGCTAGTATTTAATAAATGTATGTGGAATATGTAAAGTAATTGTCATGGGTTGGTTTGGGTGCCCTAAGAAGATATGTTGGCATCCTAACCCCAGTACCTATAAATGTGACCTTATTTGGAAATAGCCTGTTTGTTTGTTTGTTATTTGAAGAACGCTTGTGAGGCTGGCCAGTGAATCATTATTCTTAACATGTAAATTACAATGAAACCATTAGGGTAGTCCATAATTTTTCTATGACTGATATCCTTATGAGAAGAGAAAAAGAAACTCAGACACAGACAGAATGCCCCATAAAGGTGGAGGCAGAGATTGGATTTACACGGCCCCAAGTCAAATGACATCTGAAACCACTGAAGTGCAAATTGGCAAGAAAGGATTCTTCTCCAATGGCCTTCAGAAAGAACAAGAGCCTGGCAGCACCTTGATTTCAGACTTCTAACCTCTTAACTCTGAGATAATGCATCGCTATTGTTTTAAATCGTCCTGTTGACTGTGCTTGGTGTCAGCAGCTCTAACAGAAAGAATGAGTGGAACCTCGTCATATGTATTACTGGGCTGTGCTGAATTCCGAGTGAAGGTGGAATCAAATATTCTTGGAGGGCACATCAAAATGGGCCAGTCAGCACAGGCTTCTGGCACCCTATCAAACTTCCTAGATTAAAGGAAATTAAAACCCTGTTCCCTGCATTCTGGAATCTTTTCTAAATGAATTTTAATACACGTGGGTATTTAGGCTTCATGCAATACTCATTCCAGCATGCCCACCGCCCTCAACCTTTTAGTTCTTTTCTCCATCATTTGCTATGGAAACTCAGGTATTTCAGCTATCACCACTCTACCCAAGAGGGAAAAGCAAAGCTTGAGCCAGGAGATCCAGGAGCACCAATGAAAGTTACTTAGTGCAGAAAAACAAGGGCTGTGCTTTGACAGGAAGGGAGACAGGCAGTACACAGATTCTCAGCAACCTAGCCCAGAGTCGCTGCAACCTGCCTTGGAAGAAGATCCCAAGACAGGGCTTTAGCTGTGAATGCTCACAGATACAATTCTTAACTTTTTTTTCCTGGCTGTTAAAATACACATTGCAGAACACACCACCTCAACAATTTCTTCATGTACAATTTAGTGGCATTGCTCATATCCTTCGAGTTGTACATCTAGTCTTACTGTCTTTCCAAATCATGCCACTATTAACATGAACTTACTAACCCCTAAATAAAACCCTCCCCACCCTACCAGCAGCAACTAAAAATCTTTGGCTTGTATGCATTTGCTTAGTTTATATAAGTGAGGTCATATAATATTTACTCTTTGTGACCCACTTAGTCTACTCAGCATAATATTTTCAAGCTTCATCCATGTTGTGCCATGCGTGGGGACTTGATTTCCCTTTCTGGATGAGTACTATTCCATTGTGCATATCAACCACATTTTGTTTATCCACTTACTTGTTGATGGACATTTGGTTGTTTCCAGCAAATGTCCTAATGGTGGTTGTTCCACCATTAGCCTATTGAAAACAATGCTGCAAGGAACACAGATGTACAAGTTTCTGCACTCCATCTTATTTACATTGAAGCATTACGGCCAGGCAAAGGGGCATCTCCAAGAAGCACCTGCCTGCCTGTTTGCCCTGAAACTCCAGTCACTCCTTTCTTTCGGCCAGGAGTTGGCAAACTCTTGAAATGGAAGAGCCAATCCTGTCCCTCAGAACAATTTAAAAATTATCCAAGAACCCATAAATACATTTTTATAAACAATGAAATTAACATGATCTGAATAATATCCTTTAAAATTTTATAAACGAAACTGATAGTTTTATGTTCATTTTCAATTTTACTTCAGAGCCACATCTCTGTGCCAAAAAAGCCACCTATGGTTTGAGATCTTTCCACCTCTGCTGAGTAAGAATGAATCACAGCTCAGGAAGTACTGGGCTATGGAAACCACAGCTCTGGAACATCTTAAGAAATAAGGCTAGTTCAGTCAGTCTCTAAAATTATGATGGTATCTTTAAATCATTTTTTATTTTAAAAGGAAAACCACTGAGGAGGTAACAAGGGGAGACTGTGTCGTTGTTGCATCTTTCATCGAGGTGCCAAAGAAGTAAAGAGAATTAGAACTCAAAGTCCAGAAGTGAGCTTGAAGGAAGGTACCATCTCTTCTTTTTATATTCACGATACTTTCTCCTGTTCCTCTGGCCTCGTGCAATAATTGACATATTGCATTGGGTAGATCTGCTGCACAAGACCTTTTATAGTGTGAAAGGGCAAAGAAGTCACCCTGAGGAATAAGGTATGTATCTTCAATCACCTCACATGTGTGTGAAAGTTGAATAAAGATAATTAATAAGGAAGACAACTGGATTCAGAAAGCCTCTGAATGATGAAGTTGGTGAAGAATATTGAATATACTATGACCTGCCAGAAGGACAAACAAATCTGTCTTGGAAAAATTACAGCAGAATGATCCTTATAATCGACGGTGGCAACTGTACTTTGGGCATGTTATCAGGAGGGACAAGTCCTTGGAGAAGGACATCAAACACGAGGAAGACTTCTAGCAAGATGACCTAACACAGTGACTGTAACAGGGGGCTCAAACACAGCAACCATTGTTGAAGACCGGCAGGGTTTCACTCTGTTGTAGATAGGTCACTATGAATCAGAACCAAGTGGACAGTGCCTAATTACAATGAAATAAGTGGGCATTTGGGGGATGTCAGTCAAGCTGGCAAAGATTCAGGAAAACAGATGTGAAGCTTGTCTACGCTATGCAAATAAATAACATTTTCCAAAACTGAGATTGAGTCTTAAATGAAAAGCAATGGGCAGCAAATGGGAGTAAGAGACAGGCCATCAAATCTCAATAGTTGCCTCTACCTTTTCTTTATACTTGCCAAAGGGATCAGACTGCTCACCAAGGTGAAACTATCTCAGCAATAAGAACACAGGTCCCAGGCGGTGTGGGTTCTAAGGTGTTAGGGATTGAATAGTATCCACAAAACATATATGCTGAAGTCTCAGGAGTTATACCTGTGAATGTGACCATATTTGAAAATAGAGGGTTTCTTTTGTTATCTTAATAGCATTGTATGAGAGTACAGTGGTTTCTAAACCTAATCACTTCTGGCTGGCATTTTATAAAATGAGCATAGCAGAGATGGTGCCCGGCTATCAAAAGATATAGCATCTGGGTTCTTAAAGGCTTGAAGATAAACAAAGCCATCTAGCTCAGAAGCAACAAAACCCACATAGAAGAAGCACACCATCCTGTGTGATCATGAGGTGTCGATGGTATCAGGGATCAGGCATCAAAGACCCAGAGCAAAAAAATCATAATGTGAATGAGGAGGGGAGTGTGGAGCGGAGGCCCAAAGCCAATCTGTAAACAATTGGACCTCCCCTGACAGAAGGGTCATGGGGAGAAGATGGGCCAGTCAGGGTGCAGTATAGCACTGATGAAACATACAGCTTTCCTCTGGTTCTTTAATGCTTCCTCCCCTCCCCACTATCATGACCCTAATTCTACCTAACAAGTCTGGCTAGACCAGAGCATGTACATGGGTACAGATAAGAGGTGGAAACACAGGAAATACAGGACAGATAAACTCCTCGGGACCAATATTGAGAGTAGCCATACCAGCAGGGTAAGGGACAGGTGGGGGGAGAAACGGGGAACCGATCACAATGACCTACCTATAACCCGCTCCCAGGGGGATGGACAACAGACAAGGAGGGGAGAGGGAAACATCACATAGTGCAAGACATGAAAAAATAATAATAATTTATAAATTATCAAGGGTTCATGAGGGAGGGAGGAAGGGAGGAAGGGAGGGAGGGAGGTGGGAAAATGAAGAACTGATACCAAGGGCTCAAGTAGAAAGAAAATGCTTTGAAAACAATGATGGCAACATATGTACAAATGTGCTTGACACAATGGATGGATATAAGTATGGATTGTGATAAGTTATACGAACCCCAATTAAATGATTTTTTTAATGAGCACGGCTGGTACACTGAAGAAAAAGACATCATTGATGTACCTAGAAGCATCCAAGAAACTCCAAGGATGGCTGATAGTAACCCAAAACTAGGAGAGAGGGTCACAGAAGAAACTAGCATGGCTAAGACCCTGATTTGGGCTGTAAACCTCTCCAGTTCTCTACAGCCACTCACCTCTGGTATTTTTTATGACACTATCACTAGGAAGCTGAGGCACCAGTGATGAAATCACTGTTGTCAGTCCCTATTGGGCACAGAAAAAACTCTGACCGTGTTCCGAACAAAAATGTCAGCTCTCCCTAAACCAGCAGATCTCTTCAAATCATAACAGCAAATTTTGATTCCAATCTTTTTTCCTTTCTGTCCAAATCAAGCATGTGGCTGTGAGTTCAAAACAGTGCTGACTCGGAAAGCTGCAAAGCTTTGAACAGAAAACAAGAAAGCCAGCTGTTATTGTTAAAGGAATACACATCTTTAATGAAAATCAGCGGAAAGGTGTGGCTGCAAACAACTGGCTGAGACATTGAAAGCTTCCTCTTTCTAAAGGCAGGCTTGTCCTAATGAATTAATGCCTTATCAAGCTGTGCAAATGCAGGAGATAAAGGACTTCTTTAATCTAAGCAAGCTACAGGCAGCCAGGCTGCCTAAGATTCTGACTCAGAGAGAGAAATCTGTGACTCAGGTCTGCCCTTTTGTTCAGGAGCAACCTGGACACTCCTTCCTGCTTTCTAGCCTTTCCTTGTTTTTTTTTTTTAAATCACATGCTCTACTGCTCTTCTAGCTACTTGACCCAAGCTGGGCTCTCATCCTCTCCTGGGCCACCATCAGCCCACTGAGAAGATTTCTGTGGCTTTCCAGAAACACACCTCACAGGATGACTGACAAATGGCCCGTTGGAGAGGTAGGGCGGCCACAGAGTCTCCCTCCTGCTTGGCTCACCAAGCAGGGCTCCCACTCACCCTCAGTGGTACGCAGTGTACAGATCCCAGGCCAGCACAGATAGACACCTTCCAGACAGCTGTCCTACCTAGTGGTGCAATGGAGAAAATACTGCACTGTCAGCCGAGAGGTTGATGCCACAAGCCCACGGCCACTGCACGGGAGAGTGAGAAGAAGAGTTCTCCACAGGAGAACAACGTGGCCTTCTGCTTCCATAAAGACAGCCCTGAAAACCGGAGTTCTATTCTGCCCTACAACATCACTATGAGCTAAAAGCAATTCGTTCCTACACTTTTTTTCAACGGATTTTTTTGGTTTTTGGTGTTTTGGGGGTTTTTAGGCTTATGTCTGACAGATGAACCAGGATGTCACTTTCCCTGGGAGGCCACGGGGGACGGTAGCTGTTTAGACCACCTCTGCCTCTAGGACCTTTCTCTTCTGCTTCTCTGCCCAGGAGGCCGGATGGGGGCCACACCAACGGGCTGCTTGCCCTCCGACTGCCAGTGAATTTGGTGCCTGGGGAACTGGCCAAAGGTCAGAGGAAGTGAGGACAAGGGGATTGAGGTATTTGCTCCCTGCTTCCTTCCTGTGAAATTTTGCCAACCAAAGGGAACAATTGCTCTCAAGGAGCCTCTCCTTAGGACTTCCTTCTCCTGTGGGCCCTTGAAGCTATGCAATATCTAGCCATGCATTATCTCCAGTGATTCCCTAAGCCCACTCCACCTTTGTACATTATCCTTTATTCCACCTTCCTGACATGGCCATATACTACTTCCCTCTGGGTTCAGATTGATAGAGCTGAGGCATGCAAATGGCCTTTTCATTATAGCAAGATGATGAAGTCTATCCTTGAAAAAGCAGGGAACAAACCAGCGAAATAGGTCAGAACCGTTTCGATCTGTGTGCATCTCCTATAAGCGGAGCAAACCGTGTGCTTTACAAACAACCCGGCAGGAAAGGGAGTGGCCTGCGGAACACTGCAGAAGGGTCACTCCAGTCTGACCCCTGAGCATGGGGTGCGTATCCACAGAAGAGCCTTCACTCGAATCAGGCAGCTTCCCCGCTGTAGTAAATTAGGCCAGACACTGCCTCAGGCTTACAATCTGTTCTGACCAAATCAACTCTCCTTGAAGGAAGGTCTACAAGACCCCAAACTTCATTCATTTATTTAATAAACATTCATTGAGCACCTTTGTATTCACTTCTTAGGTTGCTATATTAAAGTGTCCACAAAGTAAGTGGCTTACAATGATAGAAATCTAGTGTCTCACAGTTCTAACAGCTAAAAGTCTGAATCCAGGGTGTCTGAGGATTCAAAATTCTCTTCAAAATTTCTAGGGAGAGGACCTTTCTGGTCTCTCCTGTCTTTGATTAGTGCCAGGCATTTCTTGACTTACACCACGTCGTCACTCGGTCGTCTTCCATCTGCCTGACTCTCTGGCTGTCTCAGTTCCTTTTTCATAAGATACAACTCAGATTATTTTACAATACACCTTATTCTGGTACAACCTCTGGTGAACTGATACTATCTTCAAAGATCTGTTTCCAAACAAAATCACAGGCGGGTTAGGAATTCAACTTATCTGAGGACACAATCCAATCCCTAACTGTCTATGGGCGAGGTTAGGCTCTAAATGAGTATCTCACTTCCAAGCATGCCCTTCCCTCCTATAGTCTCTGATCGTAAAATCTCTTTCTTTCTCGGCCTCAGTCTCTGTCTCACGTACACACACACCTTCCCTGCCATTAGACAGCTTTCTCACTTTAAAAACCACATTCTAAATCCTCCACCATCCGGAACTCTTCTTCCTTAGAAAGTTAACATAAAATACCCAAATATCCCACTCTGACCACCCCTTTCAACTATCGCATTCCTTCATCCCACCCTCATGCCTTACCGTCCACCTCACAGAAACATCTAGGACCAAAACCATTTATTGCTTTCCATTGCTTTCTCATTCTCCCCTCAGTGCTGTGCTCCCCTGTGCTCATGCCGCTCCTCCAAATCCTCACTATTTCCACTTCTTGAAATTTGACCAGATGTCAAAGTTCTTGAAAACTTGGGCTCACATTGTATGCTCTCCCATCCATAATGCCCTTTCCTCTCCTTGCCGTGGCTGAGCTCCCATTGAGCATTGAGTTTCCAGCCTGCCATCACCTCCTCTGAAAGCTCCCCACTCTGTGGATCCCCCAAGTTGACTCGCCTCTCACATGGCTGGTCCACTCTACTTGGACGGATTGGGGAAAAAAACAACTTCTTCTGCACTTACTTGCATGGGTCCTAGAAGCCCTCAAGCACATCAGATGCCCACTCTTGGACTCCTCCCCAAGACAAGTCAATCTATTGATGCTGGGGGTTTTGTCCCATGTCTGCTTCGTGCCTTTATCTGTAATGAGATGATAGAGGATGTTTCTGCTCCCGGAACTGTTCTTGAAGGTGCAAAAATTGTCCAGAGGCCACATCGGACTTCCTCTGTCTTCCCTATTGCCACACGGCAGGGACCAGACGTGCCTCCATCCTCCACCATCTTTACCCTAACCTGACGCCAAGTGTTCCTCCAATCAGATACTAAACTCAATTCTTAAAACAGTCAAGTTCAATCCTTATTTAACTTATCTAAATCCTTCTCTAAACTATCCTATTGATTTAAAAAAAAAGTGGGATTAGGTCTCTGAGTGCATTTCCTCAAGCCAGGGCCAGGCCTCCTGTCAGCCATCTTCTCTAACCAGCATGGTCTCTGAGAAATTCAGGGGGCGATTTCTACCTCTTAGCTCAAAATGTACATTAACAACATTCATTTTTGCTATTTCACACAGGCATAACCAAAGACTACAACCAAACAAAATAATCAAAACTTGAGCTTCCCATATTCTTTCCAGAAAGCAGTCCAGTAAACTGCATGGTCATAGGTGACTTCTGGCTAGCCCAAGAAGAAGCACTACCATGAGGCAGAGG
>NW_022107431.1:89969616-89971119 GCF_000313985.2 Echinops telfairi | reverse complement strand
TTTTTTTTACAAAACAACCTTATCACCTTCAAAGTACTCTCCATGACACTTAATACATTTGTCAAATCTATGATTCTGTTCTTGAAAACATTTTTCAAACTCATCTATTTGGATGGTTGACAGCACCTCCCTCGGGTTTTTGGGGGGTTTTTTTTCTTCACCTCTTCTACACTGTCAAATTGCTGTCCTTCCGTGGCCCTTTTCATTGGCAGAAATAAAGAGAAGTTGCTTGAAGTGAGGTCAGGTGAGCAAGGTGCATTCTGGGGTCTTTTTGGTTTGGTTTGGTTTTGCTTTTTCCAAAAACTGGCTCACTGAGAAGGCTGCATAAGCAGGTGCATTGTCGTGGTGGCAAAACCAATTCCCCATCTACCACAAATCAGACCCTTTTTTCACACACTGTTATGCAATCTTTTCAGAACTTCTAAATAGAAAGTTTAATTAACAGCCTGGTGGAACAAACTCCAAATGCGTTATTCCCCTCATATAAAATAAAGCAGAAACACCTTGATCTTTAATTTCACTTGATGAGATTCTTTTTGGGTGAGGTGGCAATGGGGTATTCCACTGGCTTGTTTGATGTTTGGTTTCAGGGTCTTAAGAATAGTACCATGTCTTGTTACCACTAATGACCTGGGGGTGGGTGGGGGAGTCTGGGTCACTTTGGAGCTGTTCTTTCAAAGCACAGCATGCTTCCCTTTTTGCTGGTCAGTCAGAACCCAAGGCATAAATTCTGCAGGACCCTTCTCATTCCCAAATCTTCCATTAAAATTCTCTGAACCAAGCTCCAAGATAGTCCGCATAACTTCCCTATCTCTTCAATGGTCCATCATCAGTCTTCAAGCACAAGTGCATAAATTCTGTCAACATTTTTGTCTGTTTGGGAAGTTGACAGACATCCAGGATGAGGTTTGTCATCAATCAACATTTCACTTTTTTGAAATGAGAAAAACACTTGTACACTTGAGTTTTTCCATAGCAATGTCCTTGTAAGCTGTATTCACCATCACAACCGTTTCTGTGACATTTTTCCCAAGCAGGAAATGAAATTTCATAGCCACACACTGTTCTCTTAAATCGGCCATCACAAAAAAAATGAGGTTCGAGGGAAACTACTTTTACAAAAAAAATTCACTGTGACCAGAGAGCTCCTTCCCAGGGGAGGCCACTGGGTGCACTAACTCGGAATGAGTTGTTAGATGCCTGCCTAGTGGGGAAAAGGCTCCTATCAGTGAAGCCTTTTTCTGGTTTTGGTGGGGTACCCCTCGAATGCTCCATGACTTGGGAGAGCTTTGGGGAAATATGAGTAGTTAGGCAAATTATAAGAGCAAAGATTTGAGTATAAGAAATAATGTAGCCCAGAGCACACAGGAACTGATGACGGGGGAGGAAGAGAGACTGGAGCACATCCTGGCCCACTAGGCCAAATAGAGCAGCCAGTCCACAGAGAGGACCACATGGCCAGCCCCACTATGAGATGAGATGCCCCTCATTGGCCCATGGCCC
>NW_022107431.1:89965136-89967882 GCF_000313985.2 Echinops telfairi | reverse complement strand
TTTCTAGTGGCATAGTGGTTATGCATTAGGCTTCAACCCTAAGGTCTGCAGTTCAAAACCACCTGCCTCTCCAAGGGAGAAACTCAGGGCTTTCTAATCCTGTAAAGAGTTACAGTCTCAGAAACTCACAGGGGCAGGTCTATCCTAACCTATAGAGTTGCTATGAGTGGACATCAACTTTGTGGCAAAGAATTTGGAGTTTGGGGAATTGCTGAGAAAAAACCAAGTGCCAGGGCAAAGACTCAAAGAGGCCTGGGCAGCAAGGTTAGTTTCATCTTTACGATGAATATTTATCAACTGCTTATAAACATACTTTTGCTAAATGCTTTATATATCTTAATTAACTTAATGTCCACAAGAGCTCTATGACGTGGTAACAATTACTATTTTTGTTTTATAAGTGAGGAAGCTGAACAATAGAGAAGTTTCAAGACCTCAGGTTTGAAACCTCTCCTAGGTCACTAAGCAAGCAAGGGGCTGTATAGTCAAGTCAATGGGTGCCAATCCACAGGTTGGCACCCATTCCCTGGCATCTTACAGCACATTCCTATATTGTTGAACTTGAAAGTACTATGCTGAACGAAATAAATCAGACAGATATGAACAAATAAGGGCCATCCGCTTGGAGATAACACGCAAGGCTGCGTCAGAGCTGGTCCTCACATTAACCCTCCACCAAAGAGCCACGGGGGCCGTGGACGCGGACGCGGACGCGGAAAGGCAGCCACAGCCCTGGGTAAAGGGACCGCTGGCGAAGGTGGTGGCCGAGGGACTGATCGCGCTCACAGGAGCCCCCGTCACTGGCCGCAAGAGAAAGAGGAAGAAAGTACCAAGATGGGGATGCTGGGCGTCGTTTGGCTTGTGGTGTAATCGGGGTCACCCAACAGACATCCTCTCGGACATGGTCTGGATCCTTGTAACGCTCATCTGGCCAGCTGCAAAAATTCAACCCGACAAACATTCAACACTGTACTCTTAAACAAAAAAAAAGGAAAGGGAAAAAAATTGTGGGAAAATGGAACTTTCCACAAACTTCTTTAAAGTACTTTATAGATATTTTCAACACAATAAAACTGGTGAAGAAATAAAACACCCAAAAAGCACAGTCTAGGTCCGGACCTATAACGTGACACATAATTGGAACTTCTGAAAACTCCCTGTGGAAAAATAGACAGGTGAAGACAGGCACGGGGTAACTGCAAAGAGTATTTATACACCTGTGGAGGAGGCAAGGAGAATTTTTTGCAAAATTACTTCAGAAAGAACATGCCCGTTCAGGTATATTTCCTAATCTGATTCAGTTTTGCAGCCTAACAGACAAAAAAAAAAAACTAAGAAAAAAAGTACCGCCCCAGAAGGAGCTTGAGTCAAACGCTGGACGTTTAGACTCCGATCTTTGGCAGATGCGAAAGGAAAGCGATTCCAGGAAGCTGTACCCTGCTGCGGATAATGTCGTATCAGAACATGCCTTGCTCTGATGTTCACAATTGCAAACATCTCTCAAATCTGTTGAATGTATCATGTTCTCTTTACCTGCACTATCAATGTTTAAATTATTTCATAAGGCATACAAAAACCAAACCCAAAGACACCATCTTTGTGAGAGAATAGAAAAAGCGCAGGCCTGGATTTAGGAAACAGACTTCGATCCCAAATCTTCCCACCAGCACACTGGGTAACGTGGGCAAAATGCTTCAATCTGCATTTCCTCATCTGCATGCCTACTGCATAGTTTGCAACAGTGATAATCCATAGTTGGTGACAGTGATAACCCACCCACCTCACATTTCACAATGTTTGCCCAATTAACCGCTTACAAAATATAAATCTATTATGGGGAAGTTGGGAGATGAGGAGATTTCTGCACACGCATCTAAAGTAGAATCAACAAATACTTTTACTCCAAATCTGGAATCAAACTTCACTTTAATGTTGGCCTCTTGAGAATCAGTACACTTCCTTAACCCACAGAACAACGAAGTAAGCATCCCCTTGCCTTTCAAAGGAGCCCTGGTGGTACTGTGGTTAGAACACTCAACTGCTACCCAAACAGTCGGCTGTTTGAATCCAATAGCTGCTTCATGAGAAAAAAGATGTGGCAATCTACTGCCAAAAAGATTTACAGACCTGGAAACCTTCTGGGGCGATTCGACTCTGTCCATGTGTGTTGCTATGAGTGGGAATTGCCCAATAGCAGTGGTATTGGGGGGTTGGTTGTTTTCTGCTTCACATTTTAGCAATTATCTCAGAGGTCTTGCTGTGTAGCAAGTAGGACTAGCTCTACAGTCAAGATAGGTCAAGGTAGTGGTGGTGGGCAGGAATGGAATGTGCCTGCAATTCTGCACAGGTGTTTTAATGAAATTGGACCTCCAAATGTGTGCAGACTGACCTGGGTTCTCTAGTGTGTAACCCAAACACCCAGCAGGTCTTCACACCCTAGCTCAAAGGCAAACAAACTCACGATGAATTTGAACAGAAGAGCTGATTCAGAAATACAACTGAATAAGGAAGCAGTCATGGGAATCTCTGAAATGCTTTGCTGGGCTCTGTCACGGGCACTTCAAATATTCAGTGAGAGATAAACAGAGGCATAATAAAAGGATGCTCTAAGTGCGGAGTGGAGATCCAAAGCCCATTAGTAGGCCAATGGAGATCCCCTTGCAGAGGGGTCTCGGGGAGGAGATGAGCCAGTCAGGGTGTGATGTAACAATGATGAGAAATACAACTTTCCTCTAGTTCCTAAATG
>NW_022107431.1:89959148-89963082 GCF_000313985.2 Echinops telfairi | reverse complement strand
TGTTTTGAGAATGATGAGGGCAATGAATGTACAAATGTGCTTTACACAATGGATGTATGTATGGATTGTGATAAGAGTTATAAGAGCCCCTAATAAAATTTTTTTAAAAAATAAAATGACATGTTGTATGGGGTAAATCTGCTGCACAAGACCTCTGTAAAGTATTGAAAAGCAAGGAGGTCCCTTTAAGGACTAATGTGTGCCTGATCCAAATCCTCATATTTTCAATTGCCTCATATGCCTGTGAAAATTGAGCATTGAATAAAGAAAACCAAAGAAGAATGGATGAATTTGAATTATGGTGCTGACAAAGAGCACTGAAAGTATCATGGACTGGCAAAAGAATAGAGCAGAATAAATCTGTCTTGGAAGAAGGACCACAAGAATGCTCCCTGGAGGAAAGATGAGCAAGACTTCATCTCACATATTTTGGACATATAATCGGAGAGACCAGACCTTAAAACCAGAACATCGTGCTGAGTAAAGTGGAAGGGCAATGGTAACACTGAAGACCCTTGACGAGGTAAATTGAGATACTGGGCTCAAACAGAACCACAATCATGAAGATGGCACAGAAGCAGGCGGTGTTTTGTTCTGTTGCACACAGCGTCACTGTGAGTTGGAACCAACTAGACAGAACCTAACTAACCATGACTTGTAATAGCTTGAATAACTCAGAAAAGATAAAACAACAACAACAACAACAACCCACCCTCACTGCCATCAAGTTGATGCCGACTCATAGCAACCTTATAGGACAGGGTAGAACTGTCCCTGTGTGTTTCAAAGATGCTAACTCTGTATCAGAGTACAAAGCCCCACGTTTCTCCCTCAGATCAGCTACTAGTTTCAAACTACTGGCATTTCAGATCTCAGCTCAATGCATAACCACTTTGTTACAGAAAGAAAATATTGAATACCCATCTTTTATACTTAATTTTAATTACACATAAAGTATTTAATTTTTATGTATCAACTTGACCAAATTAATTGCTATTCCAGAATGTAATGTGATGTAATCACACTCCATAATAGAATCTAATATGATGTGAACAATCAGATGAAAGAGGAGCTTCCTTAGGGTGTGTTCTGCCTCCAGACCATAAATATTTTGTTAGACCACACACACGCACACACTCTCTCTTGTTTCACCCTGCACCCTGTAAGGTAATTCACTTTCTCTCTATGAACATGTGAAAGGCGGCTTCAAAAATATGTTGAAAAATTCCATTACCTTTCCACAAATTCCTAGAATGAATACACACACACACACACACACACACACACACACCATGATTTAGTGCAGGTGAAAACTGACATCTTTGTTCTTTAACACTTTAAAGTGGTCTTGTGAAGCAGATTTGCTGCTTCCGTGAACACTGAGTATAGATCCAACTAAGTTAACTCCAGGCTTGAATTTTTTTCCCCACAGTTCTTGCAGCTGGAGATATGCTGTGTTCTTCCTCTTTGTCTAAACAGAAATCAGTTATTCTATTTCTCAAAGGAACCCTGGCACACTATCTTATAAATAGAAAACTGAAGTACGTTCCAGTCATCTAACTTGACAGTTGTTCTTATCGCAACCATATTGATGTTGAGTAACTGTTCTACCCTTTGAGTCCCTTCCACCAGTTGTGTCTGCCTGCCGTGTGCGCGTCTGTATTCTCCATTCCCAATGACTCTCAACAGGGACTTTCTGCAAAGGAGTACTTTGAAGTTGCTGGAACCAGTTTACCCAGATTTCAAACTCGGGAAACCTGGAAGTGTGAGTGGGTGGGGGTGGGCGTGATTGTGGCCCTCTAGAGCAGCCGATAGCAATGAATGACTCTTCAGCAACAAAAGATCAGGAATTTCTCTGGTTTCCATTCTGAACTTCTGCCATTACTGTCATCAAGGAGACCCAGATGTGCTGTGTTTAAAGCCCCCACTGATCAATGGTTTGAACCCACCAACCATTTGGTGACAGGAGAAAGTCACAAGTATGCTTTCCGTGAAGATTTGTAAAGTGTGGAAACCCTCTGTTCTAGTTCTACTTTGTCCTTACAGAGCTCTCTGACTTGGGATTGACTAGTTAGGCATTGGGTTTTCGTTTTGGCTGTCTTTGGACTTAGAAAACTCAGATACTTTTTCCAAAAAAATCAAACCACTTCCCTCCCAAACATCCTGACATCCACACTCATGTGTGTCATTTCATCCCACATTCACTTGGTTGCCATGGATAAGTAGTGCTGAAGAATAAAGAATCATAATTACAAGCTTACACTATATTCAGTAAACACTTACGAGCCACCACATGCCTTGACCCTCGGTGCAAAAAGTGACCTTGTGCAGTCTCTGACTATTTATGCATCTCGTGTTTACCATGTTCAAAATATGTTTTCCTTGAAAAGGGCCTGGGAGGTCACGGAAGTTGACTTAAATGTTCCGAGCGACAGGAAGCTCCAGCTTCAGGAAGATAGATAGGTCTGTGTTGCGTCAATCAAAATGGTCAGACTATTCTTCCTAATGAGGGAAGTGCATCATCCTCAGTGCCTGCATGTTATGGAATGTGTTCTCACAGATAAGAAGTGTGTGTGTGTGTGTGTTGTGTGTGTGTGTGTGTGTGTGTGTGTGTGTGTGTTCTCTTCCTAAATCGTGGCTGACTTCCAGAACTAAGACTGGCTAAGTTGCAAAGTGCTCTACAGTGTTAGTGCCTGTTATTTTCAGGGCACGATAATAGAAACCCACAATAAGTGATCTAGCACAGATGGCACCAATAAGCAGAGTGGGTGTAGGAAGGAACAGCACTGACAGAGGATTCCAGAAGACCACCACAACCCTGGCTATGTCAAATGAAACCTTGCATCATGGCGAGTCTGGGAGCAGAAGAGGCACGCCAGCAGAGCTCAGGACCACAGCTATTTGCCTTCAGTAGAGAAGCAGTGCTTTATTTAACAGTCAGTACAGCCATGCTACTGTGATCTAGCTGACTGCTCATCTTGCTTGTGTTTTCTGGAGGCCAGAGGGTGCGATAGAAAGAAAGAAAAAAAATACCTTGAAACCAGGTGAAAAAAAAAGAAAACTAGGGGGAAATTGGCAATGGTGGGTAAGGAAGAGAATCAATAATGAATATATACCAAGAGGATCTAAAAGACAAACCCGACACACAGAGGCCCGAGAGAAACCTCCTGAACAGCTAATGTAAGGATTGGAGATTCAAGTCCACACATGGGGTGGCCACGAGTCAGATCACCTGGACAGCCATTTGATTTGTTTTTTGGTTACTGGGTAACTGATTGACTAATGCTACTAGGGCCCACCAGACAGGCCACAAGGGAAGGAAAGGGTAGGAGAGAGAGAGATGGAAGACAAGAGAGTGAAACAGTGAAAAATCGTGCAAAAGAGAGGGGAGCTGTGTGGCGGGGCCTGTGCAATTTCTGGAATGACATCTCAGGGGTCCGTTTAGTGGTAAGCAGGGGCCTCTTCCAGACCAAAGCAATCCTCCGACACCAGAAAGCTCTGAATGAATATATATATGTATTTTTTTTTAATGCAAGAAATATCTAGCTTGTAAGAAATGAAAGGAATTGGCTCTCTGGCCCTCCGTGTGCAACAGGCAGCCGCATCATCCCATTCTGCTGCAATCCCAGCACATCCTGGAGACATGACAATGACGTTCACAGTAAATGGATTTGGCCGCATTGGGCGCCTGGTAACCAGGACTGCTTTCAACTCTGGCAAAATGGACATTGTTCCCTCAATGACCCCTTCATTGACTTAAACTACATGGTCTACATGTTCCAGTGTGATTCCACCGATGGCAAGTTCAATGGCGCAATCAAGGCTGGGAACAGGAAGCTTGCCATCAATGGGAAGTCCATCTCCATCTTCCAGGAATGAGATCCCACCAACATCAAGTGGGCTGAAGTTGGTACCAAGTCTGTCGTAGAGTCCA
>NW_022107431.1:89955644-89957097 GCF_000313985.2 Echinops telfairi | reverse complement strand
AAGAAAAATGCAGATACTTCCAATGAGTGGAAATTAAGAGAGCTGCAGGGAGGAGCAACAGAAAACTAGAAATGTTACAACAAAAAACTAATAGACATCCATTAGCTGAATACTACAATACCAAAATTAGACAACCTTTCATTTTTTTATTTTTTTAATCATTTTATTAGGGGCTCATACAACTCATCACAATCCATACTGACGTCAATTGTGTCAAGCACATTTGTACATTCATTGCCCTCATCATTCTCAAAATATTTGCTCTCCACTTAAGCCCCCGGCATCAGGTCCTCATTTTTTACCCTCCTTCCCCGCTACCCCATCCCTCATGAGCCCTTGATCATTTATAAATTATTATTTTAGACAACCTTGTAAAGAGCAGTTTAGAGTCAAAGAAATGGAAGGTCAAAGTAGTGAGCTTGAAGACAAATGTCTTGACTGCAACGAACGAGAGGAACACTCAGCAAAAGAGCAAAGGAAGCTGAAGAAAGACAAAGAATTATGTGGGTCAATGTCCAGAGGCACAACTTATGAAATTGGACAGGCAGCAAACAGCAAGGCAGGCCACCAACAGTCAGTCCCCAGCTCAAGAGATGTAAGTTCCAATGGTGTGGTGAAGCTGATGGTGGTGCCTGTCTATCATAAGATACAGCGTCTGGGGTCTTAAAGGCTTGAAATTAAACAAGCAACCATCTAGCAGAGAAGCAACAAAGCCCACATGGAAGCAAGCACACCAGCCTGTATGATCAAAAGGTGTCAACAGGACCAGGTATCAGGCATCAGAAGATGCAAAACAAACAATCCTATTGATGTAATAATGGGGTCAGAATGGAAACCTAAAGCCCAGGTGTAGATAATTGGACAACCCCTCACAGAAGGGTCACAAGTCAGCCAGGGTGCCATATAGCACCCATGAAACATACAACATTCCTTTAGTTCTTGAATGCTTCCTCTCCCCCTCGCTCCACTATCATGACCCCAGTTCTACCTTGAAAATCCTGCTAGATGGGATCGTGTACAGTGATACAGATAAGAGCTCTCAACACAGAGAATCCAGGACAGATAAACACCCAAGGAACAGTAACGGGAGTAGCTATACCATGAGGATAAGGGGTGGGAGGAGAAAGGGAGCACCGATCACAATGATTGACGTGTAACCCCATCCCCATCCCACCAAGGGGGAAGAAAGACAGAAACATGGATGAAAGGAGACAGCAGATGGTGTAAGATATGAAAATAATAATAATGTTTCATTCATCAAGGGTTCACAAGGGTTGTGGAGGGAAGGAAAAAAGAGAAGCTGATACCAAAGGCTCAAGTAGAAAGAAAATGCTTTGAAAATGATGATGCCAAATATGTACAAATGTGCTTGATACAATTGATGTGTGGATTGTTATCAGAGCTGTAAGAGCCCCCAATAAAAATGATTTATTAAAAGAGAAAGAAAAAGTAG
>NW_022107431.1:89946527-89948750 GCF_000313985.2 Echinops telfairi | reverse complement strand
GATTACAAGAATCTACGTATAACCTCCTCCCTGGGGGATGGACATCAGAGAAGTAGGTGAGGGGAGACGTCAGACAGTGTAAGATATGACAAAATAATAATAATTTATGAATTATGAAGGGCTCATGAGGGAGGGGGAATTGGGGAGAGAGGGGAAAAATGAGTAGAAGGCAAGTGTTTTGAGAATGATGATGGCAACAAATGTACAAACGTGCTTGACACAATAGATGGATGTATGGATTGTGATAAGAATTGTATGAGCCCCCAATAAAGTGATTTTTTTAAAAAAAGAGTGAAGGGGTGGAGTCTAGTCGGTCAATTAGATCAAAGCCAATGAGGCCTCTGTGTGGGCATGGCCTTCTGGGAACTCCTATTTTTCCTCCTTGGAGGCCGGAGACAGACACTCTCTCTGCTCACTCCCTTGGAGATACTCTACTGATAAGATACATGGCGCTACACTGATAGACTCCATATCCCAGGAGCTGGAGAAACCACATGGACCTACCCTGATGCAGCCCTGGGTGCTGGGGAAGCCACATGGACCCTGCCAGCACTGAGATGCCGACAATGCTGCTAGATTCACGAGACTTCCCGCCCACTGGCCTGTGCCCTTCCCAACGTCTCGTGTGCTTCTCGAGTCTGAGCTTTATAGATTGGGATCAGACATACAGGGTAATATTGGACTTATGGACTTGAACGGGACTGGATTGGGATGCTTTCTTAATGTGCCATTACCCCTCATATAAAACTCTCTCCTATACACATATGAGTGTCTATGGATTTGTTTCTCTAGTCTACCTGGACTAATACATTATGGCACCAGGAATGGGGTTTGCCGATCCATTTATCTCTTTGCCCTGCAAACAAACCATGACCTTATTAATCCCACATGTTCTTATTCGCCAGGTTGCACAATAAACCTGCCTATCACGCTGTCTTCGCACTTCATGTAATTTCAGTCTTAAGCCCTCAAGTTACAGGTATGTTTGAGTAACAGTCTAGATCGCCTAGTGGGGTTTCCTCATCAGATCCCTCTAGCATGACCTTTGGTTCATATTATATGCCTTCAGGATCCAAGATTCAATGCCCCAGTGTTCTATGGCACTTGACCTGGGTCCCCCAGAAACTCAGGCCAATATGTCTTATTAGATGCATATTGCCAGGTACACACACACCTTTGGGCCCTGGAAAGTGTTGTTAGTTATTTTTTCCCCACCAGGAAGTTGATCCTCCCCCCTTTTTTTCTACTAATAGACATGAACTTGTCTTCTCCGATATGTCTGCTCTCTTTCCCCTCTTCTGACTTGACTTTCCCATCAGTATCCCTCATCCCTCTGATAGAAATGAGATCTAACTCTTTACAGGAGTAGAAAGCCTCATCTTTCTCCCACAGAGTGACTAGTGGTTTCAAACTGCCGACCTTTTGGTTCATAAACCAGCATGTAGCCTACTACAACACTCCAAACACAAGATTTTTCATAAATGCCCAAAACACATTAAGTGGGGGAAGAGATAGCCTTTTCAAAGAAAATGGTGCTGGAGAAAAAGAGTACTTCACCTGCAAAAGAATAAAACAGGAAAAGAAAAAAAAAGAAGGATGAAACAGAGCCCGAAATTTATGCCACGTACCAAAAAAAACTCAAGGTGGACTAAGCCTAAATATGAACCTTAGAACTTTAATGATCATAAATGAAAAATAGAGATAAACTTAAGAGCCTTCATACAAGGCATAAAGACACTACTTAGTATAATGAAAATTACCCACATCGCAGAAGACAAAATAGAGGTCTGATAACTTCTAAAAGTACATCAGAAGACTTCATGTGGAGAGCCAAAGGCCATCTGTAGACAACTGGACATCCCCCACAGAAGGATCACAGGGAAAGGACAATTCCACCAAGGTGCAGTATAGCACTAATGAAACACACACCATTCCTCTAGTTCCTGAATGCTTCCTGCCCTACTACCAAAATCCAGTTCTATCTTCCAAATCCTACTAGACTGGAGTACACACATTGATACAGATAGGCGGTCCCGACACATACCATACAGATAAGCCCCTCGGAACAGTAGTGGGAGTAGTGATATCATGAGGGGAGAGAGGGAAGGAGAGGGAGAAAGCAAAAACCATCACAAGATTGGATGTATAGCCCACCCCCGAGGGGGATGAAGAACAGAAATGTGGGTGAAGGGAGACAACAGATGGTGTAAGATATGAAATAAC
>NW_022107431.1:89944046-89946191 GCF_000313985.2 Echinops telfairi | reverse complement strand
AGAGAGCCCCAAAACTAGGAAGAAATATTTGTGCTGCTATATCAGATAAAAAGTAATTTCTAAAATTTACAGAAAGTTTTTCCCTGTTTTTAGTTTTGTTTGGGTTTTTGGGCTCATGAATTTTATTTCTGTTTGTCCATAAGAAATGTAAGAATTAAATGTTAACAAATATCAGTTTAGTTCTATAATGTCAAGAATTGAAGAATCAAAAAAATGGATTGGCTAAAAAAAAAGTGAACAAAAGACATAAATAGAGAATTATCTAAAGATGACATTCAGGTGACCATCAAAGGAAGACTGTTCATGATCACTACCTGTAATGAACATAAATATTAAAACAACAGTGAGAAATCACCTCACACTAACAGTGTTAGCAAAATTAAAAAGAGCAGGAAATACTAAATGCAGGCGATGAATCTGAGCGAGTGGAATACTCGTGCATTGCTGGTGGACTTGCAGAACTGCACGGCCACTGTGGAAAACCACATGGTCTTCCTTAAATAGATGCGCACGGAGCTACCATCTGATCCTGAAATCTCTCTGCGGGGTCTATACCCTGATGAAATAAAGAACAAAACCCAAACTGACATATGCACACCTGTGTATATTTCTATAATTGCAAAAGATGAAAGAACCAACAGGCATGTCTGTGGAGGAATGGATCAACAAACTGGTACATGCGTAACGGACTTCATGCAGCCTTCAAAAACAAAACAAATCAAAAAAACAAGGACAAGACTGCTAACTATCTTATGAACAAATTAGATGCCATTATGTATCGTATGTTTTCTTGGTGTGTCTTATATTCCACAAATAAAAGGGGAAAGATAATAATAAATTTTTTTTTAAAGATTTAACTTTTTTTAAAAGAGAGAGAAATGTCACACCCTTAAAACCCCCTCCAGGCTCCTTTGCCATCAGCTCTAAGCACTGGTCTGAGGGTTACAAAAGGAAGAAAAGGAAAATGAAAATGAACTTCAATTCCTTTGTGACACACAAGCTAGTTTCTATCAAAAGACTGTTTACTCTCCTTGTGATCTTAATGGTTGATTATTCTAATCTGAAGGTCATCAGTTTTCATCATGTGTCTTTCCTCTGGACAGGGAGAAACCAGTGGTTACCCTTCAGATGACTGCTCATGAGCTTGGAAGTCCCCAGTTATCACTCACACAAGGAGAATGTAGTGTCTCTGTGAACTACATTGTGCCAAGAGACCTTGGTACCCCCCTTGACACGATCCCCCAGGCCCAGTGTCTCATGCCTTCAAGGGGCTTGTTTATGTCATAACTGTGCCTCGTGTATGTTCAGCCACATTTATGGGAATGTTTTTAGCAGAGAGAGAGATGAATACATGTACAAATATTACAAAGGAATTGAGTTTCATAGATATAACACCAATAATACAAATAATAAAATAAAATATAGATAATTTGAACTTCATCAAAATTAAAATGTTTATGCTTTAAAAGACACCAGCAACAAAGTGAAAAGGGCAATCCACAGAATGAAAGAAACTATTTGTAAGCAGGACTTATCACACAACAATAAAATGACTACTAATTCAACTTAAAACTAGGCAAAGGGGGGCCAGCTCCAATCTCAACTACATGGAGAGCCCTCCCCCCCCTTACTTCCCACAGAAGAACTCACTTCATGGGACATCCCTGAAGCTACAGCTCAGGGAGAGGGACATGTCTGATCAGAGCACATGGAAGCAAATGAAGCGGGTGGAAGAGAGCGAGGAGCACATCCTGGCCCACCAAGCCTTGAGGATGATATTCCTGCTCAGAGCAGCCAATGCACAGAGAGGACCATAGGGTCAGCCCCACTATGAGACACGAGGTCCCTCACTGACCCATAGCACTTCAAGGGACAACACTGTGGGCACAGTGCGGGGATTAGGCCTGATCTGACTCCACTACACCGAGGCAAACACTAAGGGTGTGCAACAGAACAACAAGGGGAGCAGAGCAATGAAGTGCCCGGGGAACACCAAAAATAGACTTTGGGACCAGGGCATGGAACTCCATAAGACTCAACCAGGTAGGAAAGAGGGACCCTGGGGGACAGACAACCGAAAAGTGGGTGAAGGGAGACGTCGGACAGGGCAAGATATGACAAAATACCCATTTATAAACTATCAAG
>NW_022107431.1:89925143-89942023 GCF_000313985.2 Echinops telfairi | reverse complement strand
ATTATTAGTATAATAACATAAGAAGAAAAACTCCAGAGACATTAACAATTAATAGCCTACAGTATGACAAAGTCCCCAGGAAATATATCCTTGTGGAAGGAAGGTAGTATTGAAATGTTAAACTTACAAGTGCAAAAACATTTAGCAAGCCTTGATGTAAGGATGCAAAGTTGATAAATGTCATAGGTAGGTGACGTGCTATGATTTTTTTTAGAAATTCTGGAGATAGAACAACATGCTCCTAGCACTTCAAAATCACATCTCACAAATACAATTGGTTTCTATCTGGCTTTGGCTGCAGAGAAAGTGTTTTGTGGTGCAATAGAGTCCAGGAGAATATTTATTAATTCTTAAACAGGAAAAGGCAAGACTTATTATCTGGATAAGGGAGACCATAAGCCTGAAGTTGCAATGGCACCCAGGGGTAGAGATTAGGGGACTTAAAAGGACATAGAAGGAAAAAGGAGACTGCTTCAAAAGTGATCAAAGCATCACAGTTACTGGCGTTATTACAGAAGCAAGAAGGGAACCATGATCGGAACATGAACGCTATTCTAGACAGAAGAGTTTTCAAGATTAATTCTGGGCCACCCCATCACAGCAGTCATAACTGTGTGGCCTGATCACCCCAATTCTCATTAAGAACACACCCAGGTAAAATCCCTCAGTGATTTACCGCTTCTCCCCTGGCTGGCTAGCAGCAATCGGTCTCTAAGGCCTGAGAACAAAACTATGTACTCAAAAACCAAACTTCCTGCCATTGAGTACAGGGTGACTCATAGCAACCATAGAAGGGAGGGCAGATCTGCCCCTGTGAGTGCCTGAGACTGTGACGCTTTACAGGTTAGAAAGCCCTGTCTTTCTAGTCTTTCTCGCTGAGTGGCTTGTGGTTTAGACTTGCTGATCTTGCTGGCTAAAGGGTCTGAAGGAATTCAAAAGAGGCTGAATATATGTGGGAGAGTGCTCAAGAATGTAAGCTCTAATGCTTAAATTAAGAGAGTCAGGAATTGGATGAAGAACTGGAATGCATGTGTAATTGCTTCCTTTGCCATGAGACTAGAACTGGATAGTTCCTGAAAATTATTATTGAATGTTTGATCCAAGATTCTATTTTTTAAAATGGTTTAAAAGGGATTAAAATGTGAGAAATAATTTTAAATTCTCATGCAATCCAGATTTTCTTGAGTCACTGTGGCTGGATGTTTCCTGAAACTATTGTGCTACACTTTAAACCATAAACCTAAAACAAAAGCTATCCCAGCAGTCATCTTTCAGTCAGCCTGCTGTGATTGTCGAGAGAGACCAGTCCTGGGGAAAGACATCATGCTTGGTAAGTACAGAGGCAGCAAAAAAGAAGCTCCTCAACAAGATGGATCAATATAGTGGCTGCAAAAATGGGCAACCATGATGAATAAGGTAGGGTCTAGAGATAGCCCAAGGAAAATGGTTTGACTTTGTTCACAACCTCTATTAAAAGCTGGTTTTAGCTTCATCCTAATCCTATCCATTGGTAACGTAGAACAAGCCTTCCAAAATGGGGTGACAGCCACAGGTGTAGAGCCCAGAATTACATTTCACCTAAGGAATTAGGGCTAGAAGGGCTCTATTAATTGACTACAACTCACTCCCCTAAAGGATTCTGCACTCTGATTTATACCATGTTAAAGTAGCAATTCAGGCACCCTCAAGGGACTCAAATTGTGCTCCTTTATGAAGTTCTTTGAGTGTATGGAACAAAAACAAATCTTAAGGAACAAGATCAGAGCTGTAGTGTGAATAGAATATGACAACCTTCACTGCCCCTGAAGAATGAGCAGGTACATGGTCCTGATATTAAAAGATTATTTGGTGTAAGATATGACAAAATAATAATAATTTATAAATGATCAAGGGTTCATGAGGGAGGGAGTGGCAAGAAGGGAGTAGAAAAATGAGGAGAATACTAAGGGCTCAAGTAGAAAGCAAATGTTTTGAGAACGATGATGGTAACAAATGTACAAATGTGCTTGACACAACGGATGGATGTACGGATTGTGATAAGAGCTGTACAAGCCCCCAATAAAGTGATTTTAAAATAAATAAAATAAAAGACTACTTGGTGCTACTCTTCGGGCATTTTTCTCACTAATGCATTTTTCAATTTTCTCAAAGCTTCTTCATGATAAGCTCGTCATTCTGTGAGGACTTAGAGAAAAACCCATCAATAGTAGCCTTTGGAATCCCCCCACCCCCCGAATTGTTGCATAATCTTCTGTGCTGACCTCTCTCCCTTGATTGAACTGGACCAGCAATTTCCTTCAGAAGCCATTATTTTGATTGGACCTTAATGTCTAAGGCACCCAAATTAGGTTATAGGGTTGCTAAAAGTCTGGATCAATTCAGTGTCAGTGGGTGAGATATGAAGAATGAACAAATAGGTCTTGAAAGTAGGACAGACAGAATGCTTCTTAGCAGCAAGGACAGTGAGATTTTGTCTCCCTTACTATGGATATGTTATCAAGAGAGACCAGTTCCTGGTAAAGGACTTCCTGCTTGGTAAAATCAAAGGTCAGCAAAAAGAGGAAAACCCTAAGGAGATAGATTAACATGGAAAAGGCTCACATACATTGAGTCAATTCTGACTCATGGCCACCCTATATGACAGGGCAGAAAGGACTGCCCCTATGGGTTTCTGAAACTAACTCTTTCCACGAGTAGAAAGGCTTGCCTTCCTTCCAGCTGGACCAATATGCTCCAACATAGCAACTGTGAGGCTGGTGTAGGACAAACTAGTATTTTGTTCTGTTGTAAAAAAGGTCACTACGAATCAGAACCAAGTCAAAGGCACCTAACCAAAACAGGAACATGTACACAACTTTTTTGTTTTGTTTTTATAACTACATGGAAGGATGTATTTTTGAGGATAAAAAGCAATAGGATTAAAAAATGAGCATATTACTAAAAAGGGAGCGGTTCACACCCCCACGCATTTTTGGATATGTGCCTTATCTTTGGAAATTTTTCCTGGGAAAATTTTAAGATTTGGGCTCAAGCTTCTTGTCATTTCCTTAGATCCCATGGATTCTTCTTATCACCCCAAACATAAATTCTCTTCCTAAGCTCAAAATTCTGTTAGGGAAAAAAAATATATTGGTTTAAAAATAATATAATTCAAATCATTTCACTTATAGACATTCTGGCCTTTAAAAAAATATTAGCAAGAACATGACATCAAAATACCCCAGGTTAAACAGTCATCTAAGTGAGGTGTCAGCTAAATCGACAAAAAAGAAGCACACCAGCCTGTGTGATCCAAGGACTATAAATAATAATAGCTGAATAAAATCGTTGTATTAGAATTTAAATTTTGAACAATCAGTATGCAGAAGGCTATGTATGACAGTGAAAGTCCAAAATCCATTTGCAGGGTTCCCACGTGGATTAAACCTGCAGAGCATCATCCCCTCTGACCACTGACCAGTGGTTGTGAATAACCTTGCTATTAGACAGAGTGCATTAGAAAGTGGACAAAAGCAGATGTAGTGAAGTTAAAGTTTAAGACCTTCTCATTTGTTTTCCCTTTTGACCCATTTTAAATGTGTTAATTTTTTTTAAAAAATAATTTTATTGAGGGCTTGTACACCTCTTATCACAATCCATACATCCATCCATTGTCTCTGCTTTCTTTTGGACTGGGGTTCTTCTGTGCTTTATTGTGCTATGGTTGTGTGTGGGGTGGTGGTGGTGGTATGATTTTCTTTATATGAAATGCAGGCTAGGTAAAGCTATAGAGACAGCAACTGAATTGTTTCTTAGGGTTACGGCTAGGGAGGCTGGAGTTAACAATGATGAGTACAAGAAAGAAGAACCTATTCTAAAATTGATTGTGGTAATTAATGACTGCACAATTATTTTTAATATGTCTAAACCATTGAATTGTATGATATGTGACATATGTCAATAAAACCGTTAAAATTCAAGGAAAATACCCCAGGCCACTGTTTAGTTTCCATGGCACTTTGGTGTAAGATTGGCAGCATGAATTGGAAGACAGAAGGGGTGGACAGCTGTAGAGAATCACGTGCACATTGTAAAACCCCTTGAAGAGTAATTCTCATGCTTTCTTCTTTATCTTGCCACTGTTGCCAAGGCCTCTGGTGCTTGACTCCATCACTGAGCTCTCGTTGGTCCAGAAAACCCTCTATACTTTCAGCAAAAAAAGGTTAAGCAGGGAAAGAACCATTATATGAGTGTGAAAGTATATATACATCTACATCTACATATATATAAAGCTCCTGAGTCTTTTGCAGTTGACTGGCACCTCTATCCTTATCCCTCCATGATCTTTACTTTAACCTAGGGGAAATCTCAACTTGAAGTTGATTGGTCTTCATTTCCCCATACCCTCTGTCATTGTCTCTATAACCCACCCAACCCCTCTGAGGCCTCAACCCTGTTTCTCCTCTGGGCCTTATATCTCTGCTTGACACATTCCTCTTCATATTTCCTTTTTCTATCTCTAAATTTAGGTGGCCCTCCTCAGAGAACACATCGCTCACTCAAAATCTGGGGGAGGTGCCCAGATATGTGCTCCCACACACGCTCTATGTATAGTACCACAGTTGCGTGATTGATTCATTTTTGCCTTTGGTTTCCTCTGAACTATAAATGTGTTGTTCTTCATTGAAACCCCAGAACCTTGTAGAATACCTGATGCATTGTAAGTGTAAGTGCTCAATAAACCTTCGCTGAATAAATGAACAGAGAAGTGTTGCCTTGGCAAGTTTCAGAGACTCTTTTGACAATAGTCCAAAGAAAAGATCTTTTCTTCTTTCATGTCTTTTTAAGGATCTTTTGCTTTCTTCCTGTATTCTGTACTTGTCTTGTGTTCTCGATGTCATCCTACAGCTCATGAGATCTTCTTTCACTAGCGTTCAATATTTCACATCTGTTATTGAGAGGTTCTCAAGATTCAGGTAAAATAGACTTAAGGTTGTATTTTGGCTCTCAGGGACTTGTTTCAATTTTCTTCAACTTCAACCTGAATTTACATATGAACAACTTATGGCCTGTTCGATAGTTAACACTGGCCTTATTTTAGCTGTTGATATTGAGCTTCTCCATCGTCTCCTCCCACAGATATAATCAATTTTAATTCTGGATATTTCATTTGGAGAAGTCCATATGTCTAGTTGCTGTTTGTGTTGTTGAAAACAGGTATTTGCAATGAAGAAAACATTGGTCTCATTACATTCTATCATATGATCTCAAGCTTCTTTTCTATCATGAAGGTCCTATTTTCCAACTACTTTTCCTTCTTCCTTGATTCTAATTTTCACATTCCAGTCACCATAACTATCAATGCATCTTGATTGCATGTTTGATCAACTCCAGACCGAAGACATTGGTAACATTCTTTAATTTCTAGCTTTAGTGGTTGGTGTATAAATTTTAAATTATATTTGTACTGATTATATGTATTTGCATTTAGATAGATATTAGAGCTTCACTATAGATCTTAAAATGTCCTTTTGATGATGAATGTGGAATCATTCCTCTTGAATTTGCTATTCCCGGCATAATAAACCATATGATTTTCTGATTCAAAATGGCCAATTCCAGTCCATTTCAGTACACTAATGCCTAGGATATTGATCTTTTTACATTCTATTCCATTCTTTATTACTTCCAATTTTCTTAGATTGATACTTTGTACATTCCAAATTCAAATTACTAATAGATGATTGCGGGAGTTTCTTCTCATTTCGAGTCATGCCCTATCAGGTCCCGAAGGCTTCACTTCAGTCACGTCATGAGGGTCGACTCCACTTTGAGAAGGCAGCTCTTGTCAGTCATATTTGGGTGCCTTCCAACCAGAGGGCCCCATTTTCTGGCATTACATCTGACAAGGTTCTTCTGCTATTCCCGAGGGTTTCAGAAGCTGGCCATGTTCTGCTGCAATACATAAGTTGTCAGTGGTTAATTCCTCAGAAGCAGACAGCCTTTTCCTTTTTCTTAGTGTGGAAGCTCTGTTGACTCTGTTCCCTTTGGCTGACCCTGGTGATATTGGAAACATCAGTGGGATAGCTTCCTTCAATTAGATGGGAATAAGGTTTATTAACAATTTTCACTTTGGAGATTATACAAACGTACTTAAAATGAGGAGGACTTGAAGCACTTGTTAATGTAGATCAAGAATTGCAGCCTTCAATATGGATTACAATTTGATATAAAGAAAGCAAACAATATAAGTGAACTATTAAGTAACGTCATGATGAACAGTAAAAGGATTAAATTTATCAAGGATTTTATCTTGTTTGAGTCCACATCATTTGCTCATGGAAACCATAGTCAAGAAATGCAATGGCACATCGCATTGAATAA
The DNA here is from genome assembly GCF_000313985.2 of Echinops telfairi. Taxonomy (NCBI): domain Eukaryota; kingdom Metazoa; phylum Chordata; class Mammalia; order Afrosoricida; family Tenrecidae; genus Echinops; species Echinops telfairi. The sequence continues at coordinate 89,935,660 of NW_022107431.1, read as the reverse complement.
ATCTGCCAATTCAAGACCTCTTTAACATGTTGAAGAGCAAGAATGTTACTATAAAAACTAAGATGTGCCTGACCCAAGCCACAGTATTTTCCGTTGCCTCATATGGATGTGAAAGTAGGACATTGAATAAGGAAGACTGTAGAAGGATCTATGCATTCGGATTATGATATGGATAAAGAATACTGAAAGTCCCATGGTCTGCCAAAATAGCAAACAAATCTGCCTTGGAAGTAGTACACCAGGCTGTTCCTTAGAAAGGCGAGACTTTGTCTCACATATTTTGGACATGTTGTCAAGAAAGACCCATTCCTGAAGAAGGACATCATGCTAGGTAAAGTATAAAGGCAGAAAAAGAGGGAAACTCTTGACAAGATGGGTTGATAGAGCTGCTGCAACAATAAACTAAGACATAACAACCATTGTGAGGATGGCCCAGGAGCAGGAGATGGATGTTTGGTTCTGTTGAACACAGTGTAGCTATGACTCAGAACCAATGATAAGGTACTTAACAACATTTAAAACAACATATGCAAAAAAAAGATTGAAACCATATGCATATGAAAGTTGGACAATATATACGGAAGCCTGGAGAAGAATTGATGTATTTGAATGATGGTGTTGGTAAAGAATATTGAAAGTACTGTGGATTCCAGAAGAACAAAGAAATCTGTCTTGGAAGAAGTATAGCTCCTGAGAAGAGAAGATGACAAGAATTCACATATTATGGAATGATCAGTCCCTGAAAAAGAACATCCAACATCACCCTTCTTCTTCTTCTTCTTCTCCTTCTCCTTCTCCTCCTCCTGCTCTTCCTTCTCCTCCTCCTGCTCTTCCTCCTCCTCCTCCTCCTCTTCTTCTTCTTCTTTCTTCTCCTTTCCCTTCTTCTCTTTTTCAATTGCAAGAGAATTTTATGGAAGAATTCCTAAAAAGGATTAAATACCTTCTCAGCCAGCATGGCAGTCTTGATACTTCTTTCTCTTCTTCTTTTTTTTTTTTTTTAAGTTTTACTAACATAAGGACATCATTTTTGGTGTCAGCACAAAGCGAGAAAGACTGTCACGGAGATGTTTGACAGAGTTGCAACAAGGCACTCAAACTTAACAAGGATTGTGAGGGTGGGGCGGGATCAGGTCGTATGTGGTTCTGTTTCACAGAGACAATGGCACTTTACAACAACGTACAAAAACTTGAAAAGAACTTTTCACAAGTGTCCAAGTCAGGAAAGATGGAGAAATTGTGACATGTTAGAAAATGTGTGGTGTCCTCGAACATAAGCAGAAAGCACTAATGGAATAACTGGTAGAACCAAATGAAGCCTGTAGTATTATTAATAATTGTTATATCAACGTTCATTTCTTTTCCAGTTTCCATCCTCATATAAAGATGCCCTTGTAACATAGTGGTTATTCACTGGGCTGCTAACTGCAAGGTCAGTAGTTTGAAATGACCAGCTGCTCAATGGGAGAAAACAAAGTTTTCTATTCCTATAAAGATTTACAGTCTTGGAAACCCACAGGGTCAAGCCAACCTTATCCTACATGGTCATTATGAGTCAGAATCAACTCAATGGCAGTGAGTTTGAGTTTTCTGATAGATAACATTAGAGAAGCTGGGTAAAGGGCATTTGGAAACTCTTATTTAAAAATAACAACCAAACCTAACATCCACAGGCAGCGTCCTCACAGGAATTAAGCCTCCAGTGAAACCCTTCTGACCATTGACCACAGACATAAGCAGCGCTTGCTATCAGACACAGTGCATTGGGAAATGGATTAATACAAATGTAGTTAGGTTAAAATTTAAGACCTTATCATGTGTTCTCCCTTTTGCCTGTTTATAATTTATTCTATTTTTTAATTATTTTCTGCTTCCTTTCGAATTAAGGTTTTTCTGTGTTTTATGTTATAATTGTTGTTGTTTGAAGGGGGGATGTTGTAGGCTTTCCTTTACATGAAATTAAGGTTAGGTAAAGCTATAGAGACTGTAACTGGTTTAATAATTTCTTAGGGTTGTGACAGGGAAATCAAACCAAAACCCAAACTCATTGCCAAGTGTCCATTCTTATTCACAGTGACTCTATCACGCACTGTCATGGAGCCAGTGTGGACTCATAGTGACCCTATAAGACAGGCTAAACTTCCTCTTGTGGGTTTCTGAGACTGTAAATCTTTATGGGAGTAGGAAGCCTCATCTTTCTTCCTCAGATTGGCTGATGGTTTTGAACTGTTGGCTTTGCTGTTAGCAGCCTAACTGCAACCCTGTACACCACCAGGGATTTATGAGGTTTTGGGGAAATCTGGAGCTAATATAAGTCCAAGAAAGAAGAAAATGTTGTAAAACTGATTGAGCTGATGATTGCAAAACCGTTGAAATGGATGGTATGTGAGTCATATGTCAGTGAAACTGTAAAAGTAACTATATTAAACTTTAATTTAAAAACAATGACTATTTGTTCCTCTGCTGTTTTCTAGCACAGACTCAGACAGTCTTACACTCTGCTGCTCCCAAACTCTTCAGTCTTTCCGGGCAAATGACTTACATTCTTAGCCTCACACGTTTTTCCCAAACAAGGTTGGCTTGGCACATTTTTGAAGAGTGTAAGAATTACAGACGCTTTCCTGAGTGAAGCATAAATGGTAGAACAACTAGTAGAAACTCCAAAACTATTCCTTTTCCCTACCTTTCCAAAGTGACTGAATTATTCACATGCCATTTAAACTCGGGAGACGATCCTTGAGCATGGAGACCGTCTGCAGAGTTAGAGATGATGGCTTGTTTAATTATGCATTCCTGTTATTGGCTTCCTTGCCACAGGCTTTGCATTAGAACAGAGAAAGTGAGGAGAAAGGACACACAGAGACGCAGGAAACGCAAGCATCCTTAAACCATTAAAAACCTCAAAATCCAGGACAGAAAGGAAACGCCAATGGAGCTGGCATCGCTTCTGTTTCAGCTTCCAGGAGCTCCCCCAGCACTGCTGTTCATCACTACAAGGTTTTAAGCGTCAAGAAACGAGCACGGGATTGGCTTCTAATGTTTCCTTAGCTTCCGCGGATCTCAGTATAATGAGAAACCGAGATTTGATGCCTCTCAAGCCTGGTGTGTGTTGGGGGGGGAGACTGGTTCTCTCACAACCCGTTTGTGGTTCCCACTGCAGCCCTGGTGGCGTAATGAGTTATGCTTTGGGTTGCTAACTTCAAGGTCAGCAGTTCGAAACCACCAGCCCACAGAGGGAAAAAGAGGTGCCTTTTTAATCCCATAAATAGTTACAGACGCAGAAATCCACAGGGGCAGTTCTACCCTGTCCTAAAAGTCGCTCTGAGTCGGAATCAACTCTATGGCAGTGAATGAGAACAGCCCAGGTAAAGGCTCCCTCTTCCTGCCACCGCCACTCGTTCTTCTTTCCCACGTTGGCGCTCTCACAAGCCGAGCACAGACCTTGCGTTCTTTCAGAAAAACCCGTGCCTTCTAGGGGGCGCACATCAGCTAGGACGACGCGCCCGCCGGACCCTCCACCTCCTTTCCCGCACGGGAGACAGAGCAGCCACCCGCCGCAATACTGGCAGCGCGCACGGTCCTCTCGGCCCGATCGGGGCCCGTGGCCAGTGCCCAGCGCCCAGCGCCCGGCGGGGAACAACCTCCCTACTGTTCCTGCAAGGAGCGCGTGCCAGCTGCCGGGCCACAACGGATCCGGGTGTCAGGGTCGGATCGGGTGAGCGCGCAGGCGAGTGCTGGCAGCCAGCCCCGCTTCTAGCCGGAACCTGGACCCGCCCCGCGACCCTGCCCCTCTCCCGAGGCCTCGCCCCCAGGCGGCCCCGCCCCTCCCCGGCCCTCGGGGCCGCCTCCCGTGCTGCCGCGGGCACCCACTCTCGCGCCGGACTCGCGCCCGGTCCCCGCGCCGCAGCCATGCGTCCCGGAGCGCCGCGAGCGGCCGCGCTGCCATTCGTTGCTCTGGGCGCGCTTCTGTGGTCCTCCGCGGGCGCCTGGAAGCTCACCATTCTGCACACCAATGACGTGCACAGCCGCCTGGAGCAGACCAACGAGGACTCGGGCAAGTGTGTCAACGCCAGCCTCTGCGTGGGCGGCGTGGCCCGGCTCTTCACCAAGGTGAAGCAGGTCCGCAACTCCGAGCCCAATGTGCTGCTGCTAGACGCCGGCGACCAGTATCAGGGCACCATCTGGTTCACGGTGTACAAGGGCGCCGAGGTGGTGCACTTCATGAACGCCCTGTCCTACGATGCCATGGTAAGGAGAGGGGGGTCTCACTGGGGCTGAGAGACAAGTGTGGCTGGAGGGGTGGCACAGCGGTGGAAAACCAGGCGCGGAGAAATGCAGAGAATAAAGCAAGGATGTGCCAGGTAGATGTGGACATAGAAGTTCCTTGGATGATTCCTTTTCATTGTGCAGTCGGTCTTGAACCACCCTCTAAATGTAGAGGAGGGAGGCCCAGCTGTTCTATCAGGGGTTCAGCTGGGCTGGCTGGAGAATTGACAATTACTTAGAGTCAGAGACTGAGCTAGAACTGTCTCGCTTCTCTCTCATGTATTGTCAAGAGTGATTAATCTTCATTTTTTTGAAAGGAAACTGAGAGAGAAGTTGAGCAAATGCCACCAGGGCCAAAAGATGGCGACACAAAGTCCATAACCATAGGGCAGATCACTTCTGTTGTGGGCCTTGCCAACAACTTACTAATCTTCTCTGTGCCTCCCTTCGATCCTCTATAACATCAGGGTAATTACTGTATCTAACTCAAGGGTTGCTTGGCATCTGTCAATGTGGGTTCTTATTGGTACCACACACTACAGTATATATTTATTCAAAGGAAAATAAAAATAGTAGAAACAAAAACCACTTTGAAGAGGAATAATGTGTTGAAACATTGGGGCTTCAAGCGATTTCAGTAAAATCAGGTTGGCACAGAACTTCAGGAAGCGTTCAGCTTGACGATAAGGGGGCTTCAGATATGTCCAAGAGTTTAGTCCAGGCTCCCTTCAATTCTATTAAAAACTATCCCTGGCTTGCTAGACTGAATTCTAGAAAAGGAAAAGAAGAGAGCTACAGAGTAGTAGATAAATATGATGTAAAGATATACAAGAGAGTACCCCCCCAAAAAAAAATTAGGGAAAAAAGCTGTGCTGGCAGAGTTTTTGTATTACGTGCTCCCCACCCCACTCCCTCCCCCCAAACCCACCCCCACAAGCAATTCACTCTGAGTTAGTGCACCCAGTGGCATCACCTGGGAAGATTCTCTCTGGTCAATGTGAATTTTTTCATAAAAGTAATTTTGCTTGAACCTCGTTTTTTGTGATGGCTGATTTAAGAGAACAACATGCAGCTATGAAATTTTGTTTCCTGCTTGGAAAAAATGCCACAGAAACTGTTGTGATGTTGAACACAGCTTACAAGGACAGTGCTATGGGAAAACGTCAAATGTATGAGTGGCTTTTTCATTTCAAAAAAGGTGAAATGTCAATTGATGACAAACCTTGTTCTGGATGTCTGTAGACTTCCAGAACGGAAGAAAATGTCAGCTTGTAGTAGTACATTTGGAGGTCATTCCACCAGATCAGACTGTTAATCAAGCTATCTATTTCGAGCTTCTGAAAAGATAGCGTAACAGTATGTGACCAAAAAGGCCTGAATGGGGGACTGGTTTTGCCACCATGACAATGCACCTGCGCATGCAGCCATGTTAGTGGGCCAGCTGTTGGCACAAAACAGCATTCCTCTCTTGCCCCACACACCTGACCTTGCTCCTTGTGACTTCTTTTTGTTTCCTCAAATGAAGAGGATCATGAAAGGTCTGTGATTTGACTACGTAGAAGAGGTGAAGAAAAAAACGAGGGAGGTGCTGTCAACCATCCAAACAAACGAGTTTAAAGAATGTTTCCCAGAATGGAATCACAGATTTGACAAATGCATTAAGTGTAATGGAGAGTACGTTGAAGGTGATAAAGTTGTTTTGTTAAAAAGAAAAATTTAAATACACAGCTTTGAAAAAAAGTTCTTATTTTGGGGAGGTTACTCCCTCATACATCTCCTCTAGAAAACAATCAGACCACCCAAGTTTTGCCCTGTGGTGTAAAAGCCTAGAGTAAAGGGATTCCTGGGGAAGAAAACAGGTAAGGCCCTCAAGTGCTAATGGAAAAGCTGCAAGTATGGGGCCACCGGGAGGTTGCTTGACTATCGGTTTTTCAAAAGTCAGCCAGTACACCGTCTACCCTGATACATGTGGGGCTCCCAGGAATCGGGGTGGTTTTGACAGCGTTTGATTGTATAAAAGAAGAAAGAATTCAGCAAATCTGGAGAGCATTGGGTGGAATCTTAGAAGATTTGGACAAAGGACAAAGCTAGGCTCCAAAGAAGTTGGCCTGAAAGAGCCGGGTGTGGCGAGAAGGGCTGGTGTGGGCCCAGGGAGGTACAGCAGAGCAGGACCAGGAGGGGTCAGGAGAGCACAGCGCTGTTACTGTTGCTTCCCCTGAGTGGGAAAACATGGCCAGAGAGGATGGCTTGGGGGTTGGTTTTCTTCAGTGTAATTTTTTATTTTCCAAGAACACATTAGAGAGGAAGACAGAGGGTTCCTCTCCAGTCTGACTGTTGTGTTTAGGATTGCCAGGAAAATCCAGCCATTCCACAGATCCCCAAACTCCATAGATATTTAGAATCCACAGAAAAAGGGGGGGTTTCAAGTAGTCAGTGGTCTCTCCTCATTGCTGTCGCCAGGGAGAGACCAGCCTGGTGCTTTGTGCACACTAGTGACAAACTAAATATTTATGCAAGTGAATTGTGACTGGCCCACATCCCCATTTCCTACAACTTGGTAAATGTTTCTTTTTGTGACAGCCTTTCCTTCCCAGTCATATAAACTTAATAGTGAGAATAGAATGGAGACTTCTCTACTTCCCCCTCAGAGAATTTTCCTCTTTAAGTAAAATGGATCTCGTAGTGTTGACGATGGTATGAAGTGTTTATGACAGGATACCTGGGCAAGGCTGGGACAATCTACCACAAGTCACAGCCCCACCCAACCAGGAGTGGTTTGAATACGTGTTGAATGGAACTACTTTCTTTTATGTTTTGCTCAGAATAATTGGCCTGGGGCCTCAAGTGGGAGAGAAAAAAAATGTTCTGTTTTGTTTTTTTAAATATATATTTTTTAATGCTGGTAGGAGGTAGGGAGTGGGAAGCAGTTATACAATTATACATTAAGCCAGATGATTGGATCTCTGATAGCATCAGGAGTTAGCCTCTGCAGTTTGGAGGTTTGGCAGACATGATTGGACCAGTGTAAAACCCTGTTCTTACAATGCCAAAACATGTGATAAAGCTCTGGGGTATTAGCGCTTTACAGAAATTTCTCACCCTTTTGCTGATATTATAAAACCTCTAGGGAACTCATGGCCTTCTGAAGCTTCCCCACCACACCCATGTGCCATGGCCTTGTTCCCAGATTAGAGTGGAAAACAGTTGTGGAGGAGGCTGTGCGGTTCTCTGGAATGTGGCGTCTGGTGCGCTCACAGGAGACTCTTGACCTGCAGACATTTCTGGCGTTAGTTTCTGAACTGGGAAATAGGAATGGTAACCGCACTACAGAGGGGTTTGTGAGCAATGCATGAGGTCGTGTAAGAATCCCTAGCTGGCACATAGTAAGTGCCCACCCCACTCCACATTGTAAGGAAGGGAAGAGTTGATTTTAACCTATCTCGGTTTATCTCGTTCCGGCAGCCCAGGTCTACTCCCACCCCTTGTCCTCATGTTTTCCCTGTCCCAGTGTTAAAACATTTTTTAAGTATTATTGGTGTTGTAAATTGGCACAACATTTGCCAATTCAACATGTTTCATCTGTATATGTCATCCTTTGCCAAATTTTCTATCACCATAAACAGAAATTCAAAGTGTCCCAAATAATGACTGCCCATCCCCCCCACCCCCATCTCTGGTGACCACTATTACTTTAGGATGATCTTTGCATGTCTGCCTATTCTAGATACTTCATGTATAGGCATATCTCAGAGACAAGGCAGGTTCAATCCCAGACCAGAACAGTAAAGTAAATATTGCAATGAAGCAATATTGAAGTTTCAGGTTTATAGAAGTTTTACACATAGAATTTGTGCCAGCACTATACTTTATTAACTGTGTGACTGCATGATGAAAAAGTCTGAAGTATTATGAGAATTGCCAAAATGGGACACAGAGACACAAGGGACCGCATACAGTGGGGAAAATGGCACCGATACCCAGGCTGATGCAACGCTGTCATTAATTTTTTTTTTCTTTTTTGGGTTAAATTTTTTTTTAATATCCGTGAAGCCTATTAAAGTGAAGTGAAATAACACAAGATAGGCCTGTTGTGAAATCATTCCATATTTGGCCTTTGGTGCTTGATCTCTACTTCATTAGGCCCAGTGTTTTCGAAGCCCCATTGTCTAAGCTATTCTTCATGTCAACTGAGGGAGCAGCTTTGTGAACTTCCCCTACAAGGTAAAGGTCAAAGAAATTCAACTCCAGCAATGGCATTCTTAGCACTGAGGAGGATGGTCTGAACGAGTCTCTTGTGTGTTACCCTCTCCCCTCCCAGGGCGACTGTCTCTGTGAATGACCCCTGATTCTGAGGGCGTGGCCCCTGAGCTCACTTTCTATCCAAAAGGCTGCAGCAGCTGCAGTTTTAAAATATTAGAAGTTAGAAGTCACAGTGGGGGCCATGGCCCTGTTTCATTCTTGGGGGTGTCAGGTTTCTAGTCAGTGCCCCTTGTCGCCATTCTTCCCATCCTTCATGGACTACTCTTCTATATTTGGACTGATGTCTTTTTTTATATGTACGTGTGTTGTTAAATTATACAAATAAACCTTTTGCTTAACCTGTTCTGCTTCATTCCTCCTCAAGTGGTTGTGTTTGTGGCCGGTCCACTTGCTGTCTGCACTTCTGTCATGTGTGTACCCACCAGGGTTGCACCGTGCTCTAAGGTGTCCTTTCATTTTACTCACTGTATTAAGCTCATATCCTGAGCACCTCGTTTTCAGAAGGCTATAGATGTCCGTGAAAACCAACATCTACGTACAGAGGCCCCATGTAGATTAAGGCTCCACTGAATTCCCTTTGATCTTTAATCAAGGTTGTAGTCTTGTCCTCAGGCAGAGTGTATTAGAAAATCAACTACAACCACTCTTCTCCAGCTAGTCCAGAGAGGGCTAATCTCTCTGAGGAACTTGCTTGGGTAGCTCCTTCATGGATGCTGTCAAACTGGGAATGGCCCAGGTGGTCAAATACTCATGAGTTCTGCCCTCTCAGTCGTTCCTTGACTGTCTTGGTCAGAAGGCCCTGGACCAAACTTATATCTAATATGGTGTATGTGTCCCAATCATGTTCCCACTCCTGTTGTCCCACCTGTAATTGTGATGTAGGAATCTGCTTCTAATGAATGTGTGGCCATCTCCTTTGTTCCATGTTTTCTCTAACTGGCTTCCTGACTGTGAATCCTTGGATGCTGTTATGACCCTGTGGCCTCCCTCATCTGGATGATAGGCCTGTGTCTTTCTCCCTTTTAAGACTTAATAAATATTCTCCTTATATTATGTTAGAGACTGGGGTCTCTTTTGCGCTCTAAAACACCACCAACTGCTGGGTGATTGCCAACACCTCCCTGCCCCCACATCCTCTCCTGCTCCAAATGTCCTCCTGCAGGCATCTCCAGGCCTACTTACTTTCCTTTTATTTTTTCAGGCCTACTTTCTTTCAGATAAATACTCTGGAACAGAATTACGGGTCTCAGGGCCCAGGTATATTTAATTTCAGCCCTGGTAGTGTAGTGAGTTGGTTATGCATCGGGCTGCCATCTAAAAGGGCAGCAGTTAGAAACATCCTGCCACCCTGAGGGAGAAAGATGAGGCTTTCTACTCCAAGAAAGAGTTAAAAGTCTTGGAAATCCACAGAGACAGTTCTACACTGTCTTGTAGGGTCACTGGGGGCTGGAACGGACGCCCTGGCAGTGAGTTCAGCACTGATTGATGGCTTTCCTAAATGACTGGAGCCATGCACTCTCCTCAAACCCAGCATGTAAATCCTGTATCTATCTAATGGTATCATCTAGCTTTCTAGAAGGTGTAATATGACATCTCACTGTTGTTTTGTTGCATAATTTTCTAATAACGAGTGAATTTGAGCACCTTTCGATTTGGGTAGGTCCCTGGGTGATGTGCTTCATTTGTGCTCCCCTGCTGTTGAGTAAGCATTGGACTTCCGGACAAAAGATCTGTTGCTCAAACCCACCAGCCTCTCCTCTGAAGAAAGATGAGGCTATCTACCCCATAAAGAATTGCAGCCTCAGCAGATGGACATTGGACCTCCACTCAAGTACTTACTGAATGCAAGAACACTTTGTCCTATTAAATTGGCATTCCATGATGCACACCTTCCTGACACGATCACTGAAGACAAAGTGGGTGCATAAGCACATGTGGTGAAAAAAGCTGATGGTGCCTGGCTATCAAAAGATATAGCATCTGGGGTCTTAAAG
>NW_022107431.1:89918057-89923879 GCF_000313985.2 Echinops telfairi | reverse complement strand
TTTGGGTTTGTTGGAATTAGCCTAAAGATTTGAACCTGCCCAGCAGTACTGTGGGTGAAAGGGCTGGCAAACCTGCTTCCATAAAGATCACAGCCAAGGGCACTGTGCCGTGAGCAGGCTGCCTCCGTGCTATGGCTTTGGTTCTTTACTGGTCTGATCTATTTATTCTGGAGGGCTTCCTCGTTCCTTTCTGCAATCTCATCGCCTTTAGTCTTTTTTTTCTTAGAGGGTTTTATCTCTTTTTTTTTCTTCTTAATTTGGAGGAAATGGTTTGCCGTTTTAGACAAAGTATCTTCTGATTATATTGTTCTATTCATTTTGTTAGTAATGGCTTTCATTGAGCATAGATTCTTTATTTGGTGCAACTGCACTGATTTGTTTTGATGTTTTATGTAGTTTGTTCATTTGAAGCTTAGTGCTCTTGCTTTTTTTTTCTTCGAAAATTTAGAGATGGCTACTGTTCTCTCTTCCTTTCGAGAGAACAGCTCTCTGAGCAGTGCTCTAAGTCCACTCATATCTCCACCACTTCCTCATCTAGAAAATAAGACAGCGGAGCTAGCCCGTATCTGAGGTACCCTGCATCTCTGACCAACTGCAGTCCTGCTAAATGTCTTGATTCCATTTTGACACAATGGAATATTTTGATTTAGTGAAGGGGTAGAAGGGTGGGGCACAAGCCCAGAGGCAAGGTGATTACTTGAGATGCTCCATTAGCCTGGACCAGAGCATAATGGAGGGCTGATGGGAATTGTCAGTAGGGAGGCAGTGTGGCGGGGTGCTAACTGAGTCAACCCCCTGACTCCCTTCTCTGCCACTTAGAAGCTATGGACAGGACACAGGTTATTTGATCTCATTAAGCTCTGTATTCACGTGTAAATGGGTGTGATGGCAGTAACCGCCTCATCTATTTTTGTGGGACTTAAGGGAGAAGACATTCCGTGTAAGGTGCTGATGCAGAGCCGAGCCCCAGTAAGCTATGACTGTACTCACCTTCCATCGGTAATGGTAGCCCAGGAGAGTGTGTAATCAAAAGGTGACTCAGAAGGTTCTAATCAGGGTCACCTGGAAAGTGAACAGACTTTGATTCAACTATATGGGATGCGGATTCTTCTGCTTATGCTTACTTCCTGCTACCTGAAGCCGGCTATTTGACAATGTAGTCTTAAACCCTTCCTAAGCCTGACAGTAGAGGAGGCAATGCTCATGTGAGCCTTTCTTAACCACACAGAACAGTGGTTCTCAACCTTGCTAATGCTGTGACCCTTTGATACAGTTCCTCATGTTGTGGTGACAACCCCCCCCTCGGCAACCATAACATTATTTTTGTTGTTGCTTCATAACTGTAATTTTGCTACTGTTATGAATCGGTCAACCCCTGTGAAAAGGTTGTTCGACCCCCAAAGGGGTCATGACCCACCGGTTGAGAATCACTGACACAGAAGGTGCCCTGGTAGCACAGTGTTTAAGCACTCCACTGCTTCATGAAAGATCCATCGTTCAAACCCACCAGCCATTTCTTGGGGAGAAGAAGTGGCAGTTTGATTCGAAAGGTTACCACTTTGGAACCTCCGTGAAGTGGTTCTACCCTGTCCTAAAGGACTCTCTGACTTGGAATCCCACAGTGAGGCTGGGTAAGATCTACGGAGCAGAGGGGATAAACCGCAAAACAAAAAGACTGAAACCCCAACAGCTGCATAGGGGCCTACGGTTGGAGATGTAGAGTTCTAGGAAACGGTTAGGTTCCATTTTGTAAGAGACTCACCCAGGACCTCTACATTCTGGATTTGCTCAAACAGAAACTGAACGGGTTTCATGCTCCTCCCTACCCCACAAATAATTCCTAAGAAAGCTGGGGTGTTGATATTCATGTGCTCAAAAAATTTCCCAGGTTACAGTTTTATCTTGAATAGCAAAGCCTTACTTCCAAAAAAAAAATTAAAAACAGAATTGCTGCCATCGGGTTGATGCCAACTCACAGGATTGGGTGGAGCTGCCTCTGTGAGGTCCTGAGACTCTATCTCTTCATTGAAATTTTTTAAATCATTTTATTACCGGACTCATACAACTCTTAGCACAATCCATACACACATCATTTGTGTAAAGCACATTTGTCCATTCATTGCCCTCATCATTCTCAAAACATTTGCTCTCCACTTAAGCCCCTGGCATCTGCTCCTCATTTTCCCCTCTCTCCCCGCTCCCTTATGAACCCTTGATAATTTATAAATTACTATTTTGTCATATTTTACACTGTCCAACGTCTCCCTTCACCCACTTTTCTGTTGAGCCCTGTCTTTCTCCTGCAGAGCGGCTCGTGGTTTCAAACTGTTGACCTTTCATACCGCGGCCCACATGTAACAACGCCACTGGAGCCCCTGCTTAGGAGGAGAAATGAACAATGCTAGTGTGGGAAGCTCGAGAGAGGAATGCTGCAGCAATAGCTTTTTTTTTCTAGCTCAAAGCAAGTAATTCTCCTTAGTTAAGACTTCAGACGATTCAAACATCTTGAGGGATGTGGATCCTCAAACCTTAGAGGATCTAATCAACCCCAACTCCAATCTAGGACTGTGACCATATGCTTTCTGCTTCCAATCCAAGCTCCAGATGGGCCTCAGGGAGAGGCAGGAAGAAGAAAAGAGGCCCTCCTAGCTCCTTTCTTCCTGGTCTTCGCATCGGTGTTATCTTCACTGAAAATGAGAACTAACCAAACAGACCGCCATACCGGCAGCTGTCTGTATTCCATTCACAAAGGGTGTCTGACTGCTCTGTAAAGTCCCTCAATCCACTTAACTGGAACTCGAAAATTCTCCGGATACTTCTTTGCACTCATTTGGACATCCTCCGACATTAATTGACGCCCTCTAAGCACTGCAAGAAGTAGTTCTGTCTACCTGAACTCCAAGTAATTGAGCAATTGTTTCGAAAGGTAGCACTGGCATGCACATGCTTCATGTATAGAGAGTTTGTAAACCTTGTCACCTGAAATATTGAACGTTGCCTGTTCAGTTCCTTTTTCATTCAACAAATAGTGAAGTGCAGGTGAGCTGGTGTGAGCCCCCACATGTGCTTTGCCACTTGATGGCATGTGGCATTGACCTGCCAAGGCTGGTGTGCCATGGGAGCCACTGGGAGATGGAGCACAACACAACCACCGAAACGACCCACTGTCTCAGCGAAAAAACTCGTAATTGGCCTTCTCATCTTCAGGATGTTGTTGAGTCTCCCAGAGACTGACGGGCGAGCCTCGGTGTGATGAATGAGGCCTCCTCTGGACCGGTCATTTATGGGGTTTGCTTCATCCTCTGCTCTATTACGGGATCAGTTACATAGGCATGACCAGCTAACTCAATGTGTGGTAAATTTCTGACAAACGGCTATTTGACGTTATTGCCATCGATTTCCATGGATGAAAAAGAAACTCCATTCTCTGTGTCATACACACCCCATTCCTCTTAAATCAATTCTCCTTTCTTTTGTTTTTCTTCTAATAACATTCTTAAGGCTTCTGTCTTCACTGTCAAACATTCTTTGCTGCCTCATCCCATTTATTTTTATTCCCTCGCTTGTCTTTTCGGTTGATATCATTTGCTAGTAGATTTTCTCTGTAAGCGAAGCTCAGGAATAGGTCACCAGGCCTTTCCTACGAGTCTGACTTCGTCTGGAAACTCAACTGGAACCTAGGCTGCAGTATAACAACAGGTGAGCCCCCGTTGACAGGTGATAGCCTTTTATGAAGTGCATTGACTAGTCATCAAAGCCAGGTCATTCACATACGCAAACGCACTGCCATCGCGTTGATGTGACTCTACAGGACAAGGTAGAACTACTCCTTAGGGTTCTGAGACCGTAGATCGCTGTGGAAACAGACAGTCTCATCTTTCTCCTTCAGAGTGACTGGTGGGTTTGAACCAAGGGCCTTTTGGTTAACAGTCCAATACCTAAGCCAGCACCACCAGAGTGATCATTCTACCACTGAACTACCACTGCCCCCTTTCCTGGAGGGTAGAGCACCTGAAAGGTTGGTATGAAAAATTAGCCAGCACAGGGCATTAGCTGAAGAAATGAGGGAGAGGGTCTCCTGGTGTGCTGAAGCATTTTGGCAGGGAGCGGGAAGTCCCTTTTCAGTCTGAGAGCAATGGTGAGAAACAGGCTGTGTGTTCTGGTGGCCTGTGGTGAATGGGTTGACGTGTTGTGTCTGGTAGCACAGAGACAGGCTAGGAGATTCTGGAAATGGTCCTGGTGAGCAGCAGTGAGGCTACGTGGGACCATGGGAGAGGGCGGAGATGGCCATTCCAGGGGATGGGTCAGGGAGAGAGCAACAGGGCTTTGCGCCCAGCTGGGCATAAGGACTAGGTGGTGAGAATGATCCCAGCGGTTCACTGCTGCCCCAAGTGCTTCCTACTGGACGGGGTAAGGCTCTTTCCTGATGCCTGAGACCATCTACTTCCTCATTTTGACCTTGTCCTTTGGTGACTGGGAGTAAGTGGTGGTTGACTTTGCAGGGGACTCTGGTGTCAGGGACAAAGAAGAGTGGGATCCATGGGGAGGGCGAGGGAAGAAGAAAGTTCAGTGAACGTCACATCACACTCAGTGTCTCCTGGAGGGAGAAAAATGAGAGCCCCCCCCCCCCACTGCCCCTTGCCGGACCCGTACATTTCCACATTGTCTGCAACTCATTTGGAGGTCCTGGGGGTGCAAGTGATTAACACACACCGCTGCTCACTAAAAAGGGTTAGGGATTTGATTCCACCCAGAAGTGTCTCGGAAGAAAGGCCTGAGGGTCTGCTTATAAAATAGCCATTGGAAACCCTTTGGAGCACAGATCTACACAGACCTGTATGGTGTTTCCATGAATTGGAGTTGAGGCAAACTAGCCAGAGATGCGGCAGTTAGAGCTCAGCAGAGGTAGACCAGCAGGGCCCTTCCTCCACTGCTATATTTGTCCCGACTGGGGAGGTAGGCTTTGTCTGAAGGCGAGGCCTCACTGGTTCATGGGCTGTGAGTTTTTCAGCTTGCAAGCCTTCATGGTTTGCTTGACTTTTATGGTTTAGTTTCTTGGTAAAATTATCACCCTGCAGCTGCTGTCTATTCATCAGAGGCTCTCGAAGCAGGCCCCTGTACCAGTGTGTTGCCTGGTGTTCTCAGCCTATTCTCCCTAGTATCATACACAAAGAATTTGTACTGAATTCTGGGCTGCATGGATGGGGCTGCTGGTGGCAACTTGCCCCAGGGACTGAGTGACAAATAACTCCATGCTTTGGAATTCACTAATTCCCTCTACCATTTATTTATTGGTTCACTCGTTCAGTAAAAGAGTATTGAAGCCCCCCGAAAAATAAATGAACAAAAGATTCAACTCATGACAACCTCATGTTTTACAGAGTAGAACTGAGCTCCACCAGGTTTTCTTAGTGATAATTTTTACAGACACAGATCACCAGGCCTTTCTCCCTTGGCACCATGGAGTGGGTTCAAACCACCAACCCTAGGTGAACAGACAGTCACAAAGAGTGTGTACCACCCAGGCTCCTAATGTGTATCAAGGCACATAATAAATGGGTTCTGAAAATCAATTCGTGCACATTGTTTAAGAGCAAGGAAGAGAGGTTGCTCCTGACAATTAACTACAACTGGGAGCAGCGCAAAGTGGGACATTTCTCCGTAAAAAGAAACCACCCCTGGATAATGGAGGCCTTCATAGAGAGCCAGTGAAAGTGCACTGAGTCCTCTGTTTCCTGCAGACCGTGAGAAAACAGCAGCATCACAGGCCAGGCCTGATTTCCTTCCTGTCTTAACCACCATCCGTCTGACTCATGCTCCCC
>NW_022107431.1:89885899-89916440 GCF_000313985.2 Echinops telfairi | reverse complement strand
CGTATTTTCTGATGAATCTGATGAGGTGCTAAGCCCTGTCCCTCCAGTCAGAAGTCTATTTTCGGGATTCTCAGAAAATTTGGTATTTTGCTCCCCTTGCTACTCTGTTGCTCTCCCTTCGTGTTTTGCCCTGGTGTGTGTGTGTGTGGGCGGGGGGGAGGCAGGGGTCAGACTGGGCACATTGTTTGCTACTTCCTCTAGTGCTGTGGGTCAGTGAGGGGACTATGTGCCTGGTGGTGATGCCGGCCCTATAGTCTTCTCTGTGCTTTGAGTGCTCCAAGCAGGAATGTTGTCCTCAGGGTTTGGTGGGCCAGATGCAGCCCACCTCTGAGTTTCCCTCTTAGTTTTCCCCTGTGTGGTCGGGGCAGATCGCCACTCTCCCCAGGCTGGATCTTCAGTGCTGTCCTCTGTAATGCTTCATCTGGGGAAGGGTTCGTCATAGCTGCGATAGGGGCCCACACCACAGACCTCTCTGTGATGAGACTGTTCGTTCGCTGCTTCATGCCAGTATGTTGCCTTCAAAGCTTGTCACACCAAATTGAGGTCCAGTCCCTCTCTCTCTTTTCTGTGGAGACATAAACAATAACCTCCCTATGGGTGGGTTAGTACCCTGTTCCCCACTATCCACATCCACTTTTTTTTTTTCTTTTCCCCTCCTTTTTAGTTGGCAGCCATATGCATCCTTGGATTGGGTCTGACCTCTGCCAGAGTGTCTGGACCTCACACCGGGAATTTATACATTTAGTGGATTGTGCTTTTTAAGCTTAACTCAGTGGACTCATGCTACACTTGTCCTTTTGTGCTTGGGTTACTTCGTCTAGCATAATTTCCTCCAACTCTTCCCATGCAAGGATGTGCTGCTTGTATTCATCACTGCTTTATAGGAATGCGTAGTACTCCATTGTATGTATGTGCTAGAGTTTTTTTAATCCATTTGTCCATTGATGGAAATTTCGATTGTTTCCAATCTTTGTGATTATGAACTGTGCTGCAATGAACATTGGAGCTCAGATGTCTGCCCGTGGTCTGTTTCTTATCTCTTCTTGGATATATATGCACAGTAGGGGGATTGCTGGGTCATATGGTAACTCGATTTCCATTTATTTTCGGTATCGCCAAGTCAATTTCCATAGTGGCTGCACATACCTCCAGGTCCACCAGCAGTGGATGAGAGGTCCTATGACCCCACAGCCCCTCCAACACTTGTTGCTTTCTGATTTTTTTGAATTGGGCTATCTTTGAGGGTTTGAGGTGGTATATCATAGTTGTTTTAATTTGCATTTCTCTTATGGCTAATGATCAGGAACATTTTCTCATGTGTTTATTGGCCATTTGGATTTCTGCCCTTGCGAAACTTCTGTTCAGGTCTTTTGTCCACCTCCTCAATTGGTTATTTGTTTTTGTTTTGTTTTTTTCTTATTGTAGGCTACCAGAGTATTGTAGATTTTAGTAATGAGTCCTTGTTCTGATGTGTCATTGCTAAAGATGTTTTCCCAACCTGTGGGCTCTCTTATTATTCTCTTGGCAAAGTCTTTTGATCGACACAGGTGTTGTAACTTCAGTATATCCCACTTGTCTATTTGTGACTCCTCTGTATTTGTATCCTTCCCTATTTATGATAGCCTATGTATTCCCTGTGCCAAAGTTCTTAGGTTTGTCCCAGTTCCCTCATTAATGGCCCTAATAGTTTGGGGTTTTACCTCGAGGTCTGTGGTCCACATTGAGTTTATTCTTGTGCATGAAGTGAGTAAGGGTCTTGCTTGCAGGTAGATATCCATTTTTTCCAGCACCACGAATTGAAGAGGGCATCTGCTTCCCATTTGATATTTTTGGGCCCTTATCAAAGATCAGCTGTCTGTATGCTAATGATTTCATTTCTGGGGTTTCAGTTCTTTTTCATTGGTCTGAATATCTGAGAGTGACATTCCTTAATATGACTCTTTTACCCATGTCTCTGTAACTCTCACCAATGATTGGGTGGGACTGTGCAAATAGGGTGTGTGTAACACTAATAACACTGATCTTCGACTTTACCAAACATGATGTTGTTTTCTCAGGACTGGTCTCTCCCGATAATACATCCATACTTGCTTCTAAGAAGCATTCTGATTATATGACCTCCAAGAAGATTTGTTTGTGCTTTTGGCAGTTCACAGCACTTTTAATGTTGTTTGCCAATACCAGCGTTCAGATTCATCAATCCTTCTGTGGCCTTCCTTATTTATTATCCAATGTTAACATGCATGTGAGGCAAGGAGCAATATATGGCTTGGGTCATAGGCTCCTTAGTCCTTGAAGTGAAATCTTTGCTCTTTAACACTTTGAAGAGGTCTTGTGCAGAAAATCTGTCCAATAAAATTAAAAATTTGCTTATTTTTTTCATTGCATCTTCTTCCATGAACATTGACTGTGGATTCAAGCAAACTAAAATCCCAGCAACTTCAATCTTTTCATCACTTAGCATGTTGTCTGTTGATCTAGTTGTGAGGATTTTTTTAAATTGAGTTGCAATCCATACTGAAGGCTGCATCTTTGGTTTTCATCAGAAAGTTCTTTAGGTCCTCTTTGCTCGCAACAAACAAGGCTGTCGTCTGCATATTTCAGGTTGTTAATAAGCCTTTCTCTAATCCTGATGCCACATTCAGGTTTTACAAGTATGGTGAAAAGATACAACCTTAATACACTTTTTTTTTTTAACCACACAGTGTTTCCTTGTTCTGCTTGGATGACTGCCTCTTGGTCTACCTTATGGCTCTGCATAAGCACAATTAAGTGTTCTAGGATTGCCATTCTTCTTAATGTCCACTATTGTTCTAATCCAAGCAACTGAATGCCTTTGCTTAGTCAGTAAAATACAAGTACACGTCTTTCTGGTATTCTGTACTTTCAGCCAAGATAGATTTGACATTAGCAATGATATCCTGCATGCAGCATCCTTTGCAGCAGTGGTTTTCAACCTGGGGGTCATGGCCCCTTTGGGGGTCACCCAATTCATAACAGTAACAAACGTACAGTTATGAAGTAGCAATGAAAATAATTTTATGGTTGGGGGTCACCACAACATGAGGAGCTGTATTAAAGGGTTGAGGCATTAGGAAGGTTGAGAACCACTGCTCTACAGAATCAGGCTTGAATTTCTAGCAGCTCCCTGTTAATGCACTGCTACAAATATGTTAAAATTAGCTGCAGCAAAATTTTACTTGAATGTGATATTCATGGTATTGTTTAATAACATCTGCATTTTCTGGGGTCACCTTTCTTTAGAATGAACTCAAATACGGATTTTTTCCAGTTGGTTGACCAGGTAGCTGTCTTCCAAATTTCTTGGCATAGATAAATGAGTGTTTCATCGGCTTATGAAACATTTCATTTGGTGTCTGTTAATATCCAGGGGTGTATTTTTTGCTAATGCCCTCAGTACAGTGTAGTGTTCTTCCTTCAGTTCCACCAGTTTTTGATCATAGACTGCCTCGAAAAATGACGAGTGTCATCAAGTTCTTTTGGGTACTATGATTCCTTCCACCTTTAAAAAAAAAGTTTCATTACCATATGTCACAAATCATAAAATCCAATAGTTCAATCATTGTAAGAAGAGCTGTACAATCATCATCGCAATCAATTTTAGAACATTTTCTTCCTTCTTTTACTCATTGCTATTAGCTTTCCATACCCCCCCCAACTTCCCCTGCCATGCCTTCAAGGAACCATTAATCCAGTTACTGTCACTAGAGACTTGCCTTTCCTGGATTTCCTATACAGAAAAACATTTAAAAACTGACAATAATAACAAAGTAAACTAGAGGAAAACTCTCAGTAAAAAAGAAAGTGGAAAATATTTTAAAATCAGAACGAATTAAAAATGGGATAAAAGGGAGAGATCAACTGATAAGGTGCCAAATTTTAATCTAACTGCAATAATCCACTTCCCAATGCATTCTGCATGATAGCAAGGCTATTCACATCCCTGTCTCATTCAGAGGGGATTCACCAGGGGCTTAACATAACATATATTTCCTCTTCAATGTTTTTTAAACTGAAGCAGCTTTAGCATGAGTTCAAAGGGAGATCAAATGATAAGACATAGTGTTTGAACCTAACGATGTCTGTCATAATAGACTTTACAGTGTTCTCTGTCTGATAACATGGCTGTTAACATCACTCAAACTTTCTGTTCAACTCTTGTTTTTCCTTTTCTTCCATTTGCTGTAGCAACTTTACATTTAAGAGCAAGCCTCTTCGTCTCCTTTAACATCCACTTTGGTCTTTTCTTTTTTTCTAACCTTTTTCATGATCTTTTGCTTTATTCTTGATGTCATTCCACAACTCATCATGTCTTCAGTCATTAATGTTCATTGTGTCCAATCTGTTCTTGAGATCTCTCCTAAATTCAGGTGGAATATAGTCAAGGTATTATTTTGGCTCTCATAAACTTGTTTTAATTTTCTCCATCTTCAACCTGAACTTATCTATAAGCAATCAATAGGCTGTTCCAGCCAGTTCCTGACTTCAATTTGACTGATGATATTGTTTCTCTGTTGTCTCTTCCCACACAAAGTCAATTTGACTCCTGTGTATTCCATCTGATGAGGTCTAATTGTATAGCCACCGTTTATGTTGTTGAGAAGAGATCATTTTGATGAAGTCTTTTGTCTTTAAAAGATTATATCATTCCATTTCCAGCTTTGTTTCAATTACCAAAACCATATTTTCCAACTAGCAAGGTTTTCTTTTTGTTTCCAACTTTCCCATTCCATTTGCCAGTAATTATTAATGTGCCTTGATAGTATGTTTGATTAATTTCAAGCTAAAAAAGTTAGAAGAATTCTTCAATTTCTTCCTCACTAGTTTTAGTAGTTGGTATGTAAATTTCAGTAAATGTCGTATTAACTGGTTTCCTTATAGGTGTATAGAGATTATCCTATTATCGAATGCATGGTTCTTCAAGATAGATCTGGAAATGTTCTTTTGGAGAATGAATGAGATACCATTCTTGAATTTGTCATTCATGCTAGTAAACCATATGATTTTCCAACTTGAAATGGGCAGTACTAGTCCATTTTAGCTCACTAATGCCAAAGGGAGTCATTTGGGGTTTCCATTTCATTTTTGACAATTTCCAAATTTTCTAGATTCCTACGTTGTACATTCCATGTTCTGATTATTAATAGATGTTTTCACCTGTTTCTTCTCATTGTGAGTCACACCCATCAGTAAATGAAGGTTCTGACAGATATAATCTATCCCCGTCTTTGAGGTTGACTCTACTTTAAGGAGGCAGCTCTTGCCCAGTTGTATTTCAAGTGCCTTCCAATCTGAGGGGCTCGTCTTCTGGTACTGTATCTGACCAGGTTTTACTGCTATACATAAGGTTTACTTTTATATGTATGCTATACATATACAAATGGCTAATCTCCAGAAATAGACAACATATTCCTTTTTCCTAGTCTGTTCTTAGTCTCGAAGTTCCACTGAACCATGTTCACCAGAGGTGACGTTGCTATTTGAAATGCCAGTGGTGTAGCTTCTAGCATCACAGAAACCTGCAAGCCATCACAATACGGGAAACTCACAGGTTCGATCATTGCTGCCACAGATGTATTGAACGAATATGTATTAGTTTCTTTGGCCTTCTCCTGCACCAAGATGTGGGGCTGAGGAGTTGCAGCTGGACCAAATGTTCATATTGCATTTCTAGTAGGTGTTGGACCTACTAATTAAGATAAATTGGCTAGAATCAGCTCTCTTCAATTGTTGAAAAATACATCTGGTGAAATGTACTGTTTATCATAAAAATACACAAAGTTGTCATAGGCTGAGCATTAGTGAATAAAAAGGATTAGAAAATATTTAAGGCCAATATTACAAATGAAATGTTGGAATGTGAGAGAAAGCCAGCCTGTGTGCGTGTACATATACAAGCATTTAAGGTCAGGGAGATCACTTGCCTAAGACAAGGATTAAAGGTGTAAGTGACAAATAACAGTTTAGCTAAAATCTAGATTAATGGTAAGAGGACTGTGGACACTGAGACAAAGAAGTTATCAAGCATGCACTAGGAAAGTTGGATGAAAATCATAGAGGACCATAAAAGGAGGAATAATACTGTAATATGAATTGTTAATGTCCTGTGTTTGCTCTCTAAGAGCTTTATAAAAGGTTAAAGAATGAAAGATCTGTTCTGTTATGCTGGTGTCTCTTTTATTGCTTCATGTTTTTCTCTTGGGCAGAATTTTTTTCCGAGGTGTTTTTATATTATTAATAAAATAATAGAACTATATAAATAGGATGAATGTATTTATTACCAGCAATGTGGCGGGTGCCTGGTGCCCTAAGATAAGTGGCATGACCTTCCTTCTAAAAGAACTGATGGATAATTTAGCTCTAGTCAATGCAATCGAAAGAAAAAACAGGTGAAAGTAAAGGTGAGAAAATGAAAATAAGAGTTTCTAAAGAAAACAGCTGTCAAGAAAGGATTTTTTTCTGATCATTGTAGGAAAAGCTATCTGTGTAATACAGAAAGACAAGCTGTTTCTTAGAGATGCTTCTCGTTATGTTTTTATTCATTAGCAGTGCACCTGCTGTGACTGCTGGCCACCAGAAGGAACTAAGAGAAAAAGCACCCTGTAAAGAGGCTGAGTCCTCCATGAGCGGAGGAGAGGGTGGCAGGGTCGCACAGGGATGCCCATCCAAGCAGAGGAGGCGCATGTCGCTCAGAGAAGACAAGGGAAGGTGGTTAGGCAGTGAGTTGTCTGGAAGGACCTCTAGACTGCAGGAGCTGAAGCCATTCATTGATAAGGCAGTTCACACACATGACAGAAGAGGGACTAGTCCTTCTGCTTATCTATCTATCTATGATGCTTATCCAAAGGCTGATGGTTCAAGTTCACCCAGAGCCACTATGTAAGAAAGATCTGATGACACACTCCAAAAAATCAACCACGAAAAGTCCTATACAACACAGTGTTACTCGGTGTCATGAGTAAGAACTGACTTGACGTCAACTGATGTCCTGCTAGCTATCTGCAGTGGCAGTGCAAATGTAAGGCAGTTGACGGCTAACCAAAAAGTTGACAGTTCAGAGCCCCCAAAGGCATTTTGGAAAGTAGGCCTGGAAATCCACTTCCAAAAGGTCACAGCCTTGAAAGCCCTGTGGAGAAGTTCTGTTCTGTAGATATTGGAACACTGGAGCAGCAGAATGGACTCCACCATAATCAGCCACACTGGTGAAGAGAGCAATGCTAGAGAGGCAGCGAGGGTGGGGGAGGGGGTGGTGTTCAAGCTGCTCTAGGATCTGACTGGGTAGATGGCGGCCTCATGGGCCAAGGCGGAGGATCTTAGAAGAGGGGCTTGGAGCATGATCATCTAGGCGTACCTGTGAGACCTGTACCATGGCAGTTAAACACACTGATCTAGAGGCCAAGAGAATAGTCTGAGTTGGAACTTTTAATCTTGGAGCTGAAGATACGATTGTGAATGAGACCATTGGGTTAGTCCATTCACAAGTGTTTATAGAACACCATTGATGATCTTTTCCCAACACAGAGAGAGAGGGGGGTGAAAAGGCAGTCAAAGCCTCACTTTCAAAAGGCTACACTCAAATGGGGAAAGATGCGGGGGACATTAAACGAGGAGCAGATACGTGAAAAATATAACTTCAACTATTGCCAAATGCATGAAAGAGCCTTTTGCCAGTAGATTGCAAAGGAGGTGGCAAGTGAAATACTATTTCTTTTTGTTGTTGTTTGTACATTTTTATTGGTACCTAATCCACATAGCATACAATTCAATAGTTCAATCGTTCAGTCATATCCAGAAGAATTGTACAATCACAACCACAATAAATTTTAGGAGTTATTTTGGAAATAATATTTCTATAGGAACATTCATTTACAAAAATTAGTTAGGCAAGCTAGTGATTGTAATACAGTAAGGACTTATTTTGCCAAGCAAAAAGCCATGACTTTGTAGGAATAGAGGAGAAAAGGACAAGACTGGGAGAAACTTGTGGAACAGAAGCCTGTAAGAAGGAAGTGAATTAGGTATGGCAAAGAAGCGAAAAGGAGTCACAGTGGAGAAACTGGCAAATTCAGAAGTTCAGAATTTAATAAAGGAGACAGATAGGTGGGAATTTAAAGCCATTGTGTCACTTTCTCTGTGGAACATATACACAAAAGGATACGTTACACCTAATCATGTGTGCCACAGATACTCAACAAGTCCCCATGTGCCAAGTGAGAGCTATGACACTGAGCAGGACAGAGGTGGGGGCTGAGGACATGGTAATTGAGGGTGCGCTCAGTCAATGGAGAAGACAGACATAAATGCATGACGTCACCAATAAGCTGTTGCGTCATGTAGACATTATAAGAGAATAAATAAGGACCCTAGATGGGAGGGCCACCAGCCAGCACACCCAGGCCTGTTCCCAAATAATCTACAATGCCAGGTATGGTGTTTAAAAAAATTGACCCAGCTCCACGCATTCAGCCGCCCACTCCCACCAGCTGGTTCACACTGTTGCCAACAATGAGGGCACCTTCATTGCCATCAAGCCGGATGGGCCTGGTGGGCCACATCATCAGGCGCTTTGAGCAGGAGGGATTCTGCCTGGTGGCCATGAAGTGAGTTAAGGGCTCCAAGGAACACCTGAAGCAGCACTACATGGCCCTGAAAGACCACCTGTTCTTCGCAGGGCTGGTGAAGTCCATGGACTCAGGACCCATTGTGGCCATGGTCTGGGAGGGGCCAAAGGTGGTAAGGACGGCCCGGGTGATGCTGGGGAGACCAACCCAGTGGATTCCAAACCAGCACCATTCGAAGGGGACTTCTGTGTTCAAGTGGGTCAACATTCATGGCAGCGTGGGTCAAAAGCGCCGAGAACGAAATCAGCCTCTGGTTTAAGCGGAGGAATTGGGGGGCTACAAGTCTCATGGCTATGACTGGATCGACAAGTAATAGGGACACGAAACACCCTGTGGACCCCTTGGCACTGGTACAGCTCTTCCTTCCGGGATTGGAAGCAGTAGGATTGACGTCCTCTTCCAAAGCACATTGACCAATAAAATGTGTTTTCCCGTTTTTTTCGGTTTAAGAAACCCAGGATTGATGAGCCTGCGGGGACAGCAAGTAGAGTGTGTGTGTGGTAGTGGGGGTGGGGGTGGGGGTGTTTAAAAGGGAAATGATGCCAAGGAGTCCAGGGAGGGAAACAATGTTTGGAAACTGATTGTGGTAGCAATTGTACAATTCTACTGTACATGATTGAACTAAAGAATGATGTGATATATGTATTAAATCCCAATTAATAAAATAAAAAAGAAGCCTTGGGGCGGAAAAAGTTTGAGACCCATTCATTTTAAGTACTGAGTTAGTAAAACAGCCTTAGCATCCAGAGTCGGTGGGCAGGCACTTAAAGGAAATGAGCTTGTTCCAGATCATCGGGGGAAGGGGAAGGGGGAGACCATCTCGTGTTCACTTCAACGTGGCCACCTTCTTCCGCAGATGGGAAGCTGCTGGAGATGAAACGAAAGGTGGCCCTGATCTTCCTGAGGAAGGGACTGGTGCCACCCTATCAATAGGGACAACGCTACCTATTTGCCTTTTGGGATCTTGATTTTCCCTGAAGAATGAGAGGACCACTAGAATCTTGGGGGTGGGAGTGGGAGGGCAGGGATTGCTATAGGAATACAATGAACCCTCATTTATCGCGGTTAATCGGTTCTAGACCCTACCGTGATAAATGAAATTCCGCTAAGTAGGATTCCTTATTTGTAAATCAAATATTTTTGTAGTTAGAGCATAGAGGACATGAAAAAACACCCTTTAGTCACCATTACACTCGTATTACCCAATTTATTAAACGAAAAAGGGAAAATACAGTGAAACATTTTGGACGTTACAATTATCATTTATTATTTATTATATTATTTATGGCATCAAGCGTGTACAGTATGAGCCAATCAGTGGCAGTAATGACAGAGCATGCGCTGTTATGCAAAAACCGCGATAGAGTGAAGCCGCGGAAGTCGAAGCGCGAAGTGGCGAGGGTTCACTGTATAGAAGACTCATGAGGAAGAGAGATCTTTTGTGTCTGATGGCAATATGCTACCTTTTGCTAAAATCCTGTTGGTTTTAATGGTTCCACATGGCATTTGGCATGATGTGGAATTTGAGAGATATGATAGGCTAAACAGTGCAGTATATGCCCTTGAACCTGCCCTACATGGACAAATTGGGAATGTCTGTGGGTGGTGGAATGCTGTACTCCATACCGCCCTCCAGTGGTTGCTCAAGCACTCTGAGGTCATCTTCAGGAGGTGGTGTGCAGCCTGAAGGCCAGCCTGGTGTCCTGGGTGGCCCTGAGTTGCACCCCAGGCCTGCTGACTGAAATCTGTGGGAAGGAGGGGGAGGTGGACATGAGGTCCTGGAATCTCTGCTCCATAGGCCCTTGGCAACTTTGGGAGACCCTGGAGTAATATTGTCTAAAATGTGTTTCTATTGGACATTCCAGAATATCTAATTCTTGTTCTCTTTTTTCTACTAGGCCCTGGGAAACCATGAATTCGATAATGGTGTAGAAGGACTGATGGATCCTCTCCTTAGAGGTGTGAAATTTCCAATTCTGAGTGCGAACATTAAGGCAAAAGGGCCGTTAGCATCTCAAATCTCTGGTCTCTATTTTCCATACAAAATTCTTAACGTTGGTCATGAAGCTGTGGGAATAGTTGGATACACTTCAAGAGAGACCCCTTTTCTCTCAAATCCAGGTATTTTCTCATTATAAAATCACTACAAAGCATTAAGTCAGAGCATGGCATTATTTTTATGGAATGTAGGTCAAAGTACTAGGAGACCTGGTGTTGGGCTGTGATCTGCAAGGTGTGTAGTTTGAAACCCCCAGAGGCGCTGTGGGAGAAAGACAGGGCTTCCTACTCCACACCGAGTCTCAGAAAGTCTCACAAGGGCAGTTCTACCCTGTCCTATAGGGTCGCCGTGAGTCAGCACTGAGGTGGTGGCAGTGAGTTTTGTTTTGTGGTAAAAGTAGGAACAACGTGCAGGACCGGGCAGAAGTTCCCTTCGGTTCCACAGAGTCTGAGTTTTTTCTTACAGACTTTTCTCTTCTGAGCATCTTTGTTGACACAAATGACCGTTTTTTTTTCAGAGTAAGTTTGTCCTGTCCTTTTAAATTGGAAGTGAAAGCCATTGGGATCCAAAGCTAAGCCCTGTTGGAGAATGAGCCACACAACTCTCTATCTCTTCCCGGGTGGAGACGGAACCCCAGAACTGGGATCTGAGATCAGTTCCAGTAGCTTGCCTTATCTTTAATTTTGATGCTCCTTTTCCTCTTTTGATATTTTGGAGTTTTAATATTAAAACTTTTGTAGAAAATATATATTTTCTTTTATATTAAATATATATATATTTTCTTTTATATTAAAACTTTTGTAGAAAATATATATTCTATGAATATATCAGTCGAGATGTGTATATGTATATATATTCAAGACACGTGAATATAGAATGCATACACACGTGTGTATATGCTTTTTGATTCATTCTCAGATATATACATTTTTGTGTATATCTGAGAATGAGTAAAAAATGATTGCTTTTAGGATTTCGGTTGATACATGAATAAGTTTATGCCAAAAAAACGATGTTTGAACATTGTCTGCCATCTGTGGATGCAACAGACAAGGTCTCTCAGCATTACACTTGTCTCAGTCTCCATAGGGAGGCTTCTAAAATAATCAAAATAGCACCTTCTGAGAGGACTTGCTGAGCCAACTAAATTCAAGACAGAGAGGTCAGCTCGGAAGTTTATAGTAACTTTTTTCCTGGGATTCCAACAGGGTCAACTTGATAGATTTTTCTCCAAGGACACAGAATGATCATAGAGGCTTATTAGGAAGAAGTTTCAGGAAAATTTTAAACGTATTGGTGAGAAAATATGGCAAGAACTTTGAACCGTGGAATTTTTTCCATCATGACAAGAACCCTACTCATTCTCTGAGGACAGCAAGGGGAACATCATTGGGAACCTTACCCATCCACTCACCTGTCCTCATCTGGCCCCTTTAGACTTCTTCTTCCTCTTCTCTTTCCCTTGAAACTTTAAAAGAATATTTCAAAGAAACACACTTTGAGTACTTGAAAACTGAAAAGTTGAGGAAAAATTGAAAAGGGCAGAATTCTTTGGGAAAGGATCAGAGAGATGGAAACAATGCCTTCACAGGTGTGCTGGCCGAGATGAGAGACAATAGCTTCACGTTCTGAGGTCTTTTTAAATGAAACTTCTATGATTTTGTAGCAATACCTTTTTATGCACCCTCCTATAGATGAGGAACTTCAAAACGTTCGTGGAAAAATCCCATTATCTTTTGATTCTATTTTCCCACCTCGCCGCAGCCCCATTGTCTGTTTCAAGTTGAAGTCAGCTCAATAGCACCCAAAGAAACCCAGAAACCAAAGCCATTGCCATCCACTTGTGTACAGCTCAGAGTGGCCTGTAAGGACATAGAACTACCCCATCAGTTTCCAAAGCTGTGAATCCCGTGGAAGCAGACGGCCACAGCTCTCTCCATCAAAGAAAAGTGGTTTAGAACCTTCTGTTAGCAGCTAAGTGCTTTAACAGTTGTGCCACCAAGATATGTATGTATGCATTCATATGTGGCTATATATACATTCACATATGTGTGTATACATACACATATATATATATACAAGGAGGCTTCAAAAAGATTGTGGAGAAATGAAATGATTAATGCCATTTTCCCATGAACTTTTTGAAGCCTTCTCGTGTATATATAATAACCATTCAAGAACTATTTTTAAGCAGTTGTCATTGAATTGCTTTTACTGAAACACTTTGGTAGTGAGAGAAGAAATGAGTTTTCTCTAAATATATCCAAATTAAGTTTATTTCCATATTTGGAGGGGGGAAAAAAGGAAGGTAGGAGCTAGAAATTCAGAAACAAAAGTTTCCATTAAGAATTAACTGGTAGAAGATTCAACAACTAGAAAACTAGTATGTTTATTCTTGTTACAGAAAGCCTAGGCCATTGAAAAATATCAATATAAAGGTCAGCTGTTGAGAAAGGAGACAAAGTTGAAGGTAGGGCAGCAGTGGAGCCTTTCTGCTCGCCACTGTACAGGCAGGGGTTCTCCGTGCTAGAGGTGGCATGGGCCATCCGCCTCAGGGGTGAGCAAGCCTTCTTAAACTGCGTGAAGCCACTGGTATTAGCTGTTGTTTTTAAGGTGATTACTGGGGTAGCGTGTGCCTATGAGCTCCCCTTTGAGGATTCTCTCACTTTTGAAACATTTAGTAAGTACTTTGCTGACTAAGAGGGATGTGCTCACACCACAAGGACCTGACGAAGCAGTCTGAGGCTGGCCTTCTCCAACCTGTCCAGCCAGCCCGTGGTCCTCCCACCTCCCTCCACAGAGAGCAGGGCTCTGATGATTAATTTTCCCAGGGCCTCTCTAGTCTGTCTGCAAAATGTGGGTAAAGACTGCCTGACATGCTAACAAACCGGCTCTGGACATGGAGAGGGCTAGAGAACGCACCTGCCCAGAGGGCTGGACACTCTCCCTCTGGGTCCCCAGTGCTCCCAGCTCACACATGTGTCTTTGGGTACAGCCACACTGGTGTATCCCATTTGTCCCTTACCCTCTGCTTCCCACATGGACCTGAGCAACCTGC
Source organism: Echinops telfairi (assembly GCF_000313985.2). NCBI lineage: Eukaryota > Metazoa > Chordata > Mammalia > Afrosoricida > Tenrecidae > Echinops > Echinops telfairi. The sequence continues at coordinate 89,902,741 of NW_022107431.1, read as the reverse complement.
CGTCAGAGCCTAAGTGTCTCCTCGCTGTGCATTTGAAGCCTATTATAGAGACTACCTTAGGATCTTTGGGTGAAGATGTGAGTTTATTGAAAAACTGAGTAAGTGCTCATTAGATAGCAAATTCAAGAGCAGACTGTCTGTATGATTTGTATTTCATTGCCTGGGTTTGTTTTCTTTTAGTTCACTTAAGACCAAATGTGATTTAAGGCTGTAAGAGAATCATGAACAAAGTCGGGATTTGGGGAAGGAATTTGATGGTTGTCCTGGGGATCAGGTCATCTTGGGAAAGAACTGCCTTGATCCCCACAAGGAGTCTGCACATGAAGCATCTTGGGAGCAAAGGCATTCCAGAAGGGAATCTGGAGTCACGTACTAGATTGTTAAGCTTGATGAGCATGGGAACTTTGTCCACCCCATTCACTGACCTGCCAGTTGGGGCACGGTGTGCAGTATATTTGAGTGGAATGAGTACTGAGAGCAGAAATGTGGGAACCACCCAGGTAATGACAGACTTGAGTGAAGGGCTCCCGAAAGCCTGATGGAGTTCAGGCAGAATGTGGAGAAAAGTTTTATGCATGTTTCATTGTCAGCAACCAGGACCTAAGAGGTGAGAGAGGTTGTTGCTAGAGACGTGGAGATTCCAGCCATCAGACTGCATGGAGTAGAAGGCTGCGAGCCCTATGTTACAGGAGAGAAACTGGAGGTTGTGCTGGGGGCCCAGGGGCATCAGAAGGCATGGCGCTCTTGATAACAGCTCCTGGGAATCATGGGTTGGACTGTCCACTGACTATTGTGGGGTGAGTTGGAGTGAGTAGGATGGAATGTTTCGGGGAGCACCTACCTCTGCTAAGACCAAGACTCAGCGGGCTGGCACGAGTTCTTTCTGATCCTGGCTCCTAAGCCAGCCCAATCCCTTCAGTCTGGAATCCCACAGCTATAACTTGTACTCCTAGTGCCTTTCATTTACTTGGGGAGGTAATAAAATGCCTACAATATAATTCTCCTTTTGGCATCCTGAAATCCATCTCCTGGCTTCTTGGTGTGATACCTGGTCCCGGGAGGTAGGTGTTTGATGTGTGTAGAGAATGCATCCCTTTGTCCTCTGAGACATCAGTCTGAACTTTTCTATCCCTTCTTGCTGTCACACCAAAGCAGCCGATGGTAGCATTACATGAAGGTCCCAGCATTCTGTTCCTCATTTGTTCATCTATTGCACTTCATGTTTATTTACATGCCAGGCACTATTGTAGGCATCAAGATTACTAACTCCCTTCCTCAGAAAAAGAAAAAAAATCCCTAGCCATGGGCGCGTATATATTCAGTGGGAGGACACTTGCGATGGCTAGTGTGTGCAAACTTGGTGGGTACTGTGGAGAAATTTGAGCGGGAGGGACAAAGGCAAGTGTGGCACAGGGCAGGGCACATCCTTTTACTTTAAAGCAGTGGTTCTCTGGCTGATGTCCAGAAACACAGAAATGACTAGCATCTGTTTGTCCAGATAAAGCCTTTCTTTTCCCTAAAAAAAAATAAAATAAAATAAAATAAAGCAGTGGTTCTCAACTTTCCTAATGCCGCGACCCTCTAATACAGTTCCTCGTGTTATGGTAACCCCCAACCATTGGAAATATGTTTTCCAGTGGTCTTAGGTGGCCCCTGTGAAAGGGTCAGTTGAACCCCAAAGGGGTCGACACCCACAGGTGGAGAACCGCTGCCTTAAAGGGCTGGCCAGGGAAAGTTTCGCAGAAAAGGTGGCGTAGTGCTGAGAGGCAAGCAGGGGAACCACATTGACTCTTGATGTTTCATAGCTGACAGTAGTGGCACAGTTGTTGCAACTCTAGATTTTAAATGTTGCTTACAACTTACTGGAATCGCTGTACCCCCAAACACAAGACATATGGGAACTTTGAATTTTCAGACCATTTGGGTGGACCTTCTCATCTCTGTCATTAATCATGTGGTTTATCGTTCATTGTAATATCCACATGTTGAGTTAACTGATGTTAAAACCTTTAGAGTTTCCTGTCACAGCATACAGTGTTGTAGTTAGTTGTTAGTTAGTTAGTTAGTTAGTTAGTTAGTTAGTTAGTTAGTTAGTTAGTTAGTTAGACAACAAGTCCATTCCAGGTATGCAGAGTGGAGCAACTCCATAGAATTTCAAGACTGGAAACTTTAGAAACAGACCACCAGGCTTCCCCTCTAAGATGCCCCTGGGTGGTTTCCCAACCCTGGTGGTATAGTGGGTCATGAGTTAGGCTTCTAGCCACAAAGTCAGCAGGTCAGTACTACCAGGTGCCTTACTTTCTATTCCTGTAAACATGAGGCTTTCCACTCCCATACACACTCAGGGTCTCCGAAACCCACAAGGGCAGTTTTCCCCTGCCCTGTAGGGTCAGTGTGCATCAGAATCGATTCAGTGGCAGTGGGTTTTGGGGGTTGCTTGTTTGTTTGTTTGTTTGTATTTTGAGTAGTCAATCACTGAACAGTTTGTGCTATTCAAGGTGTTCAGTACACAAGTATTGGCTCCTTATAATGCAACAAAGAATGTGTTTTTAGTTCTCTTTTTAAAAAAAATAATTTTATTGGGGGCTCTTACAGCTTTTATCACAATCCATACATACATCCGTTGTGTCAAGCACTTAAAAAAATCATTTTATTGGGGGCGCATACAACGCTTATCACAATCCATACATATATCAATTGTGTCAAGCACATTTGTACATTCGTTGCCATCATCATTCTCAAAACATTTTCTTTCTACTTGAGCCCTTGGTATCAGCTCCTCATTTTTACCCTCCCTCCCTGCTCCCCCTCCCTCATGAACCCTTGATAATTTCTAAATTATTATTATTTTGTCATGTCTTGCATTGTCCGATGACTCCCCTTCACCCACTTTTCTGTTGTCTGTCCCCCAGGGAGGAGGTTATATGTAGATCCTTGTAATCTGTTCCCCCTTTCAACTCCACCCTCCCTCCACCCTCCCGGTAATCACTCCTCACTCCAATGGTCCTGAAGGGATCATCTGTCCTGGATTCCCTGTGTTTCCAGTTCCTATCTGTTCCAGTGTATGTCCTCTGGTCTAGCCAGATTTGTAAGGTAGAATGGGGATCATGAGAGTCGGGGGAGGAAGCATTTAGGAACTAGAGGAAAGTTGTATGTTTCATCGTTGCTACATCGCACCCTGACTGGCTATCCTCCTCCCCATGACCCTTCTGTAAGGGGATGTCCAGCTGCCCACAGATGGGCTTTGGGTCCCCAATCTGCACTGCCCCTCATTCACAATGATGTGATTTTTGTTCCTTGATACCTGATCCCTGTCAAGCACTTTTGTACATATGTTGCCATCATCATTTTCAAAATATGTTTCTTTCTACTTGAGCCCTTGCTATCAGCTCCTCATTTTTCCCTCCCTCCCTCCCTCATAAACCCTTGATAAATTATAAATTGTTATTATTTTCATATCTTACATTGTCCTCTGTCTCCCTTCACCCACTGTTTTGAGCACTCTTACTGCTCTTGGACAGGGTCAATACTTTTCCACCTGGGGTTTGCGGGCTCAGCATTTGGAATTCCTATGAGTGGTCACTGATTTGGGGGGGGGGCATTCTTATTTTAATGATGGGCTTTAGAAATCAGCACCAGGAAATCTGGCGTGTCTGGAGGATTCCCCTGTAGCAGAGGGCTGCACAGCGACCCTCTGCCTGGGTTTGCAGTCAAATCTGTACTAATAAAAGCCACAGACCGCAGGGCTGGTTCAGAGCTGGCTACAGAAACAGTGGGAGAAACTGGTGCTAATGCAGTCAGACTCGCCAAGGGGCGATGTTTGGTACCACGACATCAAGGCGTACACAGACAGCGAAGACCATTCACTCTTCCAGCCCCAGCCCTAAATAGATTAGAACCTTATTTAACGCAGTTTTCCGTCATGCCCAGATGTTAACCTCATCTTCCATTGAACAAGACAAAGTTTTCAACCGGCATGTTAAAATTGGTGTTCAAAAACCCTTTGCCAGCAGTATTTTGTTACATTTAAAGACCGATGATCCTGAACTTGCAAACAAAGCCTTGAAGTTGCCTTATATAGCACTGTTCTATAAACAGGCTAAGCCATTTTATGCACTGGTCTTATGGACATCTAAATATAAAAATAGATTGAAACAAATCCAGATGTGAAATCTCATTATTGTGTGGAATTTCGTTTGTGCAAAACAATATCATCCACAAGGTTAAAGTAATTGATGCAGTGTTAAATGAATGTGAATGAATGATATTCCTTTAAATTTTACTTAATTTAAATTTATTTAATTTGCAAACATGTTGTAGTCTAAATCATTTAAGAGCTTTGGCAAATTAAGGTGCTTATACTTGGTATCCTGGCATGTATGTAAGCAATGTAATAATAAATAATGCTAATTAATGTCCATTTTATTTCATTTGTTCTGTAGGAACGAATTTAGTGTTTGAAGATGAAATCACTACAGTGCAACAGGAAGTGGATAAGCTAAAAGCTCTAAATGTGACCAAAATTATTGCACTGGGACACTCTGGCTTTGAAATGGATAAACTCATTGCTCAGAAAGTGAGAGGCGTGGATGTGGTGGTAGGAGGGCACTCCAACACGTTTCTGTATACAGGTAACTCTCTCATTAAGACTATGCAACCAGGACCACTACATGGGTTACTTTGTCTCTTTTGCCTTAGCAACAGTTATTTTGTTACTGTTCTTCAATATATACTGAATGTCAACATGTGCAAATCTTACAAAAAGGAGACATTATGAAGAATAATTTGTTGATTTCACAATTGCACGTCAATTCCATTCCTGGTTGCCAGTTCAGACCACCAGCTGCTGAACAGGAAAAAGGTGGGGCTGTCGAATCTGGTAAAGATGTATAGACCTCCTCAATAGTAACTCCCCTTTACCTCACCTGCCATACCCCCAGGCACCTTTCTTCTAGTTATTGTCTCTATGTGTTCACCCAAACTGAAAAATACATATCAGAGGGTCAAAAATGCTACCAACAATACCAAAATACAACAGAGAGAAGCCCCTATGTGGAAAAAAAGGAAATGTTAAAAACCAGATAAAGTCAAAGTGTATCAAAAGGAAGATCAGATCACAAGGTTTTAACCATTACATCAGATCTATCCTTTTTTTTTTCATATCTATGCTTTTAATCTACAATAATCATCTCTCTGATACTCTGTCTGATAACCACGTTGTTCCTATCCTTCCATAATGGTCACACGTAAATCACCAAAGGCGTGTTCCATGCGTAAATCCTACAAATGTGTCTTGCACGTCCGCGGTCCTCCATAGCATTCTGCAAATGAGAATTTTACAATTTATGGTCTTGATAATATTTCTTCTTTTGGATTTGGACTTTATCTTTTATAACCCTGGCTCACAGATGTCGATGTAGGCGTAGTTGTAGGCGTAGTTGTACCCCTTCAATGTAGGCGTAGTTGATACCCCACTTAGATGACTGCTTGTTTGAAAACCAGCCTTGAAGACCCCAGATGCTATTCTTTGTGGTAGCCCGGCACCATCTAATTTCTTCCCTACTCTTTGCCATAGCACCCCGCATGTCCTTTGTGAGGACAAGTATCAGGCAAGGCCACGTCGTAAGATCTTACATTGACGCTTTGAAGCTAGGATCATTTGAGCCCCAAACCCATTCCTACATCTATGTTTTCTGTCTACCTCTGGTTCTCTGAGAGACAGCTTTATTATTTTATGGTAACGAATCTTATGGATCCTCTTCCTGGAGCATACGGTTCTTCTGTTTATAGTGTCAGTGATTTAGCCCATGATCATGTATTTAGAACGCCATGGAGGAAGGGAGATTAAATAAGTGTAGGCTAACTGCACATCGCGATACCTGGATTATTGGCTTGCACAGATTAAGTCCTTCGGTGACTGGACGTTATTTACACAAACAATGGGAGTCAGTGGTCAAGTAAAACTTACATAATACTCACTGATAATGTCAGACCCAGGTCTGCCAGCCTGAGAGACCTCTTAGTAATACAAGGAGGGCACTGAAGTGGTACGTATATGCTAGTCTGCCTCTGATAGGCAATACTTTGGGGATAGCTCTCCTCTGCTTCTTCACATTCCTTGTAATTTTGGCCTTAAGTCTTCGGGTTACACGTGTGCTTGCTGTATAGCTCAGTTCATGTCATGGGGTTTCTACATCACATCCTCCTGGTATGGCCTTTGGAGTATGTTGTGCACCTTGAAGATTCAGGGTTCAATGTCTCGGTATTCTATGACCCATAGCCTGGATCCCTGAGGATTATACAGACACTTGGACCAATGGGCCCTATAAGAAGCATAGTGTCAGCATACTCTCCTCTTGAGGTCCATAAATGTATTATTAGTCATTTTATTCCCCACTAGAGGGTTGGTCCTCCCCCTCTTTCTACCAACAGATCCATGGACCTTTTTACAAAGATGAAGCCCATGGTCAACAAGGAAACCCCTGCCCCTCCCAAAACAGAAACCAAAGCAAGGTGTTAAAAGCCAAGAAGGCCATGCTGAAAGATGTCCACAGACACACACACACACACAGATCTGCACATCCACTTTTCAGCAGCCCATGGCCCTGAGACGAGGAAGGCAGCCCAGTACCTTCAGAAGAGCGCCCCCAGGAGGAACAAGCTTGACTGCTATGCTGTCATCAAGTTCCCCCTGACCACAGAGTCCGCCGTGAAGATCGAAGATAACACCAAACGTGTCCATTGTGGATGTCAAGGCCAACAGGTACCAGATGAAACGGGCTGTGAAGAAGCTCTACGACACTGATGTAGCCAAGGTCAACCCCCTGATCAGGCCTGACAGAGAGAAAAAGGCCTGTGTAAGACTGGCTCCTGACTCTGACGCTTTAGATGTTGTCCACAAAGTCTGAGTCATCTAACCGAGTCCATCTGGCTAATGCTAAATGAAGTTCTTTCAATTAAAAGAAAAAACTGAGTTCAGTTCTGCTCTGACTCACGTAGGACTTTTATGAGTCAGAATCATATTGTTAGCAACTGGGTTGTTGTGTGTGTGTGTGTATAAATAGATATTATATATAACAAGTATTTAAGATTACTGCATCCCAACTAATGTCATTAAGATCAACTCTGTTTGAGGAAGTTGCTCTTTCCCAGTTGGATTTTGAGTGTCTTCGAACCTGAGTAGTCATTTTGTGGCACTCTATCAGACAATGTTCCACTGTTATTTGGAAGGGTTCAGTGGCTAGTTCTTCAGAAATGATCCATCTCTTCCCTTTTCCTAGTCTGTCTTAGTCTGGAAGCACCACTGAAACCTGTCCACTATGAGTGACTGGTGGCATCACGTCCAGCATCACCACACATAAGCCATTACAGAATGACAAAGTGACATGTCTGGCAGTCACTGTTCATAGGAAGGATAAATACTATTTTTTGGAAGAAGAGGAATCTAAGCCAACAAGAACAGCTACAAATACATGTTATTAGTTAATAAGTGCTGTAGAGCTGGAACCAACTCATCGCCACCCTGCATGCATGTTCCGCAGAACTAAACACAGCCCGGGCCTGCCCATCCTCACAATTGTTATGTTTCAGCCTTTGCTGCAGACACTGGATCAGTCTCTCTGATCGAGAATCTTCCTCTTTTTCGCTGACCCTCTACTTTACCAAGCGTGCAGCCCTTTTCCAGGGACTGGTCTCTCGTAACATGTCCAAAATCTGTGTGACAAAGTCTCACTCTCCTCCTTTGGAAGAAGCATTCTGGATTTACTTCTTTCAAACACAGATTTGAAATTCTTTGTTATTCTCCCAGGACATGGCACTTTCAACAGTCTTCATCAAACTACAATTCAGATGTGTCCATTCTTCTGTAGGCTTCTTTACTCATTGTCCAACTTTTATATGCATATGAGACAAATGAAAATACCATGGCTTGTGTCAAGTGCACCCCAGTCCTCAAAGGGACATCTTTGCTCCTGAACACGTTAGAGATATGGTGGAGAAAATTTGCCCAGTGTAATACTTCGTTTGAGTTCTTGACTGCTGCTTCCAAGAGCATTGATTGTGGATCCAAGTAAATCCTTAACGACGTAATTTATTTTCTCTGCTTACTGTAGTGTTGTCTATTGGTCCAGTGGGTGGATTTTTATTTCCTTTACATTGAATTATAATCCATAGTGAAAGCTGTATTCTTTGATTTTCATTAGTAAGTACTTCAAATATAGTTCACTTTCAGCAAACAGGCTTGTGTTATCTGCATATTAATATTACAAGTGATTAATGACCCTTCCTCCAATCCCAATTCTGTGCTCTTCTTCATATACTCCAGTCTCTTGGATTATTTACTCATTATGACAAAAGGATAAAGCCCTCACACACACATTCCTTGATGTTAAACCCTGCTGGGTTCCCTTGCTCTGTTCAGATGGTGCCTCTTGGTTTATATAGCAACTCTGCACAAGCACAGCCCTGTGCTCTGGAATTTTTTAAATGCAATAATACATGTATAAATAATAATTACAAATCGTGCTAGAGAGGAGAGAAATACAAGATGTGAAAATACAATAGAAGGATCTAGTCAAATTGAAGGAGTATTCTCAGGGACCAACATTGGCTAAGATCAGATGTCAACTTGGTAAATAATAATAATCAGTTGGCATTAAGTAGATTCTGACTCATGGTGACCCATGTGTTTGGCAGTAGAATTGTGTTTCATAGAGTTTTCAATGGCTTATTTTTTGGAAGTGGATCACCAGGTTTATTCTCTGAGACACCTCTCAATGGAATCAAACCATCACTCTTTAAACTATCATCTGAGTTTCCTCCTCCCCCACCCCCAACTATCATAATTCCAGTTCTACCTTAAAAATCCAGTTAGACCAGAGGATGTACACTGGTACAGATAGGAACTGGAAATACAGGAATCCAGGACAGATGACTCCTTCAGGACCCGTGCTGAGAGTGCGATACCAGGAAGGTGGAGGGAAGGTGGGGTAGAAAGGGGGGAATCGATTACAAGGATCTACATATAACCTCCTCCCTGGGGGGATGGACAACAGAAAAGTGGGTGAAGGGAGACGTCGTACAGTGTAAGACATGACAAAATAATAATAATGTATAAATTATCAAGGGTTCGTGAGGGAGGGGGTAGTGGGAAGGGAGAGGAAAAAATGAGGAGTTGATACCAAGGGCTCAAGTAGAAGCAAATGTTCTGAGAATGATGATGGCAACAAATGTACAAATGTGCTTGACACACAATGGATGGATGTATGGATTGTGCTAAGAGTTGTATGAGCCCCCAATAAAATGATTTAAAAAAATTATTATCTGAGTAACATTTATACCAACTCCTTGCCTCCCCAACCAAAACAAATAAACAAACATTGAGTCATGCCAACTTCTAGCATGTTACCCTATAGGACCGGGTAGAACGGCCCCTGGGAGTTTCCAAGACAATTACTGTTAATGAGAGGAGCAAATCCCCATCATTCTCCCGAGAAGCAGTTGGTGGTTTCGAACATCTGATCTTGTAAATCACAGTCCGATGTGTAACCACTATGCCACCAGGGTTCCTCTGTACCACCCAGGCACGCTATAAAAACCAAAACCCACTGCTGCAGAGTCGATTCGGACTCATGCCAGACAGATGAGGTTGAATACAAAGAGTAGAGATCCTTATAGCATTTCTGGGGCTGTAAATCTTTCCAGGAAGAGGAAGCCTCATCTCTATCTGAAGGAGCAGCTGGTGGGTTTAAACTGCCAACCTTGTGGTTAGTAACCCAATGCTTACCCCACAGCAGCACCAGGGTTCCTTAGGGGCTCTAGAAGTAATCTTCACTGAGTGCTTAAGTCAACGAGCCCTGGATGTAGGGATTATGAACGATACTTTCTTTGCAGTCAGCAGTTCAAAATCCCCAGTTGTTCTGCCGGAGAATGACGGGGCTTTCTAATCCTGTAAATAGTTATAAAACTCACAAGGGCAGTTCACCCCAACCCTGCAGTGTTGCAAGGCGTCAGCATGGAGGTTTGTTTTTGTTTTGTTAACCTCAAGTCAAGTTTAATTTGCTGCAGTCACTTTTTAAATTCTCCAAATAACCCTGAGAGATGGGAATTACGTACTATTTTCTCCCCTTCACAGAGAAATAAACTAAGAGGAAAAGATGTAACTAACCCAGAGGTGGGCCTCTGATTCCAAAAGTTCTTAGTGCCATTCGCAGAGGCTCTGAAGCAGGTGGGTGCGGTCTAGAAATGGGCCGAGGCTAAGAGGACCGACCGCAGTGCAGAGGAGCTGCTCCAGATGGAGCTGGGGGGACCGAAAGGCCGGACCGCCTCGCTCTCATCATCTATGATGCTCCTGTGAAACATTCTGTCTTTGCTCCAGGGGAAGAGTTTAAACCTGGGAGGAACGTGATCGTATTTAGGAAGGGCACTCGGGATGTCACGTGGAGTAGAAAGAGGCCGGAATGGGCCTCTGGGAAGGGAGCAGAAACCCACTCACCGCTGCCCTTGAGTCCATGCCGACTCGTGGACAGAGCACAACTGCCCCCTAGGGTTTCCAAGACGGGAATCTTCACAGAAGCAGTCTGCTTCATCTTTCCCTGGGCAGTGGCTGAGGGGCTGGACTCACTGACCTTTCCCTTAACCCCGGGCCACCAAAACATAGGGTAATCTTGGCCAACAGTGCGGCGCTGGCTGAGGAAATTTAAAGCAGCAGGCCGGTCCAAGCGGCTATGCAGAAAGTGCATCTGAGCCATTTCAAAGAGAGACTCTGTTCCCTGGAAGCCCTGATTTGAAATATGCTAATTACCCATTTGAAGAACAAATCGGTCTTCGGAGAAATATAACCAGAATGCTCCTTGGGATCAAATATGGTAAGACGTTGACTTAATGCATTTGGATGTATCCTCAGAGAAGGGCAATCACTGAAAAAGGACCTCCTGTTTGGTGAAGTAGAGCTAGTGGTGTTCCTTCAATGAGGTGAACTGACACTACCTGCAACAATGGACGCTGATCGACCAGTGGTCCTGAAGATGCTTTCTAAAAGGTCAGAGTCAACGCAAAGACAACGCTCATGGATTGCATAGTGTCCTCCCTGAGTATGTGTCAATTTGGCTGGGCCCTGGTTCTCAGTGGCTTGGCACTTATACGAAGGGGCTTCAGATTGTCCATAGGGCAGTGGAATGGAAAGATAATGAATTTTCCCCCAGGAACTTTTGGATGTTGTGTAATGGATCGTCCCCGCGATGTGACCAGATGTGATCACCCAATCAATTGCACGGAGATTCAGGTGGGAAAGAGCACCGTCACCGAGGTGGGGAATAGCCCTGATCTGCTGTGAACGAGCGGCCTTGAGGGTCGCCTGACAAGCGGCTTAGCAAAGGGTCCAGGATTAAGCAAAGATCAAGGATTTGACTACCACCAAGAAAGACGAACTGGCGGTCCCTGTGCTGCAAATCTCCCAGAGCTAGGTGGACACTGACGCCAGGACGTGGGCGGCTCTCCAAGACCATCTGACCCAGATGTTGAAAGGAGGTGAAGATTTCTTCCAGAGCCAACACAGAGAACCCCTTCCCTGGATTTGGGCCAACAGCCTTTTAAACTATGAAAGACTGTATTTCTGCTGACTGAAACCATCATCCACTGTGGTATTTCTGTTATAGCAAGGCGAACGGACTAAGGCAGCAACCAATGAAAACAACTCAGAGCCACTTACTTTTACTCAGTTGTTTCAATAAGGATCCCAATCCTTACGTTCTCCAGTTAGCCCTGTCTGCATCGAAACCATAGTGTGAACAGCCTTGAAACAGTCTCGAATTCAGCCTGTTGAAAACAGCCTCAGGGGGAAACAGAGGCACGTCAAGGGACACTGGGGCAGAAACCATGGCGGACGGACGGCGGCTGGGACCAGGCTAGTGGCTCAGCGTCTGCCGGAGTGCGAGAAGCTGGCCGAGGAAGGAAGACGTCAAGGAGGCATTGAGACCTCGTCTCCTCGGAAAAGCACACCCGCGCGGCCTCAGACATGGTGGCTCCAGCCCGGCTCGTCGTGGCAGTAGTAAGATGTGCTATGAGGCTGAAGAATGGGATTTACTAAATGAAAGTATGAAGCCTTTGTCAAAAAGATGCAGTCAGTTAGGACAAGCTGTTCCAAAAATGGTTCAACAGCGCTCTCCTTACGTTGAGGAAATCACAGGCCTCCTAACCAAACTTCGATGAACTGAGACGCTACGAAGGGTCACAGAGAGGAAGATTTATGTTGCAATCGAGCAGGCTCGCCTGACTAAAACATTGACAACCGTAAAAGAAGAAAAGAGGCAGCCTCCGTCTTCCAAGAGCTGCAGGTGGAAACGTGCAGGTCGATGGGAAGGAACGAGCGAGTGGGGTTTATCGTGGAGCAGATGCGGCTCTGCCTTGCTGTGAGGGATTCCATCTGGACACAAAGCATCAGCACGAAAATGACGCCCAGGTTTTCCAGGAGGAGAACACAGAGAAATTGAAGTTGGAGTATTGTAACTTAATGATTCAGCTGGATCCACATAAAGGCGCTTACTTGTCTATCTGTAAACACCACAGAGCAATTCACGACGCTTCTGGCATGCAGGCAGAAAGCGGGACGTGGCAGCCGGCTCTGATGAGCATGCTTCTCTGTTTTCCTGGCTCCATTCGACAGTCAGCAGTCAGATTTGGTTCCCCGAGCGAGTGCTGACAAGAAGTTAGAAGAAATCCCCAAGCTCAAGGGTCTTCTGAAGCTTTTTCCCACCATGGAGTTGATGCCCTGGACCACACTTGTGGAGGACTATGGCGTGGACTTAAGAAAGGCTCTTGCGAGAGTCCAGCAATTGATGCTTTTAGCTCCGCAGAGGAAGGTGGAAAAAGATGGAAAGACTTGAAGAACAGAGTTGCTGAACGTAATATTAGATTAATAGCCAAATATTACACCCGGGTAACCATGAAGACTATGGCACAGCTGCTGGATCTGTGGATGAGGCAGGGGCCTTTCTCTCAAATCTCGTAGTAGCAAGACCGTCTCTGCTAAAGTAGACAGGCTGGCAGGAATGATCAACTTCCAGAGACCCAAGGATCCACATGATTTATTACATGACTGGTCTCTGAAAGTGAACTCATCGATGCCGCTAGTGAACAAGCCTGCATGCCTCGCAGCCCACGAGATGCTGCTCCATGATCTGCAATGAGGCTCGCGGTGCCGTCGTGCTTTTAGGAAAGAGTGATAAGGAAAGTCACTAAAAGTAAGACTATTATCATGGTGTATGTGTAAGACTGGAACATGCACACTGCTACAGTTAAGAGCAGGGAATCCAGGATAGATAAATCCCTCAGGGCCAACAAGGAGAATAGAGATACCAGGAGGATTAGGGGAATGTGGGGGGAGAAAAGGGGGAATCAATCTATAATTTTCCTTCTATTCTGTTTCTTTGTCTGAAATGTCAAAAGATCGTGAATATGTTTGGGGCTGTCTTTGACCTTTTAAGTTGACTTATTCATTGTTTAACTTTTTGCATTGGCAGGTGGTGCAAGAATGTACCATTTTTTATTGTCTGACTAAAAAAAAATGTGTCATAACGTACCCAAGTATGTTTTTCAGCGTGACGCTTTTTAACTATTATTTGTTTTCATTCAGCTAACAACCATCATCTGATAAAAGCAGTGTGTGCAAAGAAAGAAAGAAAGAAAGAAAACAATACCCAGTGTGAAGGGGGGCTGGGGGGTGGCATGGAGTGGAGACCCAATGCCCATCTGTAGCCAACTGGACATCCCCTCACAGAAAGGTCACAGGGAAGAGATGAGCCAATCAGGGTGCACCGATGAAACACACAACTTTCCTCTACTTATTTAATGCATCCTTCCCCCCCACTATCCTGACCTCAATTCTACCTTACAAATCAGAGTAGACTGGAACATGCACACTGCTACAGTTAAGAGCAGGGAATCCAGGATAGATAAATCCCTCAGGGCCAACAAGGAGAATAGAGATACCAGGAGGATTAGGGGAATGTGGGGGGAGAAAAGGGGGAATCAATCTATAACCCCTTCCCAAGGAGATGAACAACAAAAAAATGGGTGAGGGGTAATGGAGGAGGATATAAGATATGAAAATAATAATCTATTACTTATCACAGGTTCATGAGGGAGGAAGGGAAGGGGAAGAAATGGGGAGCTGATATCAGGGGCTCTAGTAGGAAGGAAATGCTTTGAAAATGATGATGGCAGCATATGTGCTTGACACACTGGAGGAATGTATGGATTGGGATAAGAGATGTAAGAGCCCCCAGTAAAAGTATTTAATAAGAAAACGACGTCAGAATGCTGCCCTGCACCTCTTATCGCCCTTTGGTCTGCTCGCTCACCTGTTCTGACCACTGGGCCATCAGCTGGCCCCTACTTGTGACCACCATGTTCTAAGGATTCCTATGGCCGCAGTACCCCGGCCAGGCTGAATTTGATCCTCCTCAGACAGTGCACGCTGCATTCACCCACCCAGCCTGTCTTCCCAACCCCATGGGTTCTGGGATCATGTTCCCGTGAATGATTTCTTCTTGCCAAGATGAGGAGTTGAGCTTCTCAAGCAGTTGAGCGGGTCTGTGTCAAGAGAAGGTGTGGGCGATGAGCATCGTTGGCTGGATGGCGTGAAGTGGTATGGAACAGGTGAAGCCCTGGATTGCTTCTTCTGCCAGTGGCTTTCTGGGGTCTTGAGATGGGAGGAGCAGAGACTAGCAAAACCTGGCCTGCCATTGCATCAGAGACATCTGAAGGGACCACCTTACTCCCGAATCCACGTGGTTAAGACGCAAGCCAGTCCACATTTTGTCTAAGGAAAAGAATCACAACGTGCTGTTTCAGAAGAGGAGAAAGCCAGTCCAACGGGGCTCTGGGACTGCTGGCTGAACACTGATTGATTGGATGAGGCATTTGACCAAAGCATCATGCTCCCAGCTTCGGAATTCTTTTTAAGTATGGCTATTTGTAGAAAAGGCACAAAAACAAATGCTCACCCTATGGGTTTCCAGGAATCTGCAGTCTCACCCCCTGCCAGATGAGTACTCTGCCTTCCTCATGGGGGCATTGTCCGCCACCTTGTGGGCATATGCAGAACAGCACCTTCCAAGGGTCTGGACTTACCCAAGGATTCCACCTTCCCGCAAACCAACCCCTGCAGAATGGGTAGGAGGGGGCTGCCACATGCCCTGGGCCCCTGAAGTAAAGACCACACTCCAGGCTAACCCAGGATGAGGATGACTGAGTATTAACCTTCCTTCCCTGCCACTCTGCAGCGCATCGGATCCTCTAACGCCACAGCCAACATCTCAGCGTGACCCTGACGTGGGGATGGGGCAAGACGCTCGCTAAAGCTGAAATGGGGGTCTCTTTGTAAAAGTAAAGTTCCCAGGTGGTTTTCCTTTTTTTTTTTCCCCCAGAGGGAGCAAGGAAAGGAGACATTTAGATTGCCAGCAACTGTTAGACGCTTGTGAAGTGCTGGCCTTGCGGTTCACTGGGCTGGGAGGAGTTTCTGTCGTCGACATCGCAGCATGACCGCGATGGGTTCTTCCCAGCATCTCGCCTGACTCATCGTAGGGGGGAAAGGGCCAGAAATGAAGTCCTGGGTCTGCCCCGGCTTTCTGCTGTTCTTTCTGTTTGGTCGTTGTTGTTGCAGGTGTTTTGAGGCTGTGTGGTGCCGTGCCACACCGCTCTTCCTCCGTCACAGATATGACCTTATCACATTGCCTGTGGCAGTCAGTCTTCGCAACTGGAAAGTGGGGGAAAACAACCAAACCTCCCTCTTGGGTGAAGAATTCAATAAAAGACAGCCCAGGGCCTGGTATCCAGCACACTCGCAGCTAGCCCGTGTTCCAGGCTCTCCTGCATACCTGTAACGGGAGAGACTGACAGGAGGGGCGGGCGGAAGTGATGGAAACAGCTGTGAGTCAAGGGCAGCTGACTCACAACAGACGAAATGATGTGTCACCATCTCCGGGGAGGGAAAGTGCAAGCCCCAGTGTGCCTGAGGAGGG
The DNA here is from genome assembly GCF_000313985.2 of Echinops telfairi. Taxonomy (NCBI): domain Eukaryota; kingdom Metazoa; phylum Chordata; class Mammalia; order Afrosoricida; family Tenrecidae; genus Echinops; species Echinops telfairi. Next base: position 89,886,722 of record NW_022107431.1, on the reverse strand, counting down.
CTGCAGACACGGATTTTTTTGTGAAAGAACTTAATCATACCCAAGAGTTCAAAGCTGGGCTTCACGTTTCTTGTGTGGTCCTCGTCCAGGTAGGTATCCTTGAAACAGTGGTGTGACACCCAGCCCCAGGGAGATGCATGGCTCCCCGCTCGCCCCAGGGTCCTCTATTGAGACAGAGGTTGGCAGGGCTTCTTGATTGTGTCGTTACTGGCATAGTAAAGCATATGACTTTCTGATTCTGAATGGCCAGTTTTGAATACATTTCAACCCACTAATGCCTAGGATATCGATCTTGATATGGCCAATTTCATTATTGACGACCTCCAATGTTCCCAATTCATACTTCGTGTGTTTCACTTTCCAACCGTTAGCAGGTTTTTGCAGCTGTGTCTTCTTACTTGGAGTAGACTCAAGGGTTACCAGTTGGGTTGCTAAATGTGTTAGGCAGGGTTCTCTAGAGAAACAAAACCAGAAGACTTATGATCATATATAATAGATAGATAGATAGATAGATAGATAGATAGATAGATAGATAGATAGATAAGTTTATACAGCAAGAAGAACTATAGAGTTCACATAGCAGTACAGAGGTTTCAGTTAAACTCACTTCCGTGGAAGTTAATATACTGGAAGTCCTTCAACTCGTGGGCTGCCAGGTCCAAGGTCAAGGAAGCAGACAGTGGAGTGGGTCACCAATAGTCAGAGCCTCAGGAGCTTAAGCAAGGCAACAGAATCCACCAGCCTCAAGCTCATGTGATGTAGGCACCAGCAGCGTGGCGAAGCAGATCTCAAAGGAGCCTCAAGCTCTAGCAGAGGATCCATG